>NC_133620.1:440951689-441284189 GCF_048593235.1 Sminthopsis crassicaudata
CCAACATTCTCCCTTCAGGAATAGAAATACTTGGCTTAGGTCTGGTATTCAAATTACATTTATATTTTCTTTCTCACAGTTTTCTTCTCCATTGTGTCAGAGAGATTTCCTGGGAATAGTGTTTTTCAACTCTAAAAAACAGACATTGAGGTAATGACAGTATTCCTGAAAAAAAATCCATGTCAAAAGCCAAAGTGTTTGCCTTTGGGAGAGTTCATGTATAATGTTTTTAAAAATACTTGCTCGGGCTACACAAAATCAGTGAGCCTGAATCAATGTTCAAGAAGCTGAGCCTTGAAATAGAGGAGCAGAAGTGGTGATAGTGATGTCGATAGTCTGAGGTTCTTACATATAATGGATTAAATAAGAGTAGAATCAGGAAAATCTATTGGGTGATTTGTAGTATTCCCAATCAGTAATCTGTGGGATCTGTTTCAGAAAAATGTCTGTTTTAAAGAGAGGAGAGACAAAAGGAAGAAATGTTACCAGGTAGTATCAGCAGAATTTGATAATTGATTGGATATAAGAGGAGAGGGGAAGTGAGTTGGTCGATAGTCTGCCTCTCAAGTCAAGAAGATCTGGGTGTCAGTCCGGCCTCTGAAAAATGTGTGACCTGAGCAAGTCAGTCACTTAACTTCTTAGTAATCTTTCCCTTCCCAAACTTTCCCCTCCCCTCACTAAGATTATAATTTTTTTTATTAAAACTTTTTATCTTCAAAACATATGCATGGGTAATTTTCAACATTCATCCCTGCAAAATCTTGTGTTCCAAATTTTCCCCTCCCTTCCCCCCATCCTTTTCCCCTATACCGAAATTAATCCAATATGTGTTAAAATATGTGCAATTCTTCATACATATTTCCACAAATATGACTATAAATTAGCAAAGGAAGTTCCTTATTTCAATGAGACCACAGGCCTGGTTTATTGCATTTTTTTAAAACTGAGAAAATTGAATAATTGAATGAAAGGAAACCTTCAAGTTTGGAACACAGAAGGCTTTGTAAATGAACGAATGAATGAAATGAATATTTTACTTTAAACATAAAGTTGAGGAATATCCACAATTAGTAACACAGAGGTTAGTCTGTGTTATTTTGACAGGATTCTACAGAGAGGGCTGGGCGGTTGTTGGCAATCCAATTATTTAAATATATTTTCTCTGCCTCCATCCAACGGAAAGAAAGCCATGTGACATCATACCCTTCCCCACCTATTTTGCTCTACCTCCTCTCTTCAGAGCACCTCCTCTCATCAACCTCTCCCCCCCAGAGGATTAAAGATTCCCTGAGAACAATGCTTTTCTGGGTGTCCATCTCAGTATGACTGATCACAAGGAAAAAGTGGATTGGTTCAAGATTCCACTTATGTTTTTTTGGCTCATTTTTCCGAACCTTATGAAGTAAATACTGGTATAAAACTAAAAACGCCTTACAGGAACTGAACCGCAGGACTTCTACATTACTGACTATAACAGAATCATTCCACTTGCTCGCCAAGGCGTTGGTGGTATAGTGGTGAGCATAGCTGCCTTCCAAGCAGTTGACCCGGGTTCGATTCCCGGCCAACGCAACTTGAGTCTTTTTTGGGGGGAACTTAAATTATTCTGTCTTCACCTTCCCTGAAAATGTTCTTTTATTTTCACGTCGTTTCAGGGCTTAAGAGAGAACTTCGGGAAGAGGAAAGGCCTATATAAAGTTTCCAGCTGAAGAACGGTCCCCACTAACTAGTGATAGAGAGCTATCCCTAGTCATACTCAGACACCTCCTCTTCCAAATAAATAAACGGAGCACAACGCCCAGGTATGGTGTGTAGAAGGCCTTACCTGGACGCCTGCAGAAAAGAAACAGAGGCGATGTATTTATTTTATTATTATTATTATTATTTAAGTTGAACAGAGGCTGCTTGATACGGTTTTCAAATAAGATTGAAAATTCAAGAAAAGGAAAGCACAACTTCAGGTAATGAGACAATATTGTGTGCAGGACGCTGGGCCAGCACTCAAGTATAATCGCAACCCCTCTGAGACCACTTTGAACTAATCTGGTGATGAATCTCGGGAATGTAGCTAGGTTTGCCGGCACCTTTCCAGTCTGGTAGGATCTGCCAGTGGGCTATAGATTTATAGAATATAGGGTCAATTACGGTCTGCTGTGAGACGTTGGAATAGGAATTTAATAAAACTCGATGGTTTTTTTTTTGTTTGTTTGTTTTTTGTTTTCCCTCTTTCAGGAGATGTTTTTAGCATTTTAGGAAGGGAAACTATATGAGTCAAAAGTATGAAGAACAGTGACAAGTGTGTTATCCTCAAGTAGTAACCAGTCATTCATTCATTCGGGGAGAACCGGGAGAAGGCTTTCTGTTTACTCCATTGGGGAAAGTCGGATTTTTTCTAATTCGTGCCGAATCATAACATCATTGCAGAAGCCTTATTTCTTTAGTCGGTCCCATAGAGTTAAAATACTACTACGCACTGGAATAGGGAAAAGAGAGAAACTGACATATGAACCCTGTTAGTTTTTAATAAAAGAATTACAAATTTCTCATGAGATTAAAATCCCCAAGCCCTGACTGTCCAAGCTGATAGGTGAAATTTTAGAAGGGAGCCCAAGATCTGAACCAGAAAGGAACTGCTAGGCGAAAAACAGAAGGAAATCCATCCTGGGCGGCTGAGATAAACTAGTTGGTAAGCAAACTAAGGATCTAGTTACTCCCTTTGAGTTGTGGTCTAGAAGCCAGTCAGTACTGTGCATGGGATTTTCGTAGAAATAAAAGTCATTTTTTCTAACATAGCCTTTATTCATGATTTTTTAGAAAAAGATCTTGTGATAGAAATCAGAGAAGGAAAGAACAGGGACACCTAAAGAAAGAATAGGACTCTTTTTTTTTTTTTTTTTTTTTTTTTATTATTATTATTAAAGTGCTGCTTTAGAGCGTGGTGAAAAACTCTCTTTGTAGGCCTGAAGTTTGTCTCCTCGGTGGCGAGCCGTGATCGTATAGTGGTTAGTACTCTGCGTTGTGGCCGCAGCAACCTCGGTTCGAATCCGAGTCACGGCAAGGGGATTCTACGCTTTTTTACTTTCTAACAATTGAAAGCATAAAAGCTGGTAATCTGGCCCCCAAAACTAGTATTTTCTAGATGTAAACTCAATCAAATGTTTATCTACCCCATAGACACACTGGGTACACAGATCCTAGTAAAGAGCAAAGCTCAGCCCCAAGACTTTAGAATATTGAGAATAATAAAAACTCAACTTTTACATTACCTTAAGGTTAGTTACAAGACGGCCGACACACTGGAAATAAAAAGCAAAGGAAAATAGAAGGCAGCAGTTGTATAGTGTTGGAATAGAATGAGTGCGGTGGGATTCAGAGGGACAAGAAACTACAACACTCTAAAATACATTCTATTCGGGATGATTGAAATGACGGATTTTTTTTTTTTTTTTTTTTTTTTGGCCTGGTACAAGGTAAGCGTATAATAAACGTTTGTTTCCTGGCTGTTTACCTAATCTGGGAACTGCTTCAATGAAAGAGCCTTTTTAAAAGCAGTAAAAAACTTCAGGTTATTTTTTATGGCATTTATTAACCACCAGAGAGACTCCATTTTCCTTCGGTAAATTAGAAACTTCACTTGTTGGGCCTCCTCTCTTGCGGCTCTCAACTCTTTTAGCGCACGGAAGCAGTGGGGTCCTCCATAGCTCCCAAGTCCTAATCAAAATTGTAATGAAAGCCTAGATCAGGGTAAGCAGAGTTGTTTGGGAGACTCAGGCCCACAGTGTGGATAATCCCACTCCATTAATTCTGTCCCATTAATCCTGTTGCAAACAATACTTGTGGATAGATCGGGATCCTGGAGAAGAATGAATGAGTGAAAGTCGTTGTCATTGGCGAGAGGGAATCAGCTAGACTCCCGAGCGCCTCAGGACACTGGCGGGTCTCCCCCGAGCCCTTGGGGGGTCCTCCTGCCTCTGGCTACTTCTCAGACCGAGAAAGGCTAGTAGTTTGCTCAGGTGTAAGGGGACGGGGAGCCACGGCCGGTTCAAGGTTAGCTTCCCATCCCCTTCGCTAAGAGAAATGCCAAACGCACTAGCTCCTTCTCCGGCTCTTCTTCCTCCCAAGAAGAGGCCCTCGGGAGAGCGCTGTTCTAACCCCCCATTTTAGTGCGTGACTACTCGGGACAGAGGAAGTGAGGTCGGTGCGGAGCTGGCAAGAAAAACAACGAAACGGAACGAGGCCATTTCTAGAGAATTCATCAGTATAAAGTATGGAACGGTCCTTTTCCTCAGATTCAGCGTTCCTTCCCCAGGGCCCAGGCCTTCCTCTCCAACTCCCTCGGGACTTTGGCTAATTAAAGTGAGAAGGCGCAGGAAATCCTACTGAGCTCTTCCCTAATCCGGGAACGAGGCTACCAAAGCCTGCACGGACAGGCAGTTTTCATTTTACGTCCTATTTAATTCGAATAGTTTAAAAACTTTCCACCGAGAATGCGGTAACACATATTTATTTTTTTTCCTTCATGGGCCCTAAAGTAGAACTTTCCCCAACTCGTCGCCCGGCTAGCTCAGTCGGTAGAGCATGAGACTCTTAATCTCAGGGTCGTGGGTTCGAGCCCCACGTTGGGCGCAGAGTACCTTTTTTTAAACTAAAATAATTTAGTAAAAGTTTTTCTTTTGTATTTGCACCAATTGATTGCAATTTCAGCGTCTATTAGCGCAAGACATTGTGGTAGGCCCTGAAGACACTTCTAAGGGGCCGTGAGATCCTGCGTGTCGGTAACCTCAGGTTTTCAGATCGTTAGTGAAATAAGTCCTCTCCGAATGTGCACCCTTTGTTCCGGTGCGCCAGTAAAATCCCAGTGCTGGGGATTGGGAACTTTCTTTTGTGCTGGCACGACCGGGCAAACTCTGTGTGTACAAAGACAAATCAGACTCTGTCACTAGATTACCACTTAGTTACTAAGTAACATCCTGGGGATGGGGAAATTTACACCATATGGATATATCTGGAGCAAAGGAAGACCTGATTGAGAACTTGTACTCGGGCCGAGCCTTTGAAGAAAGATCTGTTTTGGCGAGGAGTTTTTCTTTGGTAGTTTCGGGGAGACATCAATTCGGAAAATGAAAGCCCGCTCGAAGGACTGGAGGGAAGGCTCTTGTGTACCACCTTCGGGCTGAACTGCAGCAGTCACACTCAGAGAAAAGAGTTTTGCGGGAGTGAGATGAGGACGGGAAAAATGGTGGGGGAAGGAGGGAGGAGGGGCTCTGCCATAAACCCACAGTAGACTATGACCACTGGGCGGTGCTGTCGACCTTTCTCTTCTCGAGAACTCAGCTCCTCACCTTGGCAAAGGAAGGAAGAGGAAACAGGAAGCCGAGAAAATCCGGGTGCTTCGGTATTTTATTCAGGACTTCACCAGCCGAGGCTATTTAGAAGTATTTTTCCTTTGGGAATCCTAATTCTACGAAGCTCTAGCTAGAAGTCCACCTCGCCATTGCAACTTATATATTCATATTATATTGTTGTATACATATATACACATGTATACACATATTTACATGCATATATACACATACAAAATATGTTAATATTTTATATGTATATATACAGGTATACACATATTTACACGCATACATGCATATACAATAATATGTTAATATTTTATATGTATATATATATATATGTGTGTGTGTGTGTGTGTGTGTGTGTGTGTATAAATATATATTTCTGCGATCCTCTTTCTGGGATTTTATTACTACAAAATTCCTACTCAGCGGCTTGGGTGAGGGAAGTCGAAGGAAGCCAGGGAAGAAATAAGTCAACTGAATGGGAAAAGAATTCTAAGCAATCTGATTTCCACAGTCCCCCCTCCTGCTTCCGAATTTCTCGACTAGGCTGTGTTCTAAAATGCATTTAATGTTATTCTGAGAATATTAAGAAATGCCTCTTTTTCTGGGTTGCTTTTCTTTTGTAAATGGTGAGAATGTAGAAATGATCCCACAACTTTTAGAAGGTGATGCCGTGGGTAAAGAGCAGGTCTTAGAGTCAGGAAGATAGAAATTCTGATCTGGTTTTAGACACGAGGTCTGTGATTCGATATAGAAACCTTAGTTTTCTCATCTGTAAAATGGGGATGTAATGATTGCACCTAACTCCCATATTTCTTATAAGGATAATATGTATATTACTATGTAGCTATCTGGATTATATTTGTTTTAAAAGGTTACATTTATAAGAGTAACACCTATTTGTATCAGTTGCAGTCTCTGCTATGAGCCTTGTTTGAGTTAGATAATCAAGGTTGTGATTTTTTTTTTTAATTTATAAATGTCCAGAGTGATTTGAAAGCAAAGCCTTTTTTGTGTTGACCCTATGTAATTTGTTGGACATTTCGTTCTGTCTCTTAAACCAGTGGCAGCTAAACGTTTTTTGATCCCTGAACTCCAGTCAGTTAAAAAAAAAAAAAAAATCAGAACACATCTCTGGTCTAGTCTCCTAACTTGGTACTTAAACTCTTGAGTTTGATGAAGACTTCTGCCCCTTTCTCTTTCTAGCCATATCCTTACAACTCGAGACCAAAGTGTTTCATATGAATTTTCAGGAGTGAAAAAGTCAGGAGAAACAGACATTTTCCAAAAATGAAGAGTAAAAATTATACTTACAAAATATTATTTCTATAAATTTGGGGTAAACTCTCCAATCCATATTACAATGTTTGGGAAGGACAGGTAGGAATGCATGGCACAATAGTAAGGAAGCACACACAGGATCAGAGCTATTCATTCCTCTTGTAATGGCAGGCTTTAAAAACCTTTCTTTCCCGATACAGCCTTCTCTGTAGTCTTACTCAATCGCAAGAGGAGCTCGATCTTCAGTATATGTTGGTTTTCTTTTCAGCTTTCAGAGGTCATAACCCTTGAAGGAAATTCAAGCTTCAATTAACTATCTTTCTGTCTGACTGAAGAATATGTCTCAGCTGGGAGCTCTTCTAAGCTCTTAGACTGATGGGCTGGGTACCTTCTGGGTGAGTAGCTTCATTGCTAGAGTCTATATCTAAAGAGAACAGAAAATCAACATCCCCTTCCCCCCTCCCTCTCCCCACATCCCCCAAGAGTTGGGTTCTTCTTGTACGACTGGCTTTGATTGACAAAAACACATTTATTAAATGCCCAGCTCTATGTACCAGCCATTGTTCTAAGCGCTAAGTCTACAAAGAAAGAAAAAAGGTAGTTCCTGCCCTTAATTATCTCACGATCTGAAGGGGGAGATAATATGTGCAAATAAACTATATATATCATATTCTCTCCTTCCCTCTCCCCTTTCTTTCCCCCCTTCCTCCTCCCCCCATCCTCCTTTCTTCCCCTCCCTCCCTTCTCCCTCCCTCCTTTCCTCCCTCTACTTCTGTCTCTGTCTCTCTCTGTGTGTCTCTGTCTCTATCTCTGTCTGCTTCTGTTTCTGTCTCTGTTTGTCTGCTTCTGTCTCTGCTTGTCTCTATCTCTGTCTTTGTCTCTATTTCTGCTTCTGTCTCTATCTCTCTCTCCTTTTACTATTTCCTTTCTTCTTCCCCCTCCTTTCCCTCTCTCTCCCTGTGTGTATCTATATATCTCCAAGGATTGGCCCTCTTCCACAAATGAGAATGTCTATTAGATAGTCACGATTGAATGAAGGAACTTTCCAGTTGGGAACATAGTAACTCAGCTCAACCAAGATGTTACCCAAGTAGAAATTCCGTATCGAAGTATAACAGATTAGTTGACATGTTAATTGTATGTAACAGTAACCAAGTCATTTAATGTCTTACTATTCCAGATAATTGCCTAAAACAGCCTCAAACAATTAAGGCAGATCAAATAGAAGGATTTAACGTATAGGTAGTCGTGGCCGAGTGGTTAAGGCGATGGACTAGAAATCCATTGGGGTCTCCCCGCGCAGGTTCGAATCCTGCCGACTACGGGGTTCTTCTTGCACTTTTAAAAACAAACAACAAAAACAGTTTCTGTAGTGTCTTAGTCTAATGCGGCCAGTACTCTGAGACCATACAAGATTATGCTTAAAAAGATGTCTGTCATTACAGCTTCTGGTTGAGCTAGATGTGCACTCTCAATAAGTTCATTTTAATTAAAGTCCCTTTCCTGGTGAAATCATGGTATCGAGCACCATCCAGGGACATGGAAAAAGAGACACACAGAGAAAAAAGGTGAAATGGTCCATACTACTAAAGGTTATGGATCTCAACTAATGCTCTACAGTTGCTGTTTTCATGTGGTCTGGGGACTCTTGGGAGTCCCTGAGAACTTTTAAAGACTCCGAGAGGTCCAAATTATCTTCATAATACTAAGACTTTTAAGTTTCCAATATGATAAATATAGATGGATGTCATATAACCCACATAAACAAAAACTGCTGGGGGGGGGGTGAGGGGTGATGGTAATGCTCCTTAATTTTTTTTAAGTATAAAGGAGTCCTGTAGAGAACGGGTACTCTGGAGAAGTATACTCGAAACTTCCGGCTCTCTACAGAGTTCTGAGATTAAAAACTTTCAGCATTGCTGACATAGAGAGGAAAAGAACAAAACCCTAAAGTAGGGCAGAAAGCCGTAAAGAAGACCTAATAATTTTTATTTTAAATTATTTCTCTCATATAAATTGACTACAATTATCTATCTAACTCAGTGGATAGAATGCTGGCCTGTAGTCAGGAAGATTCGCCTTTCTGAGCAATGGGTAGAAGAAACAGAGGGGAAAATTCAGATTCATTATAAGGGAAACTCCTCAAAAATTAGAGCTATCAAAATGAAGTGAGTTCTCCCTCACTGAAGTGATTCCAAAGAAGATAGTTTTTAATTAGATGTTCTATAGGAGACATTCTTTCTTTGCTTAATCATTCATCCATCCATTCATTTATGTATGTATGTATGTATGTATGTGTTTGCTTCTTTCTTTTTAAATATTTGGAGTCAGGAAGACTTATCTTTGTCATTCAAAGGCCTTGGACACTTACTAATTGTGTGCCTTTGGGCAAGTCTGCTTGTCTGTCTCAGTTTCCCCATCTGTAAAATAAGTTTGAGAAGGAAATAGCAAACCATTTTAGTATCTCTGTCAAGAAAATTCCAAATGGGATTCCAAAGAGTTGCACAAGAATTGAACAACAACAACAAAAAATTGACTACAAATTTGATTTTGTTAGGGTAAAAACAAAAACCTATTCTTTAAAAAGAGATCTGATTTTATGAAGTATGAGTTTTGTTTGTACTTATTTCCTTAGTAAAAGCACATTTTAAAAGGCTCAATCTCCTTTGGGTTGCATGAAGGCAATTAACAGGCCCTGATTTTCAAGACTGAAAAGTGGGTAGAGACAGGGATGTGAAAATAAGACTACTTGCTGCTGGTGGATCTGCCTGCTTCAAATTTGTATCTACTCTGTTAATCCTTCATTCAGCTGCCAAACTGATTTTCCTAAAATTAAAGAACCATGTCATTCTCCCACTTAATAAACTACAGTTGCCTCCTATCATCTCCAATATCAAACATATCTTCTACAGAAAGCCTTTCTCAATTCTTCTTAATTCTCCCCTCTTGTCATTATTTTCTATTATTTGTCTTGTTTATAACTTGTTTCTGTGCTTGTTTTCTCCTGAATTAGATTGTGAGCTCTTTGAGGGCAGGAATGCCTTTTGCCTCTTTTTGTATCTCCAATACTTAGCACAGTTTCTGGTATATAGCAGATACTTATTAAATGTTTATTGACTTATCAATTGAACAATACAGAGTCATGATAAAATATGAAATGATTATTCAACAGTCTCACAAAATCTTTTATGGTTAAATCTTAACCTCCTAAAAGAGGATATAGGCAGATTTGAATTCAAATGCTCTAACTTTAACACTTCCTAACTGTGTGACCCTGGATAAATTACTTTACCTCTTTCTTAGTTTCTTCATCTGTAATAATATCTGAAATAATAGCATTTACCTCCCAGGGTTATTGTAAGAAAAAAATGAAACCATATTTTTAAAGCATTTGACACATAGTAGGTTCAATATAAATTACAAGGCTAGCAGTTATTAGAATATAACTGTAAGAGGCTCTGGACCTGAATAAACCTCCTGGGGGAGAGTTGAGACGCCTTTGTGTCAGGACCCGCCAGAAGAGGGATCTGTCACCGTGTCAACGCAACAGGATCTGGGTGGGTGCAGGGGAGGCACAGTAAGGACTGGTTCCACCTTCGGGGAGGAATCGGGGAGGAGTCCAAACTCAAACGGGAAAAAAAGACAAATGGGCTATAAAAGAGCCAACACAGAAGGCCTGAGAGAGACACTGCTAACTTGTAACTTCAATAAACATCACTGTGTTCTATCCACCTCGGCTCTCTGTCTGGTGATTCCCTCCTCCCGTCTCAATGAGGAGGTCCGGAGACGTCCGAAGCCCCGTCGGGTAGGGGAAGCTGGAAGAGGCAGTCACCGTTGAGGTTTCCTGTGAACGGTCCCAGCCCCCAACAACTGGCCCCGGAACAGGGACCCGAATGAAGGCGAAGCCGAACCAAGAGTCTACTCATCCCAGGAACCAGGAAGAGGTAAGTGCTGAGTTGGATATGTCAACATCTTCTATTAAGGAACTGTTTAAACAAGTTCAAAATTTACTCCTCGCCAGAAAGGAACCTGTGTATGGCCTCCATGTCAGATCTCACACCTTGCAATGCGGGCCTATATTCCAGAGCAATTCTATAGTTGACTCTTCCCTCTCATCTCCTATAACTACTATATGGTATTTAGCCCCTGAGCTAGCTCATTCTCAATTCCACCTATCTGCTCGATCCTTACATCGGTTATATGGTATTTCCCGGGACCAAGCCCGCCAGATAGTTAAACGCTGTACTGCCTGTATTCCTTTTAGGCCCCCTCCTCGGGAACTTACCTCTAATCCTCGAGGTGATCTACCTAACTCTCTTTGGCAAATGGACGTTACTCACTTTCAATCTTCCTTACTTCATGTAACGGTAGATACCTTCTTTGGCTTTATAATGGCGACTCTACAGAACAGTGAAGCCACGAAAAGTGTAATACAACACATGCTAGAATGCTTTGCAGCCATTGGAGTACCCCGCACTCTAAAAACTGATAATGGCCCTGCATATACCTCTCAAGGCTTTAAGGCCTTCCTAAATGAGTTTGCCATTCATCATATTACAGGCATTCCTTATAACCCTACGGGACAGGCAATAGTGGTAATTAATCTTTAAAACGCACGCTCATTAAACAAAAAGGGGGAGCTGCTGGAAGGCTAACTAGAGCACAAGTAGCCAAAGCAGTATTTACTCTGAACTATCTACAAGTCAGAGAGGATGGTACAACACCAGCCATGAAATTTTACACTACCTCCCGGATTAGAAATGACAATAATAAAGAGCAAACCAATGATCTGCACCCACAGACGTGCCTGGAAGGCAGTACTTGTTTGGTGGAAAGATGAGAAAGGAAATTGGAACGGCCCTCACAAGGTCCTTGTGAGAGGCAAAGGATATCTTTGTGTCTCCACAGGTGAAAATGAAAGAGGTGGAGGAAGATGGATCTCATTGCGAAATGCCAGAGAAGTCTCCAAAAAACCGTCGACGGTCTCGAGGCCAGAGGCGGCGAAAAGAGAAGGAGAAGCAACAACAACAGATCCTGGAAAAGAAGCCTCGTAAACGAGGACATAGGGGTGCCTGAAAAAATGCAACCAGCCGAGCTATGTGGAGGCTGATTACGGGCCTTATGGCAAGCATTCTGATGGATACCTCCATCGCCGCCCCTACCGTCCCTCATACATTAAAATGGAAAGATATTGTAACCACCAAGGAGGCAGCCAATTATTGGGCTGTTACTCCCAATTTGCCTGTTTTTCAGATGATGACATGTCATCATCAACCCTTTCCATTAATTGTGCGCAGTAATGCTTCTTTTCTTGATGGCCCTTGGTTGAATTTCCTGATCCCACTTACTAATAAGACTCACAATGGAACTTTAACTTTCCACACTGGCTATGCCCCTATTTGTGTATACTATGATGCAAATAAGACGAATGTTTCAGAGTATTGTATTCCTTTGACACCATGGAAAACTTCTCAAAGATCCCACAGAGATGGGGATCTCAACAGCTAGAGTGGTGCTTCTTAGTGAGGTAGGAGGATAGTGTCCAGGACATATTGAGACTAGCACTGATAGTGGGTCATTATTGCATAAATAATCAATACACTACTCTGGCAATAAAAGGGAACAAAGATGGTAAACATGGGGAAATAATCAGATTGGGTCAATATAAGAGAGGAAAATTGTTGGCTTTGGAACACTTGTAAGGTATAGAACTAAATCTGTGACTTAATTGACACAGAAAATTCTTTGATTCAGTATTTCTACAACCACAGGTCATCACCTGCTTTGCAATTTGTAATTTTATGGGTATGGATCATGAAAAAGAACTGATTGTACCTGAATATAGATTGAAGCATATTTTTTTTTCCTTGAGGGTTGTTTTTTTTTTGGGGGGGGGGAGGAAATCCATGTTTTCTTTCACAACATTTTATAGAAATCTTTTTCATAACTTTACATATGCTTTCTTAATGGAGATGGGGGTAGGGAGGGAGAGAATCTGGAGCTCAAAGTTTTAAAAGCTCAAAGTTTTAAAAGCAAATGTAAAAAATATATATATGTAACTCTAAGAAATTAAATATTTAGAGTGCTGAGAAAGTAAGTGACTTATTCAGGGTCACATAGTTATTGGGTGTCAGAAGCAGGTCTACCACCTATATATAAATAACTGCTTGTATCTGAATCTTCCTTTCCCAGCCTCCTCCATGCTATAAGTACATGTATAGCCAGCAGGGGGAGTGTCTGAGCAAAAAGAGGGCTGGAGCCCCAAGTTCTGCTAGCTAATCTGCTGTGGCTTGCATAAAACTCGCTGCTCAGCCTTTTGCAAATTGCACCTCTGGCATCTCTGATCTATCAGATTAAACGTCTCTGAGGGAAGCTTGTAGCCCTATACCCTCAGGTAAATTCAGAAGATTCCCAACTTCCTTTTTACAGATCCTTCTACGTTTGTCTAATATTCCAATAATATTGAATAATTTGCTGTTAAAGTTCTTTCCACTCTCAGATTGCATTGAGGGGAAAATGCTTCCTTTAAGGATTCTTCCTATCAATCCCTCCTTCTACTCCTTTCAATAAGCAAACTAATCTGGTTGATGGCCAGCAAGTTTTTATAACAAAAAGTATAAAAGCATAAAAGAAATTGAAAGCAAACAATGAGAAAATAACTTGCCTAAAAGAGAGATCCCCCTACCTCCTGCCCCCCATACACATGCATCCATTCTTTCATATAGGGAAGAAAAAATTAGGAAGTGAAAGATTGACTGACATACAGACTGTTCTGGAGAGATGGGGAAAAATGTCAAGGTCATCTTAATTGTATTGTTGTCCTTCAACAGCCTCATGGCCTTTTGATCACTGTCTGCTCTTTGGAGAAAATATACAGTATTAATACTTTTCTTTGAGGGAAAGAGAATAAACACTAACATAGTACCTTTCATATGCCAGGCACCTTACTATATTATCTCATTTTATTTTCACAGCAACCCTACATAAGTAGGTGATATTATTATGTACATTTTACACTTTACAGAAAACTGAGGCATATACAGAGGGAAAGTGACTTGCCCTAATACATGGAGAGTAAATGCCTGAAAGTGGATTTGAACTCAAGGTTTTTGGACTCCAGGCCCAGCAAATTCTATGCAAGTTCTACCCAGGTTGTCAATATGGCCAAATGTAATGGAAGTCTGGTAATGGAAGCAGACCCTATCAGCTTGCCTGCCAATGCAACTGTTCCAGGAGGATCATGACTGGAAGATATATTTTGAGAAAAATCATGAGAATTTGTATCATCAGAATTGATAATTTATGCATATTCTAGACTCCCACTACACCACACACATAGAGATATATATAATATATATACATGTATATACATACACACACATGAACATGTAATATATGAACAAGCATTTTGGATTAATCCTCAAAAGGTGCAACCTATGTAGGATCTGTGTGACGTACTGTACTAATTGACAGTCACACTAAACTCCTTTTACACACTATATACAATTCATCACTCTTTCCTTCATCACTCTTAACTCCAGATTAAAGCACTCAAGGGGCATGCTATTATATTCCTCATAAATTATTAAAATAGCAACATGTCTTTCAATAATTAGTCAATTAGCTCTGATCTCCTACATTGGCTAATTAAATATAAAATGAACGGAAGAGACATCTCTTTATGAACCCCCTTAATGTCCTAGGTTTAAATAAACATCAAAGCCTACATAATTCATTAACTGTAATCAACAAGATATAATTATTTACACTGTTGCTTATATGAGAGAGAGCAACAGTTATTCCAAACCATTACTAATGGTGGAAATGTAAGTCTACTATTAAACTGTCTCAGTATGAAGTTAAGATCTTTCCCCCCCAAAAAAAAAAATTCTCATGTTCCTTCAAAAGATAATAAATAATTTCTCTTAAAAAAAAAATCTTGTCTGCTTCATTTACTATCTCTTCAATCACAACAGAATAACTAACATTTAGACTTCGTGTCCTTACAGACTCCTCATAGATTAAATTTAATTTCTCCAAATTCCATTCCCATTTGAACATAGAGTAATAGCATGTAGTCTAGGTTTTGTTATCTATATGTGTGTGTGTGTGTGTGTGTGTGTGTGTGTGTGTGTGTGTGTGTGTGTGTATAGCTGCATAGACACTGGACATTCACTCAATAAAGAATGAATGACTGTGAAAGGTGAAGAACGGGAAATGGACCAGGGATGCACAGGCTTTCAAGCCGATGTTTAAAATTTCGGAGTGAACATTTCCACCTCCGAAACAAACAAGCAAACGTCCTCAAATGAGGGGTTGATTTATTGTTTTCTGGGTTGCCTAGAATTGAGAAAGTGATGGGAAAAAAATTCAGTTTCTCCTTAAAAGCGTGTCGTTCACAGATTCTATCTCCACTTCTGCCCTCTACACACCTTGTTAAGCATTTTTATGAATATCCCTGGAAGTGACTTAATTCGTAGAGCTGCTCCTCGATGACTTCGACGTTGTGAGCAGGTCTGGGTTAGATATCTCTCACTTCTTTCATTCTTTTTCTGTAATCACATTCATCCTCCTCGTCCAGTACTCCCTACTTTGCCTGTAGAATTTACAAGAAGCTTTACCAAATTAGTCTTTTTTTTTTTTTATTTTTTTTTAAATTTTTTAAATTAAGATATATATTACAAGAATTATTGCCATTTGTCTAGATGAGCAAAGTGGAGCTAAATTGAAGGGTAAATGTAAGGAAAGACCGAAGGAAGCCCAGACAAGCAGAACAGTTTTGAAAAGTAAACTCTGTTTAAAAAGAAAGTTGTACACAAGAGAGATATTCAGTATTATGTGCAATCCGCTTTTTGTTTTACCCTATATACGGAAATGGCCATTTTACTTAGTGTTTATTAAAATCCGAATAAAAGCATATTTAAAGGATTTCTTGTGGAGCTAAGTGAAAGGTTTGCTTTGTGGCGTACAAAGAGCGAGGAACACAGATTTCTTGAAGTTTCCGAGTTTTTCTAGCGGCTTCTAGAACTCCAAAACGACTGGCCCGTACGGGGATCGAACCCGCGACCTTGGCGTTATTAGCACCACGCTCTAACCAACTGAGCTAACCGGCCCTTACATCGTTGGGGCTGAAAGTTGAATCTAAAGAAGTTAACTACTTTTGAACCTGGTGTGTATCGTTGCATAGTATTTTCATTCTCGATAGAATACACTAAGCATAGCCAGGGAACTCCTCGGGACACGTCCCCTCCAAGACCCGACCAGGCTCTAGTGCTCTAGTTCAAGAAGCGCCTCTGAAAACCGAAGCTCCTCCAACTTGTATTCCAACTGCTTTCCCGGCCCTGCCTTAGGGGAACCCGCAACTTGGCCTCGAGACAGAATCACCCCATTCCACATCTTCCTCCTGCCTTCCAACATCGACGCCCTCTCGCACATCTGCACAAAACACACCTGTCTGCAGCCCGCGCCCAGTTACGGTCTCATTCAGAGGCCACCTCTCCCCCGCTCTCGGAGCCCCGACCCCACCTCTCCCTCCCCCCTTCTCCTCCCCCCAACTCTCCAGTCGAGACATCCCTTGCCAGTGCAAGCGGACATTGCCTGCTGCAGACCCTGTGGGGTGAAGTCAAAGGGGAGTCCTGGGAAACGAGTGGGGACAGAGATTGGAGAGGAGAGAAGACCGGGAAAGGGGAGAACCGTGGAAAAGGGGAGGAGAAAAGGAGGGAGGGAAAGAGACCGAGGCAGACTGAGGGAGGTAGAGATAGTCTCACACACACACACACACACACACACACACACACACACAGAAAAGGAGGGACTGAGAGAGAGATAGTGACAGAAACACACACAGAACAGGAGATAAGAAGCAGGGACAGAGACAGAGACACAGAGAAAGATACAAAGAGACATGAGAGACACAAAAAGGATAGAGAGAAGGAGGGAGGAAGAGGGGGGAGGGAAAGAGAGGGAGTCAGGGAGAGACAGGGATTAAAATCAGCTTCTTCATATTTTTGTTTTTAATAGAACAATAACATTCCATTACTTTCATACCATAACTTATCCATTAGTTCCCTTTGGAGGGGCACAGACAGTAGGGAACTCTGGGTAAAGTATAAAAGTACTTGGAACCGTGTGCAGACGTAGCTAGAAAGCGCATGCGCAGTACCCTGCTCAGTAGTTTAAGCCCATAGTCTTTTGAAAAAAGGGACTCTAACTATTTCCCCTAGTTCCGATTTTTCATTCCTCACCTAACTCCCCGGCTCCCGATCCGGACAATTGGTCCTGAACAGGGACCGTTCTCCCCCTGACATGGGGCAAGTACTAGCAAAGGAGCCTGCCTCTGGCAGGGGAGTATGAAAACTACTTAGAAAGGTTGATAGAAACTGTGCATACCCTTTGACCCAGCAGTGCTACTACTGGGCTTATATCCCAAAGAAATACTAGAGAAGGGAAAGGGACCTGTATGTGCCAAAATGTTTGTGGCAGCTCTTTTCGTAGTGGCTAGAAACTGGAAGATGAATGGATGTCCATCCATTGGAGAATGGTTGGGTAAACTATGGTATATGAATGTTATGGAATATTATTGCTCTGTAAGAAATGACCAGCAGGAGGAATACAGAGAGGCTTAGAGAGACTTACATCAACTGATGCTAAGTGAAACGAGCAGAACCAGAAGATCATTATACACTTCAACAATGATACTGTATGAGGATGTATTCTGATGGAAGTGGAAATCTTCAACATAGAGAAGATTCAACTTACTTCCAGCTGATCAATGATGGACAGAAACAACTACATCCAGAGAAGGAACACTGGGAAGTGAATGTAAATTGTTAGCACTACTGTCTATCTACCCAGGTTACTTACACCTTCGGAATCCAATACTTAACGTGCAACAAGAAAATTGAATTTACACATATATATTGTATCTAGGTTATACTGTAACACATGTAAAATGTATGGGATTGCCTGTCTTCTAGGGGAGGGAGTAAAGGGAGGGAGGGAGGGGAAAATCTGGAAAAATGAATACAAGGGATAATGCCATTTAAAAAATTACTCATACTCATGCATATATACTGTAAAAAAATGTATAATTATAAAATTAATAAAATAAAATAAAAAAAAGAAAGGTTGATAGGAAAACTGGGCTTGTTAGCGACCCAGGAGCAGATCATCGAATTCATAGACACGGTAGAGAGCATGTCTCCCGGGCTCCTTAATGAGGGGACTTTGGAGCCTAAGAAATGGAAGGTAGTGGGAGAACAATTAACTGAATACTATCACACCGCAGGCCCTGACTCAGTACCCGAGGACACGTTTTATCTCCATAATATAATACCATTGGCTTTGAGGGATCCTACTTATGAGGAAAAGGGAGCTTTTAGTGTGGGATGTCAGACCATGAGGAAGTTGAAGGCAGGAAGTTAGACAAGTACAAAGAAGGCGAGGGATCAGGGAAATGGGACCAGCTCCAGGGCCCCAGGAACAAAACAATTGTAGCGTAATGGCCGCTACATCCCTGCCTGGGAAATCATTAAAAGTCCAGTAGTCTCTTAGTCAGCCAGAGGAAAGACCCACTGAGAAAGGAAGGGAGACAGTGAAGACACTCTGCCCTAGACCGCAGTAATACCTCCCCGGGGAGCTGAAACATGTCCCCATCCAGCCTGCAGAACCTTCTCCCACAGTGGGCTTGACCATTTCATTCCCAGACAGTGCTTACAAGACAGTGTCCACTCGCACACTGATCTGGGAAACTGGGGAACGTGTTAGGAATGTTCCAGCCACTAATATAAGCAGACAATGTGTGATTTACCACCAAGGAGAAGCAGTGGCCTTAGGCCTCCTGATATGCAATTTGGTGATATTTACCCAGATTTGGACTCTCAGCGACAGAATTCAGGAATGTTCTGGACTGCAGCTGTTCCAGTTGACCGACCTCTGCCACTGTCTATGTAACTGGTGCCACAGAAGGGGTTAGTGGACACAGGTGCAGATCACAGAGTTAGCAGGAGTGCCGCTGGCCTAGTCACTGGCCAAAGATAGCAGCAAACACCCGCATGTCTGGCATAGGAGGATCTGCATCAGCTGAACTTAGTGCTACCCCTTAGAGATGGAAATCTGAGGATAAAACAGGAGTGTTTACTCCTTTTGTAGTTAAATCCCCATCAGTCTGTGGGGAAGAGACATTTTGCAGCAGTTGGGATTTTTAGGCCGACTGCTGTTGAAGGCCTGTCAGCCCTTATCCCTGTCCCCTTCCGAAGGAAAGTTAATATGCTGGTGTGGGCGGAATAGTGGCCCTTAACCAGTGTGAGGGATTAGTGTGGTTTCTCATAAGATTATTGACTAAAATCGATAAAACCTAGGCCCAAGTTTTGATTTATAAGAAATCAGGTGATTTCAGGGAACATGAAACCCCCTTAAGTAAGCATTGCAACAAAGGTCAACATCAGCTTAAGTAAGCATAGTGACAAAATGACCACATAGGCTTGGGAAAACATTAAAGATATTGTCTTAAAGGTCAACAGAATGCAAGGAGGGGGTCATGGGGTTTTGTGGTTTTTGTCTATATCAACCACTTCTCTATATCATATAGATGCCTATATCATTTATATTATATATATGTCTATGTCATTTTATATATATATATATTTATATATATATATATACATTGTCTATATCAGCTATATCAGCTACTTGGCTTCTGTGTGGTGGCCTCCTCTCTCTGAGCAGTCAGGAAACTGACCAGCTGCTTCTTGGGAGATTCTGATAAAACTTCTAATTTTCACTTTGAGAGATCTCTGAGTTGTCATTTTGAGTCAGGAGTTGCACCATCCCACATACCAGTGAAAAAATTCAGGCCTTATTGGATATAGTGCAGGAGCAACTTGATTAAGGGCATCTATAACCTCTAAGTTTCCCCCTGTTTTTGCCAAAAAATTCCCCTATTTTTGCTATAAAAAATAAATCTGGAAAATGGAGGGTGTTGACTGATTTGAGGAAGGTGAATGAACAAATGGAGACAATGGGAGCTCTTCAGCCTGGGCTTCCACCCCTTTCTCAGTTGCCTAGGGAATGGCCTCTTTGGGTTATTATGGACATTAAAGATTGCTTCTACTTTCTTCCAGCCTCTGGATGGAGAGGATATGAAAAGATTTGCCTTTTCGGTGTCCAACATGAATTTAGCTGAGTCTTAAAAGATTTTGTATGGACAGTTTTACCTCAAGGAATGAAGAATAGCCCCACCATGTGTCAGATGTATGTGGCTGCTGCTCTTGCTCCCATAAGGAAACTGTTTCCACATGTTATGCTGTTGCATTACACAGATGACATCTTGAGGTATGCCCCCGGAGGAGCAAATGTTAGAAACATGCCTACAGAAGACCATAGAAAAACTAAGGCACTACTGGTTGAACATAGCCCCAGAAAAAATTCAAAGGCATGCTCCTTTTCAATATCTAGGATATGAAGGCATTTACTGTACAAAAACTTTTCTTTAAGAACAGAGAAGTTGAATACTTTAAATGACTTTCAAAAATCAATAGGAGATATCCAGTGTTAAGTTTAACTACTCATCAACTACAGCCTTTGTGTGATCTTAAGGGGAGACACTGCTTTAGACTTTCCTCACCCAAAAAGCACTGGGTGAGGCTGAACTGGCTTTATCCAAAGTGGTTGAAAATCACCCCAAAACCCTTGGAAATATCAGGTTTTGCTACAAAAAGGGACACCTACAGCAGTTTTTCATCAAGGAAACAGTTTAATTGAGTGGGTAATCCTCTCAGCACAACCAGACCAAAGCCTTAGTTCTTACCCAGTACTTGTGGCTAGAAATTTGTAAAAGGCTATTAAGTGAATAATACAATTATCTGAACTAGGACCCAACAAGATATACACCTGTCTTGTTCTTGAAGCAGAGTAATGTTGACTGTGGCAGGAAAACATCTGCATACAATAGCAAGTTGTTTATGTGGACCGGCAAGCACAGTATCCTATAATTATGTAAGTGTAGTAAGCATAAGGTATATAAGGCTGAGGATTTTTTGAATAAACAGACTCCTACTTGACCACCCTCGAGACTTCTGCCTCATCAATCCTCACCCAAGATCAGGACTCAGGCTGATACCAAAGTTCTCCCGTGAGCAGGAATGGACAATTGGAATTCAATGTGGGGCTCGAGAGCAGGGCACACAGCAGCTTAGCTGATTCAAACAGTCTGAGTTTGGGTGGGGAATCCTCAGTACCCTGGAACAGGCTAAGTTTAAACAAGTAACCAGCAAGAGCCAAATGCATCAAGTGCTAACAAAAGAGCCTCCTTCTCAAGGGGAAGTATGAAAAATGCTTGGTTAGGTTAATAAGAGAACAAGATTTGTTAGTAACTAAGATGCAGATCACTGAGTTTTTAGATATTGTGCAGTGCACATCTATGTGGCTCCCTAAAAGGGGGATGCTGGAGTCAAAGAAGTGGAAGATAGTGGGAGAACAACCAAGAGAATACTCCCATACTACGTGTCCTGGCTCAATCCCTCAGCACACATTCCTTATGTACAATATAATAAAATTGGCTTTGAGAGATCCCACATATTGTCAAAAAAAAAAAGAGGGCTTTTAGTGTAGGGTGCCAAACAAAGGAGGATGAAGAAAACAAAGTGCGGACACCTCTCGAGGATGCAGCTGTTGAACAAAGGCAAAGAGGTCTGAGGGACATGGCATTTTCCCTTCTCTACTTCCTCCTGTGTCTGAGCCCCTAGTGTATCCCTGCTCCCTGACCCACTACTTTTTCATTCTCCTTTTTTCATCTGCCTTTGTGGGCTCCTATGTCTCAGTTACAGGAGGCCCTGGTTGAGGCAAAGAAGGAGGGACAGTATATGTTTGGATTGAAAATGGAAGCAAATCCTGTAATTGAATAACCAGACCCTAATGGGCCTCTAGATCAAATCAGGAGAAGACATATTCCTTTTAATCTGGAAGTTAACAAAGATCTGAAAAAGGCTTGCAGCCTCTATGGGTCTATATCACCTTATGTCAAGTTGCTGTTAGAGAATTTGGCTTATGAAATCCTAATCCCTAATGATTGGAAATCCACAGCAAAAACAAAAACTTATTCCTTACCCAGTGCTTGTGGCTAAAGTTTTGTATGCCATGAAACCATCCCAGACTGGCACATTTTATTGGCCACAGCTCGAAATTTTGTGCATGGGTTCCTCTTAAGGACAGCCCAGCTACTGCACAGCTGGCCATGGGTTTTTGAGGAAAAGATTTCTTAAGAATCCACTTAAAGGACTATCTTTATAGATGCATCCAAACAACATTTGTGCTTTATATTCTCCTGATTTAGCTATAAAAAGAGTAGTCAGAACTTCCTTTCAGTCCACTCAGTAGAATGAGTTGTGTGCAATCGTGCTAACTCTTACTTATTTCCTAGGATATGTAAATATAATATCTAATTCAGCTTATGCAGTAAGTGTGGTACAAAGAATTGCTACAGCTCAGATGAATTTTGTAGCCTCTAACATATATCAGCTTTTTAGGGAACTTCTGGAGCAAGTGCAAAATTGCCCAGGTAAGTATTACCTTTTTCATATTCATTCTCATACTTGCCTCCCAGGACCTATTTTTTAATGGAAACTCAGAGGCAGATCTCACCCTGTTCACCAACACTCCCCTATTTCAGGTCATTCTAAATATCATTTTAAATATCATCAGGCTGCACGAGCTTTACTTCTGCAGTTTGGGATAACAGAGGAGCATAGTAAAAGCCTGTCTGGCTTGCCTCCCTTTCTATACTTCAACGCTCCCTCCAGGGAAGAATTCCATGGTTTGAGGCCCAATGAAATCTGACAGATGGATGTGACCCAGTATAAATCTTTTGTTGGCTGTCTGTCTGTCTTTTATCCATGTCATAATGGACACCTTTTCAGGATTTACTTTTGCAGTATCAGCGTCAAAAGAGATGGCAGGTATGGTGTGTATCACAAGTAATAAAAACAGATAATGGACCTGCATATATTTCCAAACATTTTGCACACTTTTGTGCACAGTATCAGATCTCACTCACCACTGGCATACCCTTCAATTCTCAAGGATAGGCCATAGTAGAGAGGAGGAACAGAGTCATCAAGATCTTCCTCCAAAAACAAAAGAAAGGGGCAGCCATGGGTAACCCTAGAGAACTTTTAAACTAAGCCCTTTGTACTATTATTTTTTTCAGTTTTGATGAGGATGCACTGGCTCCAGCAGAAAGGTTTCATAATCTGCTGGAAGGGCAGTGTCCAGTCCCTAAAGGTACCAGCCTTGGTATCTTTAGGTAATTGTCAGGTTATGTGGAGAGATCCAGAGAATGGTGAATGGAAGAGGACAGACAGGTTAATAGCTTGGGGGAGAGGTTTTGCTTGTGTCTCTACAGATGGAGAAGGAATCTGCTGTGTGCTGACACACTGTATCCTCCTTGTCCATCAGAGACAAATGGAGACAGAGAAGACCATTGAAACAAAGGAGTAGACCTAAGAAACATTGGGTGATTCCCTCTCTGACCACACCTGCCACCAAAAGAGTATAGCTGTTAGCTCTTTGTGTATGGCAATGGACTAATAAATATTACCATGGCTATAAAAGTAACTGCTAATGAGATTGACATAGGATTTTTAAATCTGCAGGAAGAATTGGATTCCCTGGCACAAGAAGGGATGGACAATAGGTTGTCTTTGGACTATCTCTTGGCTGCTGAAGGAGGTGTGCGTGTGGTTGTGAATTCCCCTTGTTGTATGTATATCACTAACTCATAGCAGGTGACCATAAATGTACACTACTTACATGAGGCAGTTCGATGCATGAAAGACACAAGACAACAGTTGTTTTGTATATCTTCCTTCTGGGACTTATGAGAAGTCCTTTATAGCATCATGTTTACTCATAGCGCTTGTGCTGAAACTTGTTATTTGCCATTTTATATATGTAATCATTGATATATGCCAGCTTCAATTAAAACAAAAGAAAGGGGGAGATGTAGAGAACCATAGATGGTGAGGAACCCTGGGCAAGATATAAGACCCTTTAGTCCAGTAAGGAACTCTGCTGACAGTGTCTAGTTCAGCTTCCCATCACCCCTGAGGGCGTCTCAACCTTCCTGAGAAGTCAGAGGATGTGACAACCTGTGCTGTATTTGAAGCAGAATTATACTAACATGGCAAGGAAACATCTGCACACAATAGCAAGTTGTTTATGTGGTCTGGCATATGCGGTATCCTATAGTTATGTAAGTGCATTATGTAAGCATAGGATATATAAGCCTGAGGATTTTTTGAATTTTTTGAATAAGTGAATTCCTGCTTGACCATCCTCCTGACTTCTGCCTCATCACTCCTTATCCAAGATCAGGACTTGGGCACAGGACTCGGTGTACAACTGCTCTAAACGAAGTTCCTGGGACAACTACTTGTGGTGGAGCAGAAAGATCATTCCTTGTGCCTTGGGTCGGCTATGTTAAACATGAGTTTAACATACATTACCTATGACTATAGAAGTAATTGCCAATGAGACTGCTGTGGGCTCCAGAATGTACAGGATTCTCTGAATTCTTTGGCACATGAAATGATGGACAATAGACTGGCATTGGACTATCTTTTGGCTGCTGAAGGAAGTGTGTGTGTGGTGGTGAATTCCTCATGTTGCCTGTACAAAAATAAGTCATAGTAGGTGACTACAAGTGTTTACCACCTGTATAGAAGCAGTTCAGTGAGTGAAGGACACTAGATTTAAATTGTTTTCTATTCCCTCTTTCTGGGACTCATGGAAATCTTTATTAGTTCCTTATTTACTCATATTGTTTGTGATATTGTTGCTTGCTCATGTGATTCCTCCTGTATTGAAACTCATAATCTGCCACTTTCTGGATTTGAGCACTGATGTATACCTGCTTCAATTACAACAAAAGAAGGGGAGGTGTTGAAGGCCATAGACAGTAGAGAACCCTGGGCATGGTATAAAACACTTTCATCTGATAAGAAACTCTGTTGATGTGTCTGTCTTGGCTCTCCACTCCCCTAAGGGTGACCAGCACTTCTGAGAAGTTGGAGGATGGGGCAGCCTGTGGTGTATTTGTAACCTAGTGTGCTGAGGTGGTCTCAAAGGTTATCTCAAAGTCTTAAAGACTACTAAAGGCTCAATAGTCCTTTGAATAAATGGACTCTTGCTTGACTATCTCCTTGAGTTCCACATCTTCATTCCTCACCCAAGATCAGGGCTTGGGCTGGTACTAAAGCTCTCCCATGAGCAGATCTGGACAATTCCCCAATTGATAAGGAATCTATTTATTTTCCAGTTCTTTGCCACCTCAAAAAGAACTGCTACAAACATTTTTGCATATGTGGGTCCTTTTTGATTTGGGAGTATTTTTGTTCATGATATACATTTAGTAAATATGCCTTTGTAAAAGCAAGTTAATATAAATTGGTTAATAATGTTGGATAAATATTAACTGGTGATTGATACTGGGAAACAAAATAGAATAAGGACTTACAAGTAATAATGTCAGAGTACTCCTTAGGCTTATTCTTAGAACTCTCAGAGCAGAAGCTTAAAAGATAATGAGGGTGAGTAGAGTTAGAAAAGTGAGCATATGGTGGCTCCTCTGATAAAAACCTTGGGTCCTTTATCTGAACTGCTGGAGGGATTTTTATCATTAGATTCCTTAGTTTTCAGAATGAGTTAGAGGAAAATATTGTCCATTTTCCTATCTGTCTTAAATTATAATTTTACAGTCAGTTTTCCTACTTCAGTCAGTTCAAGTTTAAATAGTTCAATCCAATAAATATTTATTAAACATCCACTACTTACCAGTATGTGATAAACACTGAGATACAATATGTCCATAGAGAAAGTTTGAAAGAACAACCACCATAAATGGTCAAGCTCAGGTACTTTATCTCAGGATTTCTTAAACTTTTTCCACTTCACTTTTTTTACCCAAGGAATTTTTACATGACTGGGTATATAGGTATATAAAATAATTATAAAGTCAAATATTTACTGATAATAAATCCTAATTTCACAACCCCCACATTCAGTTATGTGTTCCCATATAAGGTTCACAAACCAGTTTAAGAAGCTGGGCTACCTCATTTGGGAATCTCTTCTATGTCCATGATTGGTCAATTCTTACTTGACAAATTCTTACTCAACTTCTAAAATGAACCGGCTGGTTCTATTGTTGGAAAGTTTGGGGTACCTTTTATTCTAAGGACCTAGAGGAAATTTGCCTGGAACTCCAAGGAGATTATCTATGGCATAGTGACTCCTGGAGAAATTTCAGTGTGCCCTATGTGTAAAGGAATTCCTTTGGGGTTTCAAGGATCCCTGTAAACAATTTTTGAATATTTTGTGCTTTTTGAAGTACTCAGAGGATTTTGATTTCCCTATGTGGAAAGGAATGTCTTTGGATTTTGTCCAGGCTACTAGTTGGATTCCCTTATATGTTTTAGGGATCCTTGGGGCAGGGATCATGCCCTCTGTGGTTGTAAAACTCTACAGAAACTTTATAATTTAAAACCCAATTTGTGAGTATAGTTGGAATTGGGTAGGAATGGTAGGCCCTTGCTTGAAAAGAGAGAGGGCAAATGTCCCAATCTCCACCTGACTGACTTATGTTGTAGTAAATCTCTCAGTGGCAAATGTCCCTGCTAACGAACCAGCAGAGGAGACAGACACAGGTACAGCTCCAACTTATTACATCTGGGGCAAAGCTTATACTGAATGCTAACTAATAAATCAATGACTTCAGAGAACCAGTAAATAGACATTTAATAATTAATTTCCACAAGCAAGACAGGTACAATGGAATTTTGCATGGACATGTATGGAGAGAGAAGAATTTCCTTATCAGAAAAGAGGATGGCAAAAAGAAGAAGGTAAGGAGTCCATGTAAGTAAACAGAATCTTTCAGAAAACAGCAGAAGGGAAAGGTACTGATACATGTGTCTAACATGTATGTAACTAGCTACTTAAAATAGGAGCTGAGGGTGTTATCACTGACTTGATATTACAGACATCAGCAAGATATGTGACATGTTCATCTTAAGAGAATGGCATTAGAAAGATCAAGATGGAATTCTAGTGAGTTTTCTCATCACTCCTGAGTCTCAGTGTAGAAATCTAAGAATTAGGACAATGGAACCCAGAGAGTTTACTAGGAACAGGAAAATAATTCACTGGTCTATAAATCTATATTTATTTGTTTGTTTGTTTGTTTTGTCAATCTCCTTCAGGCTTTCTCCCGTGCTGGGAGGAATCCCAGCCTCTTTCCTCCTGACTTTTTCAGCCATTCAATCTTGTAAATACTCTCCCACCCATACTGTCTGCTACAGCAAGTGAACATCGTAGGATCTCATAGGGTATAATAACATTAACACCTGCTACAAGATTGGATCTTAAGGGAGGAATCTGAATAATTTAATTGCCTGTGTCTTTCAGACAGGCCTCTGACCTCTTTCCAATGAAGCTGGATCTTCTGTTGGATCCATTCCTTACTGGTTAATTTGTGCCCACAAACTCATACTATCCCCATCCCAGGGATTTTGAATAAATCCTAATATATAATATAATATATTGAATAAACTAATATATAATAATACATATAATATAAAATAATAACTTTAATAAAGCCTAATTATGATAATAATACTTTTGTTCCCCACTGAAGACACAGCATCCCAGACCACACTTTCCACTATTGGTTGGATTTTCCTTCATATCCTTTCCTTCCCAAACTGGTCATGATGGGGAAATTAGAATATTCCTTGCTTTTTATTATCAATCCTAGGCATTTCCTCTATTACCACCATTCAGAAAACATCTCTTTCTTTGATGCTCATGTTATATAGATTTATTACTCAATTCAATTCAGAATGGCAATTGTCTAGCCATCTCTAGAATATTCTCCTTCCTCTATTATTTCATTTGGATTACAGTCTTTCTTTTCCATCTCAACTCTTCATGTTAGGAGACTTCATCATCTATATTGAAGCTCCTTCAGCTACCCTAACTTCCTACTTCCTTAGTCTACTTATTTCCCATTACTTACTCCACCACACCATCTCTTAATATTGTCCATTAGATTATGAGCTCCTCAAAGAAATAAACTGTCTTTTGCCTTTTTTTTTTCTTTTTTTTTGTATCTTCAGTACCTGGTACAAAATAGACACTTAATAATTAATTTCCATAGGATGACCAACCCCCAAGTTGTAGAGTTTGTTCACAAATTTTGGATTCCTTTATCTGATCATAATCTTCCATCATTCCATCTTTCCTTGTGCTTTATGATTCCCAATCCTATTCTTCATCCTCATTGTAATCTCTAGTGTTTTCATCCCTCTGTTCTTTCCTGGGTTCTCAACACTTTGTTGGCTTTACTCTCCTACCCTCCTTTATCTTGACTATTTATTGAATCAGTTCAAACCTACAGACAAATTCCTTGCTTCCTTATTCTACTGTCATCTGCAATTATCAAAATCCCAATTTTAGATTACTTCATCTGCCTCCGTTAATCAATCTCTTTCTAACTATTGAACTTTCTCTTGATGCTGAAGTATGTTGGAAAAAATCACAAACCTGTGCAGATTAAGTTCACCACAAATTTATGCTATATAATTTCAACTGATTCATCAGTGTACCAGATTAATTCCATGCCTTCCTATTTGATTTTCTATCTCACCACAGAAGTCATTTCAAATCTTTTCATCTTTTCTCAAGTTTTTCATAGCATCCTTTCCTCTTCATCTCATATCACTCTAACATTTTCCCTCACTACAAAAGTGCTTTTGTAAAGTGCTTCCTTTTCCATCTTCTCCAAAGAAAGTTTCCTTTATCCTTCCATCTCCACATTTCTCTAATCTTCAATCACCTCCCATCTACTGCTTCCAACAAAACCAATTTCATTAGAAATGATAAAAGAAACTAATTTGTATATTTTGCTTTAAGATTTGTAAAACAAGACACAAAGGAGATAATGAAAGGACAATACAAGACAGTAGACTGGGAAGTGGATGAAGAGAATTGGTGAAGTAAATCACGATAAACCATTATCTAATCACTTAGGTGATTGAAATGACAGAACTGGTTTTTGCATGGAGGCAATTATGTCTGGATATCAATAACCAACTCAGTTATGAAACTTGAAAAGTGTGCCAGAAATTTCAAGACTAGTTCATAATATTAGCCTCAAAATTTCCCTCTAGCATTGCTTGGAGAAATGGGAACAGAGGAATCCACATCTCAGCACCTCTTTCCATAGCTGTGGGATCATTAAAGAATAACTAGTCTGGAAGCATTCAAGTTCAGATTATAAATCATCCTCAATGTTATTTCTTTATTTCTTTTGCTTAAAATTTTTTTGTTCAATTTAGAAATACTCGTAACTAGCTCTACAAAGTTGTTAAGTTTGAACAAACACAGACAGTAGACATGAGACAGTAAGTGATTTTCTGGTTGCAGGAACCAAAAAGAGGCTTCATGGAGGTGAAAAGAGTGAATCAGCTTCCTCCTAGGTTCAGAGTTAAGGAAGTCTCCAAAGAGGACTCGACTAGACTGAATTCAGTTCACATCATAATGAAATGACCACAAATCTCACAGCAGTAACCTCCTAATGCATGGTGTCTTTGGGGAAGGAGAAAACAAGTATAGATAAAAAAGAAACAAAACCATCAGTGTTTTGGTAATATAATGATGTACTTAAGAAGACACAAAATTGTTGTTTTCCCCCAAATAATAAGGTAATATAATTGTTTCTTCCTTGCCCATGGTTATTCCTTCAAAATTTTTTTTTCTTTTCTTATTGCTATTAAATCAATAAGGGCGGCCATTACTTCTATGGAAATTTTAGTTTTAACTCTAAATTTATTGGAAGGAATTCCAATTGCTTTCTATTATAATAATTGTAGCTCATGATTTTCAATATATTCTATTTTATCACTTTAAGAAAGTCCTTTTATTTTTATGCTTCTGAGGGTTTGTTTTGTTTTGTTTTACAAAAAAAGGATGTTTTATTTTACTAAAAGCTTTTCTTCTGCATTGATTGTTATAATCACATGATTTCTCTTTGATCTCTTTGAGGGTATAGACCTAGTAATGACATTGTTGGGATAAAGGGTATGTACAGTTTCATAGACCTTTTGGCATAGTTCCAATAGTTCTTCAGAAAGGTTGGACCAGTTCATAGTTCCACCAACAGTGTATTGTTTTCCATATTTTCCCACATTCCCTCCAGCATTTGTCATTTTACTTTCCTATCATGGTAGTTAATTTGAGGGTGTGAGGTGGTTTCAGAGTTATTTTAATTTATATTTCTCTTAACTATTAGTAATTTAGAGATTGTTATGTAATTATTGACAGCTTTAATTTCTTCTAAAAATTGCTTGTTCATATCCTTTGACCATTAATCAATTGAAGAATGGCTTTTATTTTTGAAAAATTTTGATTCATTTCCCTATATATTTGAAAAATAAGACACTCATCAGAGAAACTTGCTGTTAAAATAATAACCTGAAAATGTATTACAAAACCAAAACACATCAATAAGACTTAAAAAAGAGTATCTTAGAAAATCAATCAATTGATAAATGGTGCTTGTAAAGATTACGAATAGGCAGTTCTCAAGGCAAGAAATTCAAGCTAACTATAGTCATAAGGAAAAATATTACAAATAATTAGAAAAATGCAAAGACCCATCCTAAATCCCTTTGTGACTGGCAAAGTTGATTAAAAAAAAAAAAAAAGATGACACATGTTGGAGGTGATATGGGGATGCAACCAAACTGATAAACTGTATGTAAAGCTATGAATTGGTAATAGGTATTCTGGAAAGCAATTTGGCACTATGCCCTCAAAAGTTACTAAACTATTCATATATTTTACTTCAGCTATATTAATAGTAGGCCTGGGCATAGAGATCAAAGAAAAAAATGGTCTTATCTATACAAAGATATTTATTTTTTAAAATAGTATTTTATTTTCCCCTAGTTATATGTCAATACAAATTTTAACATTGATTTTTACAAAATTTTGAATTCCAAAATTTTCCAAACATCTTAGTAAAGTGATAGGCAATTTTGACACAGGTTTTATATGTACAGTTAAGTAAAATAAGAAACAGGTCAATAGGAAAAAAAGAAAAAAACATAAAAAATAAAGTGAAAAAAGTATGCTTTTATCTGTATTCAGAATCCATCAGTTCTTTAACTGGATATAGATATCGTTTTCCATTATGAGTCCTTTGTACTTGTCTTGGATCATTGTGTTGCTGAGGAGCTCAGTCATTCATAGTTGATCACACAAGGTTGCTGATCCAGTATACAGTGTTTTCCTGGTTCTGGTCATTTCATTTTATATCAATTTGTATAAGTCTCCAGATTTTTCTGAAATCTACCTACTCATCATTTCTTGTTGCACAATAACATTCCATCACATTCACATACCACAACTTGTTTAGCCATTTTTCAATTGATAGGCACAGTTTTCCAATATTTTGCTACCACAAAAGGGCTGCTATAAATATTTTTGCACATGTAGATCCTTTCCTTTTGTCCTTTTCTTTGAGATATAGATCTAGTAGTGGTATTTCTATAAAAAGATATGCACAGCTTGGTTATTCTTTGGGCATAGTTCCAAATTGCTCTTCAGAATGGTTGGATTAGTTCACAATTCCACTAACAGTGTATTCGTGTTCCCATTTCCCCATATCCTCTCTAAAATTTATCATTTTCCTTTTCTATCATATTAACCAATTTGATGGATGTGAAGTGATGTATTACATTTGCTTTAATTTGCATTTTTTTAAAATCAAAAGTGATTTAGAGCACTTCTTTATATAACTATAGATAACTTTGATTTCTTCATCTTAAAACTGCCTGTTTTTATCCTTTGGATATTTATCAATTGGAGACTGGCTTGTATTCTTATAAATTTGCTTAAGTCATATTTGACAAATGTGGCCTTTGTCAGAGACACTTACTGTAAAGATTGTTTCCCAGCTTTCTCTTTTTCTTTTAATCTTGGTTGTATTAGTTTTGTTCTTGTAAAGGTTTTTTAATTTAACATAATCAAAATTATCCATTTTGCATTTCATACTGTTCTTTCTCTCTCGTTTGTCATAAATTCTTCCCTTCTCCATAGATCTGATAGGAAAATTATAACTTGTTCTTCTAATTTACTTATGTTATCACCCTTTATGTCTAAATCATTTACCCATTTTGAGGATTGTAATAGGGGAATTGGAAAACACCAAATATCTCCAGCAGTAAACAACATCATGAAAAGTGAAATTAACTAGACCTTTACCAAAAAAGAAATGATTCTTTTCTGAGTCAGCTGTCTGCAGTCAGACTTGTTAGTTATCAGCTGAAAGAATGTCCTGAACCCAGAAAGCAGTTAGAGAGTCTGTTTTTACTGGCACTTCCTGATTTTGGGATAAGTAAGTAAAGTAAAAAATTTGTGTCCGTAGATAGCCGAGAGAGGCCTGAGGGGATTCAGAATCTATCTTTAATAACGAAAATAACTTTGTATAAAGCAACAATTAATCCAAAATTTTAACTATCGGAGAAATTTCTTTATAGGACTCAAGAAGTCTTAAGTTTTTTTTTTTGGTTTTTTTTTTTTTTTTTTTTGATGTGGTTATTAAATTTTATTTAAATACAGTAATGTTCATGGAAATTATTATAAGTAACTCTTGGCTTAATATGTTTTTTTTTTCTAAAACTAAAGAAAAATGAACATCCTTTAGCCACACAGTATAACAATTCAAAGAAAATGTTAATCCCTTTTTCAAGGTTGAGATACTTTTAAATTTGTTCAATAGTGGTCAGAGAACCACTGCCAAATGAGCCTAAACAGAATGTCACTATTTAATTATCCACCAGTTTGAAGTTTTGACTATACTTAATCTGGAGACATCCTCAAAATGATGAACATTGAATTTCTAACCATCAGCTGCTTATGAATTCATTGAAAACTGACTCAGAGTCTTCCCTTTTCCCCTGTATTTCATGGTTATATTCTCCCCTGAAAATGCACAGCAATCAAATTGCCCTCCCATCACGGTGCCACTCAGCATGACTGTTTACCAAGCATCTTTCTTTTTCACCCTCTTTTCCTCTATTATGAGAATTTTTTTGCTGCTTTACTTCCTTTCTTTCACTACTCATTACTTAGTTTCCTACTTAAGCAATTTCACAAATATAAACACCTTTTTATAATTCCATTATCCTTTCTGCCAACTCCTTCCCTGGAATATCATTTTATCTTGTCTTCCTTTAATTTTGCTTATCCCTTTTCTGAGTAAAACAAGGAGTACATCTGGATTAAGAAAGTTAAAATTTGTAGTGTAAACTGAATTAATAATTTTTTTTAAAAATTTCAATTTTTTAAAAGTTCCCTTCATATTCTCAATAATAAAAGGCTTCATCTCTCCCTTTTCTAAATAAGCTTGAAAATCATTAGCAGTTAACTTTTTTTTTTTCTGAATCTTTTTTTTTTAAATTATATATATATATATATATTTTTTATAATATTATCCCTTGTATTCATTTTTCCAAATTACCCCCCCTCCCTCTATTCCCTCCCCCCGACGACAGGCAATACCATACATTTTACATGTGTTACAATATAGTCTAGGTACAATACATGTGTGCGAATATCATTTTCTTGTTGCACAATAAACATTAGAATCCGAAGGTACATGCAGGCCTCTCTATATTCCTCCTGCTGGTCATTTCTTACCGAGCAATAATATTCCATAACAAGAAGTCTTAAGTTTGAGGGCGCACTTTGTAAGTTGGCTGATTGGCTCAATTGCTGAGGTATGGTGCTGATAATATCAAGTGGGTTCAATTCTCCATGCAGGTCGTGGCGTTTATCCCTAGGGATTTATATGAGCTAGCCATCATTTGTTCTCACACATGTATCTCACATGCTCCATCAAATAGCTTTAGGACAATTGGGAATGCAGTCCTATTCTATCCTGCTTTTACTCATTGGGAATATTGGGCTCTTTTAAAATTTTTAGTTGTGATACAGTAGAAAACAGCTTGGTACCATTTGAGGAAACCTTTCCTGACCAGTCCACCGGGTCTTCAATCGTGGGTCTCGAAGGAGGACATTACCTGTAAAGCAAAAGCCTGTAAGGCAAAAAGCCTGTAAGGCAAAAAGCCTGTAAGGAAATAAGGAGGGAGACAGCTCTGTGGGGTTCAAAGCAGCTCAGCTTTATTGAGGAACAGGATTCAGCTTATATAGGTTGGCTCAGTAGTGCCACGTATACAGAGAAGCACTGTGCAATGCATTAGGGAGGGGGTTCGTAAGATCATAAATCTGTCGACAGTTCTTTGTTGAAACTGGAACATCCTGTGGTTGTTCTGTGAAGCATGAAGTTCCGGAGCCAGGAAATGGGTGGGTGTAACAGTTCCAGTACAATGATGTTGACACAGCTGCTGTTTATTATCTTGGACCCAGGGGTATGGGCTCCTGGCATGTCCCCCTTTTTTCTTTTAGCAGGGTGGGTAGCCTGTCTTAGGCTATGTGACCTGTCTCCGGTAATAGGGTGCTATAGATGATATATAACCAATAGGACAGTGCCTTGGCACCTCCAGTATTGGCAAAGAGGAAGCATGCCACCAAGTGCTGTCTTAGGTCATCGGGGTCAACCACACCAACTCGGGGGTACGCCATACCGAACCCTGTCTTAAGCGGGTGGAAAACAGACCTCTCGAGGTTGCCCGTCATGGCAATTGTGTGGTCTTACTGCCATGGCTCTAAAAGTAATAAATCAAACCTCAAAGCAACCACTATCCGGGGTCACACTAATCCTGTCATTGGCTAGACCACAGCCTGTTCAGGGGGGGGCATAGCCTAGACCCAACCCGTCGGTACCAAGGTTCTTTTATTAGCTATTCAGTAAATCTTAAGGGGTCTCCGATGGACTCCATTTCCAGCTCCGACACGTGGTGACCTTCAGCAGGATCAACGCCAGACCAACGGTGGTAAAAGATATGTGCTTTCTTGTTAATTGCTGCGTCCACCTGAGACTTAACAAAAGCTGTTATTTTGTTAAACGCCCAAGGGCCAAAGGATATTAATAAAAGGAGGCCTATAAGTGGCCCAAGGAGGCTAGGGAGGAGGGTCGAAAGCAAAGTGTAATGTGCTCTCCTGGCAGTTACAATTACTAGCTTAATAACCGGTAGCGCACTCAAGAACAACCACGTGTAATCTTAAAAGCCTTTATTATACCTACTCACATAATGCCCTAACTGATGCCCTGACTTGTTGGTTCCCGAGTGAACACCTGGTCAGAAGACCCACGTGTTCACTACCAAAACCCTTACCTCTTTTGGCTATCCATCTTGGCTTGGCCACCCAGGCTAGGAAGCCAGGGTGAAGAGCGTCAGATTAAAGAGGGCGATTGCTGCCTGCAGTGGGCTTACATAGGGCCTGTGAGGTCACACACACAGCCAATCAGTGAGAGAGTCACCCATTACGAAGCTATCTCAATATGGCCAGGATCCCGCCCAAGGGCAGTCCTAATATCCACAGAAATTACTTCCGGGCCTCAATCTCCCAATGCGCTGTGGCACCCATTTAAAGGCCCCTTACAGCCAAGGGGAAGTAGAAAACCAATTTTGGTACCAGGATTCTTGTTGTTCCCTTTCTTTTTTCCTTTTTTCTAGGCTATCTCTGACCCTCTGTAAACTATTTTCAACTAGGCCTAGTTTATCTGAATAGAAACAGCATTCTTCTTTAAGTGCTGCACATAAACCACCTTGTTGTAGGAAAAGGAGATCTAGACCTCTTCTATTCTGTAACACTACTTCTGCCAAGGAAGCGACTGAGTCTTTAAGATGTTGAAGGCCTGTTTGTAATTCTTGGAGATCTTTATCTATGGCTGCACTGAGTTGATGATATTGAGTATTGGATTGAACAAGGGAGGCTACTATACCAGTACCCATTCCCACTGCCCCTAGGCCTAAAAGGATAGTTAAGGTTAATGCTGTTATCGGCTCTCTTTTTTGTCTAGATAAGGGGGTCAGTCCCTTGTCCCAAAACTTGAGAAAGTCCTCGGTTGGGTGAATGGTAACGTGAGGGAAGAGAGCGACGAGGACGCAGTAGTCCCTTTGTTGGAGAAACTGGGAAGTTTCTATAAAGGTAGTAAGGCCCGAAGAGCAGGCAAAATAGGACCCATCAGGGGCAGACACGTATGCAGCAGATAGCAAAATTGCAATAGAAAGATTACAAATATCATTCAACTGCCAGGGGGGAAGCATGCCGGGACCTAAGAGGCAAGTCCCCAGGCCTGAAATTTTGCTAAGGGTTAGTCCTTGTTTTTCCTCAAGTCCCCATCTGAGTGAGGAAGAATCATTTGTAAATATTGGCATGCCGAAATGGGCCAATCCTTCATAAAAGGAGGGGGCGGAGGAGTAACAGACCCAACATTCCTCCAAATATGAAATGTTGAGCTGATGAATAGCCTGTATCGGAAGCATTCACTAATGATAGTACTATAGAAGTAGATGGAGAGGGACTCGGGGGAAGGGTAGGGCGAAACAGAGGCGGTTTGGAGAGCGGGGAAGGAGACATTCCAGGGTTAGGTGTGGATGGTAAAAAGGGGGGGTATATGGGTTGGATGATGATCTTTAGGGTTTCCAGGATTTTGATCACGATTGGGGCGGAGTTCTCGATTGGGCCCCATTGCAACAGGGGTTTTGGTTGCGGGGATGGTTTTAAGAAGTTTGATGGTAAATAGAAGTCCATCATCATAACGTATCTTATATAATCTCAACCCCCAGGTTACTCCTTTTTCCCAGGAGGTATATTTTTTTCCTGCATCAGTGAAACTGACTCGAAGGGGGTGGCACCATGAGTGTTGGCATGCTGGTATTTTTCTCCAGTTTCTTGAGTCTACCTTATGATGTGTATAGTTGGCTGCGACTGTGATGTAGTCCCATGAGGAGGAGGGGTGCCAGTAGGTGTCTCCGGTTGTTTCACAGCCCCACGATCGACAAAAGAATTCAGTAGGACCGCCACACTTGTATGCCAAGGAATGATCTCTATGGGTCCCGGGACAGACATAAAAGGGGACAGTCCTTAGCATACTTCGTCTGTCATGTGCTCCACAACCACCAGCCTCTCCCAGGGCAGTTGTGGCTTCGGGACTCCAGGCATTTCTGTTAGGGGGAGCGTTTTGGTTATGATAGTCTTCTAGGTCCCATGGGTAAGGTGCCCCTAGAGCCAATTTACAAAGGTCCGGGTATAGAGTGGGCCACCAATCGGAGGTGGAGATTTGTGAGGTACTCCAGATGACGTCTCCCCAACCATTTTTAACTACCCATGTATAGTTGTATAAGGTGTATGGGGTAGCATTTATTAATCCTATGAGTCCAAGAAACAATCCCGCAGAAAGCATTATGAGTAGGATAAGTGGATGATCAAACTGGGCAAGGAATAGAAGGCTTGGATTTGCAAAAGCATGCAATAGCAAGGAGAATAAGTAGCAACAATACAATAAAGATAAAGATAAGTGAGGGTTGGATATACGTTACCAAGCGTGTCGGAGGTGATGTACTCGGTTACCTGTAAGATAGCAGAAATAAAATTTCTCAGGGGCTATTCCCTGGGTTGGTTTAAAAGCTTTATCATTCGATCTGGAAGCCATCTGGCATTTTGTGCTTGGGTGTCATAAACACACGCATGTCCTTTTCCCCATATAAGGACGGGGTCAGGGCCATGCCATTGATTGGTCAATGGATCTTTCCATTTTACTTGTGCATAATTGTCTGCTGTGGAAGGATGCCAGAGGCGATCTGCTGCAGATGTTCCCCTTTCATCCAGGGTTAGATAATTGAGCACAAAGAGTGCATGATTTAGTAATGTTTTGTGATTACCAGCTCGTGAATAAAGAATCTCAGGTCCAGATTGTAATTTTGAGAACATTCTTTTCAGTGTCTGATGAGCTCTCTCAACAATACCTTGACCTTGGGGGTTATATGGGATACCAGTAATGTGTTTAATACCCAGGTGTGCACAGAATTGCTTAAAGGACGAGCTAGTGTATCCTGGGCCATTGTCTGTTTTAAGGATTTTAGGCTTAGGTGTGGAAACCAAGGAGGCCATGATATGGGCGATGACGTGTTTAGTAGCTTCTCCTGTTTGTAGGGAGGCAAAAAGGAAGCCACTAACAGTATCAATAGAGACATGAATGCATTTAAGTTTGCCAAATGGTGTGAAGTGGGTAACATCCATCTGCCAAAGTTCTCCAGGAATGAGACCACAGGGGTTAACTCCTAGGTGTGGCTCGGGTAGGAGTACTAGACATCCCGGGCATTGTTTAACTATTTGTCTAGCTTGTTCTCTAGTGATTTTGTAATGTTGGCGTAAAGTATGAGCATTAAGATGGTGCAACTCATGTGCTTTAGTGGCGGCATCCACAGGGGAGGCATTTAGAACTGTTGCCAGGAAGGCTTGTCTGGAGGCTAGATCTACTACGCTATTGCCTTCTGTCAGGGGGCCAGGGAGATCGGAGTGTGCTCTAATATGACAGATAAAGAAGGGGTGATTCCTATTCAAAATAAGTTTTTGTATTTGGGAAAACATAGGGGAAGCGTTAGTAGAGGGCTTAATATAAGGAACTGTTTCAAGCAATGGAATAGAATTGGCAATATATGCACTGTCAGTGTAGATATTCATTGGGCCGGGGATATTTTCAAAAACCCAAAGCATGGCTGCTAATTCTACCAGTTGAGCTGAAACATAGGGTGTATGGAATGAGGTGAGGGCCGCATCAACTGTAACCCTGGCGGTGCCTGAAGAAGATCCATCAGTGAAAATTAGATGAGCTTTTTCTAGAGGGGCTGTTTTGGTGACACGTGGAAAGGTTACTGGGGTTTCTTTGAGAAATTGAATGAGCTTATCTGGGGGATAATGATTGTCAATAGTCCCTTGGTAAGAGACGGAGGCAGTAGCCCAGGCATCATTATTTTGTTGAAGCCAAGATAACTGTGTACTAGTATATGGGCAGACAATGTGGTCAGGGTCTTTTCCAAAGAGCTTGACAGAGAGAACTCTCCCTTCCTGTAAGAGGTCTCCTGTAAGGAGTGGATATGTAGGGAGTATTTTATTAGGTGTAGCGGGACTATGGATCCAGTACAGGGGCATTTCCTGCCATAACAGTCCAGTGGGAGAAAAGGTTGTGGAAAAGATGAGAAGCCATAATTTTTTCTGGGGGTTATAGTATCCCATTTTCTGGATAGATATAGCCTGGTTAACTTTTTGCAAGGCAGCTTCACCTTCTATAGTCATAGTACGTGGAGAGGTTCCGCTTTCCAGGTAAGGAATTGTCCCCTAGAGAGGGCTGCTTGAACTACTCTTATCCATTCCCCGGGTAATAGATGCCCGCCTTGGCCGATAGCTTCAAGAGCTGACAGGGTAAATGGCGCATTAGGGCCGTACTTCTTTACTGCAGAATGTAAATCGTTAATACTCTTAAACTTGGCGGTCTTATATTTTTTATCTCCTGTGCTCCTTTCCGTCTCACTGTCACTGTCCGAGGCATTTACAGCCTCGTCCTCTTCCTCTGAAACCTCCGCTTCTTGCTCTGACTCACTTTGTTCCTCTCTTTCTGCCTCCCCCTTCTTTTTCTCTTGAGGTGATTGTTTCTCCTGACTTCTTAGGAAAACAGGGAAAGTCAGAGAGGTAGGCTAACCTATGTTATTTCTGAGAGATTTCGAGGGGATTTTAGAACGTCCCTTGGCTGTCTTTCCCTGTCCATTTTTGTAGGGGGAATTTTAAGAGGCAATGTATGGGATAAAGACTCCTTAAGTGAATGTTGAAGAGCAGAGAGCTCTTTAGTCATTTGAGCATATTGAGTTTGTAAATCTAAAACTTCTCTAAGCTCACGCACCCGTCTGGTTAGGTCCTTTTTTGCAGAGATTAAGTTTGGGGGCGAAGAGACAGGGAGGGCGGAGGATTGATAATTATTTATAAGAAAAATATCTTGGGGATTGTATGCCCCGGCCTCTTCCTCTAATTCGGCCGCATCGGCATCATCAAGGATTTCATCATTATTAGTTTCGTTTTTAGGCGAGGTTTTTGAAAGCGTCGGAAAGACAGGAAAGGAAAGGTTGTCTCCGGCGGGGAGAGGGGAAGAATATGTAGGGAGAGGCGGGTAAATAGATTGAGGTTGTGGGGGGGGAATGTCAATTATGACGGACGGGGGTCGAGAGGGAATTTCTGTTTTCTTAGGAAGGGATTGCTTAGAGGCAGCACGAGACAGTGGCCGTAGATAAGATTCTGCATTTGTAACTAATTGCCGTACTTTGCCATCAGAAGAGGCACTTTCGACCACTTCATTAATTAAAGTCCAATATGAAAATACATTAATGGGAACAGATTCGGATCCCTCTGTTTTAAGTAAATTATTTAGATCGCGCCCCACTTTCTGCCACTTAGCGGGATGTATTTCAGGGCCATTAATTATGAACCAAGGGCAGACTTTGTCAATATAAATAAAGAATTTTATAAGATCTTTCTTTTTGACTTTAACTCCTCGTTCCTTAAAACTACCTTTAAGGTCCTTAATAAAGGCCTGCTCTTTTGATAAGGTAGATCCCATGAATGCGACAGACGATCACTTACCCTTAAATTACGGGGCTCAGAGTAGACGCGAGACGTGACCAGGTCTTCTCGGAGCGGGTTCTCTGTGGTCCGGACGAAACTTCTACGTGGTCTGTCGGGTCAATGTCCAGTTTCGAGCCCCGCGTTGGGTGCCAGTTGACCCGTCCACCGGGTCTTCAATCGTGGGTCTCGAAGGAGGACATTACCTGTAAGGCAAAAGCCTGTAAGGCAAAAAGCCTGTAAGGCAAAAAGCCTGTAAGGAAATAAGGAGGGAGACAGATCTGTGGGGTTCAAAGCAGCTCAGCTTTTTTGAGGAACAGGATTCAGCTTATATAGGTTGGCTCAGTAGTGCCACGTATACAGAGAAGCACTGTGCAATGCATTAGGGAGGGGCTTAAGGGCCTGTGACCGGATTCGTAAAATCATAAATCTGTCGACAATTCTTTGTTGAAACTGGAACATCCTGTGGTTGTTCTGTGAAGCATGAAGTTCCGGAGCCAGGAAATGGGTGGGTGTAACAGTTCCAGTACAATGATGTTGACACAGCTGCTGTTTATTATCTTGGACCTAGGGGTATGGGCTCCTGGCACTTTCCGGTTTTGAATCCAGAGACAAATTTAGTGAGGAAGAACTTTCTAACATTGATAGTTACCCAAATGCAATAGTGGGTGACCACTTTCCCGGTAATTTAAAGGGAGGCTTCTTATTCAAGTAGATTCTGTAGTCTCTGAAGTCGTTTTCAGTTCAGACTGACTGTGAGCAAGTGTTGAGGGGGAGAAGGGGAAGCAAGTGAAATCAGAAATTATCAGAAATACATAGCTACATTTGTATTCAAATCTTCCCTTTTGGATGGTGTCTTGAAGTCAGGATAAAATGGAAGACAAGGTAAAGCCTTTGATACCGACTGGGTTTTTCCTCAGGCTTCTTGTGAAGATCAGGCAAGATAACATTTTAAAGCAATGGCACATTTATTGTTTAGTCGCATCTAAATCTTACTGTGATCATTTGGGAGTTGGCAAAGATACTGGTGTGGTTTATCACTCATTTTACACATGAGGAAACTGAGGCAAACATAGGTTTAAGTATCTTGTCCAGAGTCAGATAAATAATGTTGCGGTTGAATTTGAACTCAACTGCTCCCGCTTGACACATAGTAGGACCTTCACATGTAAATACTTGTTTCCTTTCCTAATGTTCATCCTTGATTCTTCAGACTGGGCCACTTTTCCTCATGCATGGCTTCCTCACTCTGTTCTTGTGGTCCCTTTCTCCACTTGTATTCTTCCTTGAACCTCAGTTTTGGGAAAGGGTCTTGACTAGCCATTTCTCATGCCCTGGACTTAGTCACCATGTTCTCATACCTTCCTCTCTCCCTCCTTCTCCTTTAACAGTTGCTCCTTTTACCAAATTAAAAAGTTTCTGCACAAACAAAACTAATGCAAACAAGATTAGAAGGGAAGTAACAAATTGGGAAAACATTTTTATACTTAAAGGTTCTGATAAAGGCCTCATCTCCAAAATATACAGAGAATTGACTTTAATTTATAAGAAATCAAGCCATTCTCCAATTGAAAAATGGTCAAAGGATATGAACAATTTTCAGATGATGAAATTGAAACTATTTCCACTCATATGAAAGAGTGTTCCAAATCACTATTCATAAGAGAAATGCAAATTAAGACAACTCTGAGATATCATTACACACCTGTCAGATTGGCTAAGATGACAGGAACAAATAATGATGAATGTTGGAGGGGATGTGGGAAAACTGGGACACATGCATTGTTGGTGGGAGTTGTGAAAAAATCCAACCATTCTGGAGAGCAATCTGGAATTATGTCCAAAAAGTTATCAAAATGTGCATACCCTTTGACCTAGCAGTGCTACTATTGGGCGTATATCCCAAGGAAATACTGAAGAAGGGAAAGGGACCTGTATGTGCCAAAATGTTTGTGGCAGCCCTTTTCATAGTGGCTAGAAACTGGAAAATGAATGGATGTCCATCAAATGGAGAATGGTTGGGTAAACTATGGTATATGAAGGTTATGGAATATTATTGTTCTGTAAGAAATGACCAACAGGAGGAATGTAGAGAGGCTTGGAGAGACTTACCTCAACTGATGCTAAGTGAAACGAGCAGAACCAGAAGATCATTATACACTTCAACAATGATACTATATGAGGATGTATTCTGATGGAAGTGGATATCTTCAACAGAGAGAAGAGCTAATCCAATTCCAATTGATCAATGATGGACAGAATCAGCTACATCCAGAAAAGGAACACTGGGAAATGAGTATAAACTGTGAGCACTGTTTTGTTTTGTTTTGTTTTGTTTTCCTTCCCAGATTATTTGTAGCTTCCCAATACAATTCTTCCTTTGCAACAACAACAACAAAATTCGGTTCTGCACATATATATTGTACCTAGGATATACTATAAAATATTTAATATGTATGGGAATGCCTGCCATTTAGGGGAGAGGGTGGAGGGAAGGAGGGGAAAAATTTGGAACAGAAGGGAGTACAACAGATAATGTTGTAAAAAAAATTACCTATGAATATATAATGTCAAAGAAAATGTTATAATTATAAAAATTAATTTAAATTTTTTTTAAATCCTAAAAAAAAAAAAAAAAAAAAAAAAAAAAAAAAAAAAAAAAAAAAAACCAAAACCAAAAAACCAACAACAGTTGCTCCTTTTTATGTTGTCTTCTCATTGGAATGTAAGCTATTTGAAAGCAGCATCTTTTTGCTTTTCTGTAACCAGAGCTTAGTATAGTAATGGCACATAGGAAACTCTCAATAAAATATTTTATTCCCTGAGTCTACAATTTGATTCTTTGAGCACATAGTGTAATGCCAGAGAAACTGAGGCAAGATAGAGATTAGAGTTTTAAATATTTTATTTGAAAGGGAGAGATTTACTGGGACCAAATGGATTCATGGTTTGGTCCCAGGGCTGAATGACAATATTATCCCTAAGAATCCAGCATCCAGCAAGAGGTAGGGGGGTTCCAAACTCTGGCAATCAGGAATCTCTGGGCAGGAACCATTAATTCGATTCTGACAGGTTGGGGGGGGGTAGGACCATAAATTCTAACAAACTGGAAGTTAAGAAAATGTCTGGCTACAGACAGAAAGTCTGGATTCCCCGTTTTTGAGTTTACACATTGATGATTTATAACCTCTGAGCTAAACCAGTCTTAATGCACCCGAGGCGGGGTGGGTTTGCAAGTAAGGGGATTGAGCCAGAACAATTAAGGAAACTGAGGCAGAACACTTAGGGAAACTGAGGCAAAATAATTAGGGAAACTGAGTCAGGACAATAAAAGGACAACAATAGGAAGCTGTCAATGAAATATTATATTCCCTGAGCCTACAGTCTCCAGTGAGAGTGATTGTTTTTTTTGTTTGTTTGTTTGTTTTGTTTTTTGTTTTTTGTTTTTCTTCCCAGATTATTTTTACCTTCAGAATACAATCCTTCCTTTGCGACAGCAACAACAAAATTCGGTTCTGCACATATATATTGTACCTAGGATATACTATAAGATATTTAATATGTATGGGAATGCCTGCCATCTAGGGGAGGGAGTGGAGGGAAGGAGGGGAAAAACTCGGAACAGAAGGGAGTACAAGGGATAATGTTGTAAAAAAAAATTGCCTATGCATATGTACTGTCAAAGAAAATGTTATAATTATAAAAATTAATAATAAAGAAAATTACCTGATTGGGAAAGGATGGATAAATCCCAGTTCACTCTCTGTTTTTAAACTTTTCCCTTTCTCAAATTATCGGTGGGGTTGAGACACACCCTGGGCCCTTCTCACACTGGAAACTAAAGTTATTTATTGGTAGGACTTGAGAGAGATACAGGGTTTTTTTGAGACAATAAAAATTTGGGGGTCGGGGGATTGATTGAGGATGAGAATAGAGGAGAAATGGAAGGCGAAGCAAAAAGGCTCACGAAAGTGAATCTGAGGAAAAACTCAAAATAAGAATGGATTTTAAATCCAGTTCTGTTCACAACTGGGAAGGTAGGAGTTGAGAATGGCAACCAGAGGTAAGCTGGAACCATTCACCAACTAGAGGCAGTCTACCTCTATTTAGTTTATCTTTTCAGAATGAGTATTTTCACCTAGGAAATTATGAAAGACTAAATATCAGGACTTGATTTTTGTTTTGCTAATTGTAGACAAGGAAATGTCGGAGAAAATGGCAATAATGCAGATTAAATCTTAAAAATATATTTTGCATACAATCCTTCCCCCCTACCCCCACCCCACCCCCGCCCGTTGTTAAACCTTTATCAGTACACAAAGAATTATGCCATTTCTCTGTCTTCATCACCAACGATTATTAAGGGATTTTTATTTATTTACTTATCTATCCATCTATATTTTTACGAAGGAGAGTCACTAAGCGTACACAAAGGAACAAGAGAAAGCATGTGCCATAGAAGGGCTTCCAATCTATTTGGAGTTGGAGGTGGCAGGACATTTTTCTTTTCTTTTCTTTTCTTTTTTTTACATGTTAAATATATTACAGTATATTCTAGATACAATATATGTGTGTAGAACCAAATTTCTTGTTGCACAGGAAGAATTGGATTCAGAAGGTAAAAATAACAGTTTACACTCATTTCCCAGTGTTCCTTTTCTGGATGTAGCTGATTCTGCAGGACATTTTTCTAACATGACAGATAATAATAGGAACTAGCACCAATTCGATGGGTAATGAGATTTCTGCTCCCCTATGGGAACCCACTATTTTGTAACCGGGAAAACTCTTGTTAGCCCTGAAGTCAGCAAGCTGAGAAGCCAGCACCCTTCTGTGAGGCTCGGGGAATAGAATGATCAAGAAGAGTAATGAGTGAAGGTCTGAGAAATGTCTGCTGGAAACTGGCTGAGGAAGAAGCTTCAGAGAAAACCGCCAGAGAAGCAGAGGATTAGCCTGGTATGGAGAGGGGAGCAGAACAGTGAAAGTTAGAGGGACAAGAGCTAGCAAAACGAGCCTCTTTGTATCAGAGATGGAGCTTCAGTCTCTATAGTACAATTATAAGTGTGGGACGAGCCAGTAAGTTCAGTATTCAATATACAATATAGTTCTCTTTATTCACAACTTCTACAATTATACATTAAAACATACATTTCCCCCATAAGTGGATTTTTCAGGGGAAAATGGTAACTGTTCTTGTACAGTTGGTTTCCGTAGTGTAGTGGTTATCACGTTCGCCTCACACGCGAAAGGTCCCCGGTTCGAAACCGGGCGGAAACAGCATTAAATTTATTGCCGCACCTTACCCAGGCACAAATAGCTCTCTGAAAGGGGGAAGGCAGCCAAGCTTCCCTCTTCCTTAAGGATGCAATCTAAGTGTATATTTGTATCGTTTCTACCTGTAAATTGACTAAGATAATTGTCACGGTGTGTCTTTTGTTCGTACCTTTGTTTCCAAAGAGATCCAGTGATACCATGGGTCATGCTTTGATAAGTTCGTGAATTGGATTTAAGCGAGGCAGAACTGCGTAAAGTCGTCCACCTCACTCGCTGGATTTCATGGAAATCCATTCAAGAGGATTATTAGTGGGCCGGGGTGGAATGGAATGGCCTACCTTGATTTCTTCGAAGTCCAAGCGCTCTCCAGCCCCTGCTTCAGCTTTTTTTCGTGGTCCTTAGAGTGTATTGTTGTCCTTCACCCATTCCACCGGGAGAAGTCTTCATAAGCTTGAGGAGACGTCCTTCTAACTCACCAACAGGTTTGGGTCCCTTCAGTTCCTCTCAATTTGCTTTAGCCTGTCTGCCAAAACAGTTTTACAGGATGTGGCCACTGGGCATGCTACCATTTCTTGGAGCCATTGGCAAGAATTGGGTGGCAGGTGGATAGTAAAGGTAGTTGAGCAACCTGAATGGGGTCACCCAAGGTGCTAGTCCTCCCAAAACATCCTAAGTCTGAGATGAACTCTGTGTGTGTGTGTGTGTGTGTGTGTGATGTATGGGTAGATATAGGGAGATACAAAGAGGAACATATAAACATATGTACACATAAATACACATTAAATTATATGTATACCCATATACGTACTACATGATACATAACCACCATACCTTAAGGACAAACGCCCATATTTGTATTAAAGGAGTCTGCCCCACTTTTTTCTGGTGGGATAAGAAGATGAAGTAACTTTTTTTCTGGTGGGATAAGAAGATCCCATGTCTTGGCCCAGAGTCCTCTAGACTTGATTTAGCATTTTAAAAATATTTTAAGAGATTATTCAATATAATATTTCATAACCAGATTACAGTTTCAGTTCGTATCTTATTTTATTTAAATACTTCCACTAGTGGTGCTGCCAGACTAAAGATAACTAGCTACATCTTACGCTTCTTAGTGTGCTAAGGGGTGCTTCTGAGGGGATGATATATATATTTCAAATGCTATCACGTGGAGCCCATTCCATTGTGTTCAGTCACCAAGTGGCTATTAAAATTTCCCTTATATCAAGAATAAACTCAGTGATTAGTATAGTAATATCATTTAACATCAGTTACCTTTTATAAAGGGATAGTTACAGAGAGAGTGGAGTAACAACAGAAAAAGTTGCCCAACACCGGGGAGCACTGTCTCCTGTATATACACTTTCTCAAGTCCCTGGGAAAAATTGGGCTCAAACTTAACTTGGATGCTACAAAATATTTGCTCCACCAAGTTTACTTCCATATAAGTGATATACCCAAAGGACAAAGTCACTTCTTTGTTTCAAGAAACCAGTAGTTTTAATGTTGATTCAGTGATGGATTGGATCGGGCCGGTTGCCCCAAGATTTAATCTTAAAGGGATATGACAATCCACAAACTCTTACAGATGTTCTAGTACCTGAACTTACCTGAACTGTCCAAGCTCACAAAACTTCCATTTCCAATAATTCATCTAAGGCAAACAAGAGCAGAAGCTACTGAGGAAGAAGCAATACCAGGTTCGTATGTTTAAAGTTTCCTGGCTGATGAGTGAATGGCTTGCCGTTTTGCCTGCTTGTTAAAAATGAAGCCAGACAAAAAAGACGCGAGAGTGAGCAAATACCCATAGAGAGAAACGGAGAGGAAGAGACGCAGAAAGAGGTAGAGGCAAAGACACAGAGAGAAGACCCAGGGAGAGAACGATAGAGGCCCAAAGAGACTACTTTCCCTCTCCCTGTCGGTCCGACTGCCTCGTTTCTCGATCTTTGTCCTCTGTTTCTATTATAAACCCACGCTCCTTTCTGGCTCCCTTCGGTTCAAAAGTCACAGAAGCTCTCGAATCTCGAGGTCCCTTCTTTAAAATTTGTTCTCTCGCCCTTTCCCAGCTTTTCTATTAAATTCCCCTTTAATTTCGGGAGTTGGCAGGGGCAGCCAGTAGTCCCGTGAAAAAGTAGCGGACTTCCCTCTTGTGGCTCATCGGGGGAGAAAGCTTTGCTAATAACGAGGTGAGAACAACGGAGAGAAAGGCAGCTAAGAGTCCTCTAGGAAGTGTGGACTCCTGCTCTTCCACCCTTTCTCTGCTTGGACCTTGTCTGGTTCCCGAGTCCTGGCTCGAGGGTTCCCGGGTAATCAGAGCCTAATTACTCCCAGCTGGTCCGGATCCTGCCCAGGGTGCTTGAGTTCGGCGGTGGGGGTGATGTGTCTGACTTGGAGTGTTCAAGAGCTGATGGAGTTAGTGGAAAAAGACAGAGTTAAAGAGCTAGAGAGCGAGCGAGAGACAAACAGAAACAGAGACAGTGAGACACAGAGACACACAGAGAGACAGAGACAGAGTCACACAAAGAGACAGAGATAAAGAGAGAAGGCCAGAGACAATCAATCAGAAAAAGTCCGTCAGTTAGAGTCAGAGAGAGTCAGAAAGAGAGAGACAGAAAACTATGGGGGAGGAGGGAGAGTCGGTCCCGGTACCCAGGGAAAGGTGGCTTCTGGATAAGGACGTGGCGCTTTGTGCAAATATGGATGGAGAACACCGCTGATGGAAGCGCCTGAGGTGGACGTGGAACTGGGACGATTCTGCTTCAAGACCAAGTCGGTTGTTTCCCTGAGGCAGGTCAGGAACTGGGTCTGAAAACCATCTGTAAACCCACTACAAAAGGTAAGTAAACAGTAAGAGAGCGAGAAATTTCGGGTCTCAGAGACATCTCCTTTGGCGGTAAATTCGGAGTAAAGTTCTATTCCATAGTGCTTGGAAAGAGAATGCGGAAATCCCATGTTGCTCTCCTAGATTTTCAAGAACTTTATAAGAACTAAGAATTTGCATCATCATAAACGTCCAGTTACAATGGTTTTCCTTTTAACAAATTTGTTAGAAGGCGTCCTTCCGAGCTGGCCGGTTAGCTCAGTTGGTTAGAGCGTGGTGCTAATAACGCCAAGGTCGCGGGTTCGATCCCCGTACGGGCCATAACGCGACGTTTTGGAGCTCGCTGGGTCTCTAAAACATAAGACTACTTGAGCACGTTGTTAACGCTCTTGGAAAGATTCTCCCAGAAAAACTCTTTCAAGCTTAATCTTATAAAAAATGCTTTACAAAACTGTAAGTTTACACTGAGTGTCCTCATTAATGCCAGTCGCGGAAATATTTTCTTGCACGGGTAAAGATCGTACGTCACATTCTCCAGGACTTTGAATTGTGCCCTTGACACGCAGGTATTTACCGAATGAAAGAAGCCAGTCTTCAGTGGACTGCAATAGAATCGTGTTTTAACCAATAATTTTATCAATGCTTTAAATAATGGCACAATTAGTATGCTTATATTTCCAGGCGAGAGCCAAAATATATTAAACAGTGTGTGAGAGGAGGGAAGTAGAGGAAGGGAGGAACAAAATATAAAAAGCTTTAAATGCCAAAGATAGGATCTTATATTTTATCCTGGAGGTAAGTAGGAATTTCTGGAGTTGACTGAATAGAAAGATGATATGATCAGATCAGAAGTTTAGGAAAACCACTTTGGCAGCTGAGTGGAGCAGCAATTGGATTGAGGGGAGACGAAGCATGTGAATGGATTAAACAGAGATTGCTGTTCTGCAAATGAAAGGTGATGACCTGAACTAGAGTGTAAGTGGAGAGAAGAGGACTTCTATGAAAGAGGACATAGAAAATGACTGAGATTTGTCACTATATTGGATATGTGAAGTTAATTAGTGGGAGGCTGGGCGACTGGGATGATAGCCGTTCCGGAAACTATATTAGGGAAATTTGGAAGATAAAAGTTTTGGGGAAAGATAATGAATTCTGTTTTCATGTGCCTAGATGTTGGAGGCCAGGAGACAATTTAGATGAAGGAGGCAGGATTCAGAAGGCTAATGGGGCAAATAAGGATGGGTACTGAGGGCACTCAGATTCTGTAGCCATATAGAGTACTAATACCTTAGTAAGGGGAGTGTGGTGAGGGATCCGGAGGCATCAAGATGAAAATTGGGACTTCAGACATCTACTACTTTAGAGCACCTGTTTCTTCCCCATCCTCAAGTCACATTTTCAAGTGACTCCACACTATAACATTCTGTTCTACTCTCACACTGAAAGGTCTAATTTCTCAAAGAAGGATTATTACACATGGTTACACTCAAACTCTCCCAGGGTCCTAGGTGTAACCTTATTGTTGTGGAATACATGCCCTTTATCCACTTTACTTTGGGATGCCTTCCCATGTTCTTTCATTTACACAAAACCAGTCACAGTAATGCCCCTTAGTATCTGTCTGTTGGAAAGTGGGATGGGGAGCAGGATTTGGTGTACACAGAAATATGCCAAGAGAGCTCATGAATTAGGAAAACCTATGTGCTAAGGGGTCTAGGACTATAAGCCTCATTGTTCTTTCTTTCTTTCTTGAACAGACCATAAAATTCCTTGATGAAGATAGTTTCTATATTGAAGAGATAGTTCCACTGCTAAACTGTGATGATCCATTCTATGCTTGACTAAAACTTCACTTGATTTGGTCTCAGACAAACTGGTCAATATGCTAAGTGACTTCTCTGTTTTGAAGTCCCTTTACTTGTATTTATTTTTCAACAACAACTGTAATCTCCATTCTGTCCAGCCTCAAATTTAACTGACAAAATTATGAAATCTGTTCTTTCTCCTCTTTCTCTTTTCTCTTATCTTTCTGAGCCCAAAATTTGGGCCTGCTCTCAGAATGCTTTAACCTTAGCTCATGACTAGTAATAAAATTCTCATTTTCTCTCTGTGATTAATTAGACATTTGTCCTATAATTTATTATAAACCAGTTATTTGTGACATCCAAATCACTCAAATACTATAGTTTGTCACATCAATATGGTAATTAATTTCTTAAAACTTTAATGAAAGGAAGCTAGTAATTAAAGGGACATTATCTCACATTGGGGAAGAGGGGAGAAATGGAAGTGAATTAAATAGAGTAGTATAGGCACTTTTTCCTCCCTCCCTTCCTGTTCCAAACAAAAGGATGAACACTGTAACTTTGTATAGTTCCTACTATCACTAGCTGCTTCCTTACCTTTAAGTATCTCTGATCTCTTCTGCATCCTTTCATATCCCCAGTGCTTAGTACATGTTGCTTGATATGGTTTGATATGGACATGGTGCTTGATAAATGTTTATCTGATTCTGTTGTTCGTGTTCTCTCTCTCTCTCTCTCTCTCTCACACACACACACACACACACACACACACACACACACACACACACACACACTATTGTATATGAGCAGGGGGAAAGACCATAGTGGGCAAGCAAAACTTTGTTTCCTGATTTCAACATTTTTGTGGGGGTCTTAATAGAGATATTGGTTCTCTGATAACTCCTATCTAGACTTTACCTAGTATAAATTTGAAGAAAATGTTTGAGATTTCCCATGCAATATGGAAATGGTGACAGTAGAGAAAAGAGATTGATGAGTGGAGAAAGGTGTTAAGACTTCCTTTTCCAATTAGTTTACAATGTAAATATCAGGTTATCCACAGGGGTGAACTCTCCTATATGCCAGGTCCTATACTAAGAAATGGGAATATAAATAAGAAAAAAACAAAAAAAACAAAAAACCAGTCCCTTCTCTCAAGGAGCTTACATTCTAAAGGGGAGAAACCATCCCCCAAAAGGAAACTGAAAAGCAAGTGCTGGGAGAGTGCAAGAGGATAACCTGAGGCAAGGACATCATGTTAATAGAGAGGAAGCCCAATAGAGCATCCAATGGGAAATGTACACCATGCTGGATATTCTGAAGTTTTGGTAAAAAAAAAAAAAAAAAAAAAAAAAAAAAAAAAAAAAAGTTTTAAAATAAGTTTTTGCTCCAGTTTCCAGATGATCAAAGCAGAGGGAAGAGGCTACTGACGCTACTAAGGAGGTGGAGTACTAAAGCTGAACCAATCCCCAGGTTGATGAAATTTCTGCTGATGAGCTTATCCTGGGGATGGTGGGAAACCATAACTTTAAAAACCAAGCAGAGCAGCTGTAGGAAATAAAGCAGGAAATGCCTCATCAATTTCTTTAAGGAGATGATCACCACTAGGAAGATGCTGCAGGTGAAAGGACTAAGCCCAAGTCACCCCATTTGCCAACAGACCTGAACTTATGTCACTACATCACACTTCAAATATGAAAGTGAAATACCTTTTCAGTACTTTCTCTAAAATTGTCCTTTCTTGCCCCAAAGAATATACCAAATGTGGTAGAATACTGTTGCAAGTTTTAAGGATTTTTTTTTTTTTCCTGAGACTGGGGTTAAGTGACTTGCCCAGAGTCACACAGCTAGGAAGTGTTAAGTGTCTGAACTCGGGTCCCCCTGAATTCAAGGCTGGTCCTCTATCCATTGCGCCACCTAGCTGCCCCTTAAGGATTTCTTAATAATTCATTTTATGAGCACTTTGTATGTAACAGGATGTTTAGAAAGACCTATATCCGCTGGGATGCAGGAATTCACTAGTTTGAGTTCCTAGATTGCTTTGCAACTCTTACTGATAGTTTTTATCCAGTCTCGGAGGAGAAGTGAGACTCTAAAAAGCAAATGTGGATCAAGCGCCAGACCAAGAAGTGGGCAGTCAGATCTATATGTGGGAGTCACATAAGACTAAATGGAATAGTCAGAGTCTAACCCGTTGAACTGGAGACCCTTGTCAAGCGACTGCTATCAAGCAGGGACCCACATTTCCATTGATGACACTATAAGAACTGTTTAGGAAGCAAAAGATGAGATGACTTTTTTTTTTTTTTTTTTTTTTTTTTTTTTTTTTAAGAAGAGAATAAAACTGAACTATGCAGAAGTCAGCCCCAATAAGAATCTAGAGCTGTCCATGTTACCTAGAAAAGAATTCGTGAATTTTTGGTTTTCCTTCCTTCTCCTTCTCACCACCCCCCGTCAGGATTTTTACACTCTCCTTTTCTCTTAGGAAAAAATGTTTCCCAATTCTTGCTTTCTGTTTCAAGATTTCTCTGAGATGAGACGATTACCACTGAATTGTACATCTCTCTCTGGCAATAAGTTGAAAAGTATGAAAAGTAGAGGGGGGGAGAGGGGGAGGGAGGAGAAGGAGAAGGAGAGAAGGGGAGAGGGAGAGAGAGCCCTTGGGAATCTTTTAGACATCGCGGGGGGTGGGGGTGGAGGGATACAGGAAAGGAGTGTGTGTGTGTGTGTGTGTGTGTGTGTGTGTGTGTGTGTGTGTGTGTGTGTGCGCGCGCGCGCGCGCGCGGGGGGGGGGGGGGCTGAGAACGTCCTATGTCGCTCTGCTCCAGGTGGGAAGGACAGTTCCATCAGGAAATATTAGAGATCTGCCCAGCGCAGTTGCTGTGATTTAAAGCTAGCCCTAGAACTGTCCAGTAGTCGTGTTCTCCAGCCTGCCTCGGGCCGCAGAACCGACGTGTCTCGTGGCTGCGCGTGCTGAGCCAGAGGCCAAGCTTTGACTTGCAGCTCCGCTCGGAAACCGTTATTCGGCTGCGTGCTCTTGGTTATAGACCCGTGTCTGTGTGTGCTGGCCGGGGGCAGTGAGCTTGAGTGGCTTTTCTGTTGTTTCCTTATGAATTTCCTGCGCAACAAGCTCGTCCCTCTCTGAGGCTGTGATTGCACCTGTAGACCGGAGCGTACGTCTGGGGTGCAACCCAGGTTGCTAAGGCAACGCTCAGCCACTGCGAGAGCGCGCGTGCTGGTGGTCCGAGCGCGGTGGTCACTCTCCTTTCCGGAAAGATGTTTCTTAGAGCACATCCAGCCGCGTGCGTCTCACCCACCCGGGCTCCGGACAAAGGAAGCTTGTCCTGCGGGATGAGGGACTTTTGAGTGACAGGATGGGGTTCTTCGGGCAGTTCTCTTTGCTTTCCACCGGGGCACCCCTAGTCTTAAGTCCCACTCTTTCAACTTTGACATGAACCCGGCATCTTCACAGACTGATATTCCTTTAAGGGAAAATGCCTTTAAAACCTATTTAATGAAACTACCTTTAAAGCGGCAGAAAATAATTCTGATTCCGATTTATGTGTCTTCGTTCGGCTTTCCGCTGCTTAGGAAGCTCCAGTGGCGCAATCGGTTAGCGCGCGGTACTTATACGACAGTACAAAGGCGAGTAATGCCGAGGTTGTGAGTTCGATCCTCACCTGGAGCAGGTGTTTTTTCTCGTGCATTTTTAACTGCTCGGAATTTTACTCCTGAAGGGATATTAAGAGTGGGTGATTATAGACTGATGAAAGGCTATTCTTTTTCTATACTTTACTGCTTTGGGTGGAGGAAGGTCTTTTGAAAACACTAAAACAGGCAGAAATGCACTTAATAAAACTTTGTAAAATGGTATTGCTTTATTAAATTATATCATGTGTTTGGAGCTACTCAATAATGTGAATGATCACGTTTAATTACCAATAGGGGCCACATGGACCTTTCCCAAGATTTTTTAGGGCAAGTATTCGAGAAGGCTCAAAAAGGATGTCCCATTCACTAGAGAGTTATCTAAGCTTTAGAACTATGGATTTTGCATAACACACTTCAGTAAATTAATTTGCTGAAGACAGTAAATATCAGATCTGGTGGGAGAATGGTAGATTGGGATAATTGAATATATAATCATCAATAATCATAATTGAATATATAATCATTCATTGGAAAATGAAAAGATGCTCACTTAATCTGTCATAGACTTTATATTACATGAAAAATCTTAGACGGTCTTTGGATTCTGTGTAATTACTCTAAGGTTTGCATTTGAATAAAAGGATTTTTGTAATGCCCTTGTATCCTTCACAAGAGCATAGCTTTAGCTGGAACTTGAGAGTTCCAGTCAGTGAAGAAGAAAAAGAAAGTGCTTCCATCAAACCCCCTGAAGAATTTCCTGGGGTTGGTGGTAGGAGGAAAAAGAGAGAGGCTTTGATTTAGGGTTCTTTCTCCCACTCCTTGGATTGGAAGAGGATCTTCAAAGGACCTAGAGGATGTTGGATGCCCTAGTAATATCTCTGGTGCAGCTGACAGGAGGGTTTGCATTGGGAGGGGAGGAAACTACACAGATTCACAACTGTACAAGGAGTTCAGCAAAGAAAATACAATACCTGTAAAGGGAACTTCAGAGCACCCTATGAATAGGAGAAAAACACTTTTAGCAATCTGGATTTGGGTCATTTCTTTTCTACTTATGCCTTGTAAGCTTTGTTTGCTTTCCCTGAATTTTTTTTTTTTTTTTTTTTTTTTTTTTTTTTTTTTTACTTCTATGAGACAGTCACAGACTTTTTGGGATGACACTTTATCTACTGTTCTAATTGTACCTATTAATAAATACTCCTTTAGAAAAGCAGTTCTGTCTAGCTGATCAAATTAATTTGCATTTGACTTTTATTGATAAATAACAATTATTAAGTTATCAATGATGTAATTATATTAGTTTGATAATCTTGGTGGGAGGGAGAGGAGTTGGGAACCACACTCAGTGGGATCCTGGATCAAAGGCATAAGAGAATCACTCTTAACTCCTCCAGGAAACTCTAGAACTTTGAGAGGAAGGAATAACCTTGCTTTGGGACCTAAGACTTGTCTGTTTGAACTGGCATGAATGGAGCAAATTTTACTGAGCTCTTAATATATGTCAGGAAGTGTGCTAAACACTTCAATTAAGATAGTCATTTCCTCAAGGAAGTTACAGTTTAATGATGAAAGAAAACACATAAAGGAGTAGAAAAGGTGTGGGTGAAGAAATAGAAAGACATAACAGTTCCATTGGCCTTGTGACCAAAAGAGCCACCCACACCCAGAGAGAGGACTGTGGGAAGCGAGTGTGGTTTACAATATAATATTCTCATTCTTTTTGTTGTTGTTGTTGATGTTTGCTTGCATTTTATTTTATTCATCATTTTTTCTGGTTTGATTTGATTTTTCTTGTACAGCAAGATAATTGTATAAATAAGTATGCATATATTGGATTTAACATATTTCTACCATGTTTAACATATATTGGACTACTTGCCATCTAGGGAAGAGGGTGGGAGAAGGAGGGGACTAGAATACAAGGCTTTGCAAGAGCTAATGTTGCAGAATTATGTTTTGAAAAATAAAAAGATTAATAAAAAAGGGAAAAAATAGAAGGAAAGGTTTATCTATCTATCTGTCATTCCTAAACCCACAAAACTAACAGTTAAAGCTCAATGCATGTCCAGTGACATTATGCACTAGAAACAAACAGGAGAAGACAGAGGGAAGACCTATGAACTGATGCAAAGTGAAGTGAGTAGAAAAAGTTAAACAATATACACAATGACTTGAGCAGTATAAATGGAGGAAAAATAACATCATTGTGTAATTATAATGAATGATATTGGAACTGAAGAGTATCAGAATGTACCTCTTTCACTTGGAAGAGGAAGGGGATTAAAAATAAAGGTGAAATTAATTTGTTTTGCTGAAATACTTCCTTGACTCTTTATTTGTATTTTTTAAAATTTTATCTTGTAAAGGCTTTCTAGATTAAGGAAGAAAGGGAATATATTTAGAAAAGAAACCTATAGAAAAGCAAAAGGCATACATTAGTTATTCAGAATTAAAAAACCCTACTACTACTACTACACAAATAAAATTCATGAATAAATATTTATTTTATATATGTTTCCTTTAACCCCAAAAGAAGAAGTGGGTTTTGAGAGACTGGAGAAAAGAGGACTTCATTTTTCTAATGTGTTAATGAGCAGGCAAGAATGGTTCAGGTAGTGGGATGAGATCCTGGGGAGACTTGGAATGTCGAGGGAATGGGGTGAAGTCAGACAGTGATAAGGAAAGAGTTGTTTGTAATGAAAGAGATATGTGGAGATGGAAATATACATCTCCAGTTGAGCAGCAGAAGATATAGTGAGTCATATAGGTTTACCAGGTCTCAAGTGCCCACTAGAAAGTAGGAAGTTAGGTGGCAAAAGTAAAGACAGTGCCAGACTTCCACTCAGGAAAATCTGAGTTCAAATGTAGTTTTTTTTTTTTTTTTTTTTTTTAAAGGTTGGGGTTAAGTGACTTGCCCAGGGTCACACAGCTAGGAAGTGTTAACTCGGGTCCTCCTGAATTCAAGGCTGGAGCTCTATCCACTGCGCCACCTAGCTGCCCCTAAATGTAGCTTCTGAGCTTGTATCAGTATAACCTAAATGATGTCATGGTCCTCTTCAAGCATAAAGTACAAACAACAGCCTCTGAGTACAGCTGCCTCACTGGGGACTCAATTGGAACTGGTCAGTTGGGCAATATAGTTCTTTGTTTCTTTCTTTGTCTTCCCTCCCTCTTTCCTTTTCTACTTCCTTCTTCCTTCCTTCCTTCCTTCCTTCCTTCTTTCCTTCCTTCCTTCCTTCCTTCCTTCCTTCCTTCCTTCCTTCCTTCCTTCCTTCCTTCCTTCCTTCCTTCCTTCCTTCCTTCTTTCCTTCCTTCCTTCCTTCCTCTCTTCCTTCCTTCCTTCTTTCCTTCTTTCCTTCCTTCCTTCCTTCCTTCCTTCCTTCCTTCCTTCCTTCCTTCCTTCCTTCCTTCCTTCCTTCCTTCCTTCCTTCTTTCCTTCCTTCCTTCCTTCCTCTCTTCCTTCCTTCCTTCTTTCCTTCTTTCCTTCCTTCCTTCCTCTCTTCCTTCCTTCCTTCGTTCCTTCTTTCCTTCCTTCCTTCCTTCCTTCCTTCCTCTCTTCCTTCCTTCCTCTTTTCCTTCCTTCCTTCCTTCTTCTCTTCCTTCCTTCCTTCCTTCCTTCCTTCCTTCCTTCCTTCCTTCCTTCCTCTTTTCCTTCCTTCCTTCCTTCCTTCCTTCCTTCCTTCCTTCCTTCCTTCCTTCCTTCCTTCCTTCCTTCCTTCCTTCCTTCCTTCCTTCCTCTCTTCCTTCCTTCCTTCCTTCCTTCCTTCTTCCCTTCCTTCCTTCTTCCCTCCCTCCCTCCCTCCCTCCCTCCCTCCCTCCCTCCCTCCCTTCCTTCCTTCCTTCCTTCCTTCCTTCCTTCCTTCCTTCCTTCCTTCCTTCCTTCCTTCCTTCCTTCCTTCCTTCCTTCCTTCCTTCCTTCCTTCCTTCCTTCCTTCCTTCCTTCCTTCTTTTTCTCCCTTTATAAGGTATCATCATACCCTTATCTGTAGATAATTTTGGGTGAATCGCTGAAACCTCCTAAGATATCTTGGGGTTTAGGAGCTAGACTTCTTTCTTAAGGACCATCTCTTAAATTCAAATCACTCTGGCTCTCATTGATTGGCCAACAACAGGTCAAGCCCTGGGTGGTCAGTGTTTGGGCCCTATTAATTCAGAGTGAATGAAAATAGCAAATGTTTCTGTTTTGGTCAAAAATCCTGAGGGTCTTCCCTTCCCAAAATGTATTTAATTATTTATTTTTTTGACTAGGTAAAATAAGACATTCTTTGCCTCAATTTTTATTTAGCCTAAATTGATAACTGGGCATTGCTTCAGTCAAACTGACGCTTGTAAAAAACTTTAGCCAAAAAAAAAAGCCAAGATGTCCCACTGTAGGGCGGTCCTGATCTGTATATTGCCACTGGACCTAGGAAAAAGTGAGGGCGTTGACTTTGCATAAGCCTCCTTTACTTAATTGCAGTTCATTTGCATGTCACGTTACCACCTCCCTGATATCATAATCTTTGTAAACGAAGGATAAATAACAGCTGTGTGAACTTGGGCAAGTTACTGAACTCTGCCTCAGTTTCCTCATCCATCAAATTCACTGGAGAAGAAAATAGCAAAGTATTTCACTATCTCTGCCAAGAAAATCCCAAATAGGGTCATGAAAAGTCTGAAATGGCTGAATAAGTGGAAAGAAAAGGAAATGCCTCCTGCTCATCTTTCAATAACTAGTCCCGACTTCAAGACAAAAGAATTACGCCTTTTAACTAAAGAAGCTTCAGTTCAAATCCTTTTTTATTACCTAGGATGAAACTTTTTAAAAAATTTTCTTTAGGGAGTGCTTGAAGCCGACTAAGGAATGATGAGGCAATCCTATTCAAGGAAGACTTGGAGAAACCCCCAAACTGAAACAGTCCTTCTCATTTTCCTGACACAAGTGGGACAAGAAAACTGTTGGCCAGGGGCAAAAATTAATCCATGAATAAAATAATCCCACCATGCCGTGACTCGGATTCGAACCGAGGTTGCTGCGGCCACAACGCAGAGTACTAACCACTATACGATCACGGCTCGCTACAGACAGGATGGCAAAGACTTTCCTCCCTCGCTCTCTTCCCACCATTTAAATCCGCCCTTCCGAGGAAATTGTCTTTTCTGAGTGGGGGTGGGACTGTGGGATTGCCCTACTTAGCCTCCCTTTTTGACCACCTCCCTTGTGCTCTGAGTTCTAAGCCTAAATTCGATTCCCAAGTTCAGCATGGAGAGTACTGTGAAACCTCGCCCCAAGGAGCAATTACAGCCCAATTTCTTCTGTCCATAGCAATTACGACACAAACTATGGGGGGGGGGGAGAGTGGGGGACGCGAAAGCCAAAGTTTCCCATTGCAATCCGGGCCATCTCCACTTTTCCTGACTTACGTCTTGCCACTGAACTCCAAGGTCTGGAGGAGAGAGTCAGGTGAAGAGCTGGCACAGCTCCTGTTCACTTCAATCCAATTTACTTGCAATCAAAACTTCACCCTCCTAAGGTCATTGGTCCTCTGAGATCTATGGACAAAGAGCAACTCGTGCAATGGAAAGTATGTTATTTCCTTAATACCACACCCTCACAGCCTCTCTGTCTCTGTCTCTCCCTCTGGGTCACACATATATATATATATATATATATATATATATATATATATATATATATATATATATATATATATATATATATATATATATATATTTTTTTTTTTTTTTTAGAAACAATAAAGATGCACACTAAGCTTCCTAAGTGAGAGCCTGAGTGAATATTTCTCACTGAGGGGAAAAGAAAAATGGCAACCAGTGAAATAGATGTGGAGGAAGAATGGAACTCTTGATCTTGCAACTCTGCTCTTTCTTATTCCTTGCTGAGCAAAGTATGTTAGGACAAAAAATAAAGTGCAAAAGAGTATGAAATCTGGATGCTCTAGACAAACCAAAGAAAAAGGCTGGAAAAAAGGAAAGGCTTGTTCATTTCATTTCTATGCAAACTCAGTTCCCAGTTGGTCTCTCTTGTCACCAATACTTCCACCTCCTAGTGACCTGAATATGGCTCCCTAAAGTTTTCATGGGGTTAGGGTGGAAGCAAGAATCGATGTATAGTTCAAAGACTGGCTATCCCAGCCCTCAACCCTCATTTCTTACCCCCTTGTAGTTATCTTGTATATATAATGCAGCTATTCAGGCCACAAGGATCTGACCTGGGAAAACGTGTGTTGGATGTGCCTGCTTCTGGAAGTTCCTGGGGATGACATGGGATAAGGGGGTCTGGGCCTCCACTTTTTAGCATGAACAGATATTCTGTTTCCACTCAACTCACTTCTTGGTGAAGAAGAGCCCTTCATGGTTGGCTATTGAACTGTGGGATTGACAAAAGACTCCCATGGGAGAACAATTCCAGTCTTGTTTCTTGCTGGTGGTCCTAGTAAGGAAAACACACTGCATGCCTCTTAACCTGAAGGGCCAAATGGAAAAGTAGAAGTCTTGCTGAGGCCCTGTCCAGAAGCTTCCTGAGGGCAATGTGCTTGGATGTTTTAAATTAAGGCATCTTCAGGTGATTCCTAAATCAGAGCTTGTTCTCTCTAAGCTTAAGCTTCTCTTTTTTTCCCCTCTCATCCCTACTCATTCTTCATGGAAAGGCACTGATTGGAGTTACAATTCTAAGCTTAATTCCAAAACATTCTGCTCAAATAATGTGGTTTTCCTGCTTCTTACAGTATCTTCAGGATGACATATCCTGAGCCCCAACAGATCATACATTTTATTACCCACTGAAATGGTCTTTGTGATTGTGGCTGTCTGCTTTTTCATGTAAAGGCAACATATATTTATTTATTGAGCACCAACCAAGTATGAAACATTGTGCTAGATGCTAAGAACACAGTAGTAAAAATCAGTCTCACTGAGCTTTACTTTCTTCTGAGGAGGCACAAATACACAGAAGCCTCAAGAATATATGAAGAAATGCCATGAGGAAGTGGAAATGCTAATAAAGTGGAATCCATGAACTACTGTGAGACAGGTAAACAGGATAGTTCTTCCCCAAGAAGTCACGCATAGGTTTTTCCCGGAGGAAAGCTGAGGATTTTGGAAGGCCTAGGTGGGGAGGATTGCACTGTAACCCAAAGTACCATTTATGCCAATGCACAAAGAGCAGAGGTAGTCTGTATGTACATGGGATCTAGAAGGACAGATGGACTGGGATAAGAGCAAGGGAAGGTGGTAATTAAATATAATTGGAAAGATAGGTGGGGCTCAGGCTATTGGGAGCTTTAAAAGCTAAGCTGAAAGTTTTGTGGGCAATAGAGAACTGTGCCAGAGACCCTGAAGAGTTTTGAGGAAGGAAGTTATAAGGGGGATAAGTTTGAGGATAAGTTTGGGCCACTTTGTTGACAAAGTACTCACAGTTCTGGACCTTTGCATGCTTAGAGTGTCCAGGTCTCATGGTCTCTGTCAATGGATGCTTTTTTGAAAGATAATTGGCAACTGTACAGGAAGAGCCACTCACTTAGAAGGCTTAAAAGGAAAAAATAACTTTTGTTCTAGTTCTCCTTCCTGGCACGTCTTTTGACCCACATGGAAACATTGTAAATTCTGCTTTGCATTTCTCTGGATGGGGAGGGGCTGTAGGCAGAACATTTTTTCCCCTCTCCCTTCTTCCCTCTGCAGCAGCAATTACCATATCCATCATTACCTGATTTGAGAGATTGATCCCAAGCTGCTTTTTCTGCTTTGTATTTCTTCACCTGAGCACAAGTGACCCAGAATTCATCTTGAGGAAAATGATTCTGCACCCGGAAGCTACTGCCTGAGCTCCAGAGGTCCATTGAAAACTGTGATTGCTGGTTGCCTAGTAGGAGGTGCTTGTGCAGCTGTAACTTTTTAGGTATAAGTGACAGCAATTATGTCTGCTGGGACAGCCACAAAATATGGATGGCCCTTGAGCTGTGACTCCTATAAGAGAGTGTGAGACAAAAAAAAAAAAAAAAAAAAAAAAAAAAAAAAAAAAAAAAAAATTACAGTCTTCAAAATCTTTCTGAAGTTTTTTCCTAACTCTGTGGAGAATGTAAGTACAACATTGTTACAAGCATGGATACTTTTAAATTCAATTCCTTGAGATGTGGTTCCTACCTCTATGGAGTATGTATGTAAGAGGAAGAGTATAAGAGAGTTTTAGTATGCACAATTTTGTTTGTGTCTCATGTTCTTTTTTATTGGTGAAAATATACAGCAACCTTATACCTACTATTTACTCTACTGATTGAGTAACTTTTCCTGAAAGCATATTACTAGCTCCCTTTTGGGAAAGACTTAGGAGCCAAACCTAAGGTTTGTTTGGGATTCCCCCCAGCAATTCTGTTCTTTGATGGGGGGACATTGACACAGTGATCCAGGGAGTGAGAAAAACCTGATTCCCTCTTTTAGAAGCAGATGTAGCTCAGGAATCAAGTCAGGTTTGGAAGCTAAGCTAGGTGCCTTTGTTGGATAGAGGTAAACTGGGATGAGCCAAGGGAGAGTTGTTCAAAGGAGTCCCAAAATAAATACAGTCCTGCTTCGATATCCTTTTAAGTGACTCCCTACAATGGGAACCTTGGAGAGCAACTAGGAGGATCCTACTCTTGCATCCTTTAGCAAGATGCCAAAGGGAGGAGCCCCATGGAAAGGGCCAAGGCACAAATTCAGGTTGTGGAGAAATGCCTCAAACAGACACATGGAGGGAGGGTGCCCTCCTGCTACATAGTCATAAAATAGTCATAAAATAAAAGGAGTTAAAGCAGCACCAAAGTGAAGGAGGGGAAAGGGAGGTTTGACAGATAGGTGAAGTGAACAGTTTAATCTAATGTTGCTTAAGTCCCTTTGGCAGTCCTGATTTCCACGTACAGTCTCAATACTTCTCGATGTGCCTATTTAGCTTCTTTTTTAACTGCTGCTGAAAAGGGCAGAAGAAAATCCTTCCTTTGCTGTTCTTTTTTTTTTTTTTCCTTACATTTCTATAAGCATAGATAATCTTTAATTTAATAAACATTTGTTAAGGACCTACCAAGCTTAGTGATAAGTACTAGAGATACAAAAAGAAGGCAAAATAGAGCACCTGCCCTCAAAAAACTTAAAATCTAATGGGAGAGACAACATGCAAACAAATATAGATATGTATATATTACATATAACAAGTTATATACAGGACAAATATAATTTCACTAGCAGAGGGAAAGCATTAAAATTAAGAAGGTTTGGGGATTCCTATAAGAGTTGGGGTTTCAATTGACCTAAAGGAAGTGAGTAGAACCAAAAGAACATTTTACACAGAAACAACAAGATTATATGATGATTAACTGCGATGGACTTGGCTGTTTTCAACAATTTGGTGATTTAAAACAATTCCAATAAACTTAAGATGAAAACATCTATCCCCATCCAGAGAGAAAATTATACAGAGTGATTGTGGATCAAAGCATGGTGTTTTCACTTTTTATTGTTGTTGTTTATTTGCTTGCTTGCATTTTATTTGTTTGTTTCTCATGTTTTCTCCCTTTTTGATTTGATTTTTCTTGTATAACATGATAAATATGGAAATATGTTTAAAAGAATTGCCTATATTTAAGAGGAATGAATTTATGTCCAAAGAACTAGAGATCATTATTGATCACAAAGTAGAAAACTTTGATTATATCAAAGTGAAAAGTTTTTGTACAAACAAAACTAATGCAGATAAGATTAGAAGGGAAACAATAAACTGGGAAAACATTTTTACAATCAAAGGTTCAGATAAAAGCCTCATTTCCAAAATATATAGAGAATTAACTCTAATATATAAAAAATCAAGCCAATCTCCAATGATAAATGATCAAGGGATATGAACAGACAATTCTCAGATAAAGAAATTGAAACTATTTCTAGATTAGTGAAAAGATGCTCCAAATCATTATTAATCAGAGAAATGCAAATTAAGACAACTCTGAGATACCTCTACACACCTGTCAGATTGGCTAGAATGGGAGGGAAAGGTAATGCAGAATGTTAGAGGGGATGTGGGAAAACAGGGACACTGCTACGTTGTTGGTGGAACTGCGAATACATCCAGCCATTCTGGAGAGCAATTTGAAAATATGCTCAAAAAGTTATCAAACTGTGCATACCTTTTGACCCAGCAATGTTGCTACTGAGTTTGTATCCCAAAGGGAAAGGGACCTGTATGTGCAAGAATGTTTGTGGCAGCCCTCTTTGTAGTGGCCAGAAATTGGAAACTACATGGATACCCCTCAATTGGAGATTGGCTGAATAAACTGTGGTATATGAATATTATAGAATATTATTGTTCTGTAAGAAATGACCAACAGGACGATTTCAGAAAGGCCTGGAGAGACTGACATGAACTGATGCTGAGTGAAATGAGCAGGACCAGGAGATCGTTGTATACTTCAACAACAATACTATATGATGATCAATTCAACAATGAAATGAACCAAATCAGTTCCAATAGAGCAGTAATGAACTGAACCAGCTACATACACCCAGCAAAAGAACTCTAGGAGATGATTATGAACCACTAAATAGAATTTCCAATCCCTCTAATTTTGTCCACCTGCATTTTGGATTTCCTTCACAGGCTAATTGTACACTATTTCAGAGTCTGATTCTTTTTGTACAGCAAAACAACTCTTTGGTCATGTATACATATATTGTATTTAATTTATACTCTAGCATATTTGACATGTATTGATCAACCTGCCATCTGGGGGAGGGGAGGGAGAGGAAAAAATTGGAACAAGGGGTTTGGCAATTCTCAATATTGTAAAATTACCCATGCATATATCTGGTAAATAAAAATTATTAATTTAAATTAAATTTAAAAAAAAAGAATTGCCTATATTTAACCTATATCAGATTGCTTGCTGTCTTGGGAGGGGGTAAGAGAGAAGGGAGAAAAATTTAGAGCACAAAGTTTTACAAAAATGAATTATGGAAACTAACTCTACATGTATTTGAAAAAATAAAATACTATTTAAAAAAAAAGAAAAGTATTTGGCTTGGAGTAAGGTAAAGTAAAAGACTGGAAAAGTAGGAGAATGCTAGGATTCGAAGGACTTTTTAAAAAATTTTTATTCATTTTTTAATTGAAACTTTTTATTTTCAAAACATATGCAAAGATAAATTTTCACCATTGACTCTTGCAAAACCTTGTGTTCCAATTTCCCTCCTTCCCCCATCCCCTCTCCTAGACGGCAAGTATATGTAAATCCAATATAGGCACATATATTTATACAATTATCTTTTTGCACAAGAAAAATTAGATCAAAAAGGAAAAAAATTAGAAAGAAAATAAAATGTAAGCAAACAACAACAAAAAGTGAAAATGCTATGTTGTGGTCCACACTCAGTTCTCAGACCCTTCTCTGGATATAGATGGCTCTCATCATCATAAGATCATTGGAACTGGCCTGAATCTTGTTATTGTTGAGAAGAGCCACTTCCATCAGAATTGATCATTGTACAATCTTGCTGTTGCCATGTACAATGATCTCCTGGTTCTGTTCATTTCACTTAGCATCAATTATGAAAGACTTTAAAAGCCAAATATTTTGCATTTGATCTTTGAGGCAATAAGAAGTTACTGGAGTTTATGGTGTGTGGGTGTGTGTGTGTGCCAGAAACGTGGCTTGTGTTTTAGGAAAATCACTTTTAGTGAGTGTATGGAAAATGGATTGAAGTGGGGAAAGAGAAGAGAGGTAGAGGTATCAGCAGGTTACTGCAGTAATAAAGGTGTGAGGTGATAGGGCCTTGCCTTAGAGTGGTGGCAATGACTGAGAAGAAAGGGGAGGAGGGAGGAAGAAACAGTGAGTGGGCCTTCAGGAAATTTTTGCAAAGGTGAAATCAGCAGGCCTTGACAGCTTTTTGATAGGTAGATTTGAGCATCATTAGCACAGTATGGTAATTAAATCCAAGGGAGCTGATGAAATCACTAAGTGAAGTAGTAAAGACAGAGAAGAGAATAGGACCCAGGACAGAACTCTGAGGGATGCCTCCAGTTAGAGGGCTTGATCTGAAAGAATATCTAGCAAAGCAGGCAGAGAAGAATTGGTCTAATAGGCAGAAGTAAACAAGGAGAGAATGGTGTCCCAAAACCCTAAAGAGAAGAGAATGTGAAGGAGGAGAGTTTGTCAACAGTGACAAAGGCTGCAGAGAGGTTAAGGAGAAAGAAGATTGAGAAAAGTCCATGAAATCTGGCAACTAAGAGATCATTAGGAACTTTGAAGATGCCAGTTTTGGTGGAATGATAAGTCTTTTTTTTTTTTTTTTTTTTTTTTTTTTGTAATTGAATCTTTTTTTTATTATACCTTTTTATGGATAGAACATATGCATGGATAATTTTTTACATTATCCCTTGCACTCACTTCTGTTCTGACTTTTCCCTTCCCTCCTTCCACCCCCTCCCCTAGATGGCAGGCAGTCTTATACATGTTAAATATGTTATAGTATATCTTAGATACAATATATGTGTGCAGAACTGAATAATTCTCTTGTTGCACAGAAAGAATTGGATTCAGAAGGCAAAAATAACCTGGGAAGAAAAACAAAAATGCAAAGAGTTCATACTCATTTCCCAGTGTTCCTTCTCTGGATGTAGCTGATTCTGTTCATCATTGATCAATTGGAACTGAATTAGATCTTCTCTTTGTCGAAGATATCCACTTCCATCAGAATATATCCTCATATAGTATTGTTGTTGAAGTGTATAATGATTTCCTGGTTCTGCTCATTTCACTCAGCATCAGTTGATGTAAGTCTCTCCAAGCCTCTCTGTAGTCATCCTGCTGGTTATTTTCTTACAGAACAATAATATTCCATAACAAGGAATAATAAGTCTTAATTACTCATGAATGTTAAGAGTTGTAAACTCACTGGTGTCCCTTTGATACAGGACAAATAGAATAGAAAACTATAAATCATAATATCTCTAGATTCCGAGTTAGAATTGTTTCTAAGTTTAAAAGAATTCCACCATCCTCTTCATTTTCACTTTCCTACATCTTGTTTCTGCCTAGATTCCAGAGTCTGGGTCAAAATGTGATCTGCAACTGTGAAGTTGAAGTGGTTGATCTTTGGTTTTCCCTTGAAGTACACTCTTATATGAAAGAAATATAATTAAATGTTAATAGTTAAGAGCTAGAGATGATTATATCTAGAAGCTACTCTCTAGTCAATTTTTGTATTAGAGCTGCAGGCAAGAGTGAAGAAGGGTGGGAGCATAGAGAACTAAAGGTTCATTGGTTTTAAGTTGTCAGAGACTATGGAGGCTAACTAGTGCAATCCTTCTTTTGTGTAAATCAGAAACGTGAAACCTAGAATATTTAAAATCATTCTGTAATGTTCTGCTAGTTTCCTTGCAAAAAGAGGCTCCTGAGATATCTATTTAGGAAAAGTTGTAAGTCATTGGTGGTTCAATGGTAGAATTCTTGCTTCCCATTTGGGAGACCTGGGGTTCAATTCCTGGCCAATGTGTTTTTTTTTAAATCTCTTTTATTATTCCTATACCTTAGGATACTTTGTATTCTGTAAATATTTTATGGCACTTGGCTTTTTCTTCTGGAAATTCATCCAGACAATCCAAGTGCAGTGAGTACCTGCTGTGAGGGTAGAGTCTATACGATGAATATTTATTGACTTATATGTACTCTAGATAGAAGGAAGGGCACAAATCTGGAATTGGGAGCAAAAAAAAAAATTTAGTTCTATCTACTTGTTTGTTCTAGACATACCAAACCACATCCATTTCTTGTTCTTTGCCCCAGGTTTAAGATACAATAAGATCCAGAAAATATTGGATGAGAACTTGCAATGTGAAAACCAGAGCTGGACTCTGAGGATACTAATATAGAAGGAGAAACTGTGCCCTCAAGAAACATAATTACATTTGCAGGGACCATCAAATCTAGCTGGAGCTGGAGATAGCTCAGCTGGTAGTTGGGAACCAAAGGCAGGGCAAAAACAGAGCACTAGAAAAGGTATCATGAGCTCAAGGGCCTACCTTGAACAGCTTATCCAGCCTGGGAGAACCTTGGCCAAAAAAGGTCCCAACAAGACTTAAACTCAGATCGCAGAAATCTTTACCCCAAAGAACTACTCTGAGATGTTTTATTATTTTTTTCCCAATATTTTATCATTAAAATCTTTGCAGCACCCACACCTCATACTAATTTATACTTCTGTTAAGAAATCCTGCCCCAGGCCAGAAGAAATCACCTCATCTCTATGCCACAAACACTTGTCCTTCTTCCTGTACTATTTCGTCTTATTTTGCCTTCAAACTCACACTCAACCAGCAAAACAAGCTTGCCCACGGGACACACTTCTCCAGTCACAATTTAGAAAGCTCCCTCCCTCTCTCTATCTCACTGTTTCTGTCTCTTAGTTCTTCTGTCTCAGACTATCTCTTTCACTCTAACCTGTGGACACATGAAAATTCACCTTTTTCTGATCAGAGAATGCTATTTATGATTCCCAAAAGAGGTGATGGACTAGAGGCAAACTAAGATATGTATCTTCAATAACAAAATATATGTACTTATTTTTCTTAACTATATTTGATTGTTACAAGGGGGAACTTTTATCTTGGGGTAGGTTAGGAAGAACTGTGGCAGTTGGAAGGTGAATAGTGATTTTGATGAAGACAGGAAGAAGCAAAGGAAGGAAGGGAGGGAGAAAGAAAGGAAGAAAGGAGGAAGTAAGCAAGCAAGGAAAGAATGAAGACGAGAAGGAAGAAAGGAAAGAAATAAGTAGGAAAATAAAAACTATTTTTAAACTATCTGAAAAAGAGGAGAAGGGAAAACATAAGTAGAGAAGTATTGTCATCGTCCCATGAAATTTCATATACATTTAAACAAATTCTACTTTTAAAAATTGCAATTTCACATGCAACTTTCTCCCCTCTGTGTATTGAACTGTTTCTATTTGTTGATGATGGCTAAATTCATAATCTTAAATTGTTTACAAGAAAGATCAAACGCAATGAATGCTGTCTGTATTCATGTTGAATATAATTTCTCAGCTACAACTGTGTAAATTTCCCTTTGATAATTGTTGGATTGACTGGGAGTATCTCATCCCCATATAGTTTAGAACATGAACTACAAAATCAGCCTGAATCAGATTCAGCTTACTTATAACAACTTAAAAGTGAACCTGATACTGGGTTTCCACCAGAGAATATACATCACTGAGAGATTTGTTTAATCCTCCTTGCTTGAGTCCTTGGAAGGCTGATCCTGAGAACAATTGTGTGATGAAGAGTCAGGTATGAGAAACTTTTGAGACAGTGCCTAGAAATAATGGTGATAACACTGGGGACTGAAATTTCATTGTCTTACTGTTGAGAAAATGGTAAAGGTTAGAAATATGTGACTAAGTGTTGTGCCAATTTATAATGTATCTCTCATATATGACATTAGAAGCAGTTGGGGCCAACCAAGACATTCCACTCTATATCCATGAAAGCAATGGCTTTGCCTACTTGGGTCAAGAGAAAATACTTGAGTTACCGAGAAATAGATTTTGCTTTGCCAAACAGCATTTGATACTTGTATTTGTTCTGACTAAAGAAGAATATTGTTAAATAGTACCGTATACTTAGGATAAATTCTTGGAAGCCTTTTGAAAAGACATAGGAGAAATATAAACGTCCTCCAAGTAGTGATAGAATATTTCATCTGGATTGCACATTTACAATTCCTAAGGAGTTGTGGGGAAAGCATTTATCTCTCAGACTTTCCTGACCTAACCCATTCTAAACAAGTTGGAAAAATTGGAGAGCAAATTGTTTAAGGAGATACTGACTTTGGTAGAAATCATGAAGACTAGAACCATAACTCACTATCTCAAGAAAACTTACAGACTCAGCATTTCAATCACACATCATTCAATACATATTGAGATTAAGTGCCTTTGAAAAAATGAAAAAATATCAAGTTTCTTAATGTTTGGGAATAAACATAAAACTTCCCATTCTACTAAAACCTGAAAACCCAGGATCAAAGAGACATTTTAATCATTTTCTAATAGCAATTCCAAAATGCCTTCTAGAATGCTTGGACCAATGTTCAGTTCTCCTAATAGTGCTTTTGTTATTGTTGTTCAGTCATTTCTGACTCTTTGTGATCTCATTTGGGGTTTTCTTGCAAAGATAATGGAGTGGTTTGCCATTTCTTTTTCCAGTTTATTTTACAGATGAGGAAACTGAGACAAAAAGGATTCTGTGATTTACCAGGATCACCTAGAGATTTAACTCCAGGCCCAGTTTTCTATCTATCCACTGCATCACCACTGCATCCACTAGTTCCTTATTATATCTCTTTGCCCATGATTCATCTAACATTGACTATTCTCCTCTTTTGTCATCTTTACCACTTTGCTGAATGTGGTGTGAAAGGAACTTGAGAGTTGTTTGGATTTTTGTACTTAGTGATTTGGAGCAACATTATATATGGTTATTAATGGTCTGCCATTCTTTTGGGGGGATGATTTTTGGTTTTATATTATTTCTGTTAGGTACCTATATATCTTAGATATTAGTCCCTTACCAGAAAGATTTGATATAGAGATTTCTTTCCTCATAAACTGCTTCCTTTCCCATTGTACTTACAATAATTCTCTCCTGGGAAGATATTTTCATTCCTTATAACTAAAAGCATCTATTTTCTTTTCTTTTCAATCAGTTCTTTTATGCAACTCCACTTGCCTTGACAAGGAAGTGATGAAAGGTGAAGGGCTGAGGTGATGTTCAACGATTATATAGTTTTATAAAATAGTCTGGCAAATGGAAGTGCTCTGTGACTTTTTCCCTGTTCATTTCTACTTTCCCCCATTATGTCACTCAATAATAAAGACCTTTTGTTCCTTCAAGTGAATTTTGTGATTATTTTTCTAGCTCTGTAAAACATCTGGTTGCTAGGTTAATCAGTATAATACTAAATTTGTAAACCAATATCGATAGCATCTGCTCTAGGAATACAATGATAAAACATAAAACTTTGACTTACTACAAAAAAATCCTGCTATAAGTATTACTTTGTAACAAGTAAATGGAACCAAAGTGGATACTCGCCAACTGGGAAATAATAAACTAGAATAAAAATAAGCTAAGGCAATTGATATGATGAAATATTAACACCATGGTAAGTTGGGTTTGTCATATTCACCTCTTTCTGTATGAAATGATCAAAACTAAAAAGCATGGGAAGACAACTGGACTACTATAAAGGGAAGTTAAGTACCAAGAAACCAATACATACAATAATTAGAACAGCATAAATGGAAAGAAAAACAACAACAAAAAAGACTGAAACTGGAATATGACAAAATCAGCTATGCTTGACCTTAGAGAAAAAACATTTAAACAATTGGATTTTTATGGAGACATATCTCTGCACAGAACATCAGACATCTTATGTGTTATTTAGCTTTGGTGAATCATTTCCCCCTCTCTTTTGAGTACTTATTTAAAAGCTTATGATAATGGAAGGGCTATGTTGATAGTTGTAGAGGATGTAAGCAAAGATATTGATAAGAAATGCATTTATTAAAAACAAAAAACAAAAACAAAAAAACAAAAAACAAAAAACTTCCAGGGACGATGAAACTCATTTTGGCAGAAAATAAGTTTAGCCTGATTTCCTCTATCATATACTGAAATTCCAAATAGATGATCTATGCAAATTAGAGGCGAGTGGAAGGAGTTATCTTTCATAACTACACCTCAGTGGAAGTTCTTAACCAAATAAGAGCTGATATTAAAAGAGAAAATTAAGGTTTTGTTGTTGTTGTTGTTGTTGTTGTTTTTGTTTTGGGTTTTTTTTCTAAACCACAGAAAATGTAAAAACTCCTGCAGGAAGAGGATCAATGCAGGCATTATAAGAAGCAAGACAGACATATACCGGCAAAACTTACATCTGAAACCACTTGAAAGAAGTCTGATATCCTGAAAATTTACTAATTTATGAAACAGTACCATCTGGCAAAGCAAATCATTGTTTCAAATGATTATGATCAATTTCCAAGAGAATTTCAAATGATAAGCCACCTTATGAAATATTGCTGCAAATAAAAAGTAATAAGCACAAGTCAAAATAACTCCAAAGTTTTACCTCAAACCCAGCAAATTAGCAAATATAACAAAATATGGAATCGTCATTATTGGAGGGGACCTTTGGAAGAAAGAAAAACTCATTTACTGATGGTGAAACTCAATTGCAAATTGGTTCAACCGTGTTGGAAAAGAAATTGGAATTATATGATCGTCACGAAAGTGTTCCTACCCTTTGATCCAGTGATCTCATTTCTGTATGTATTTATATCTGTATGTATACATTTCCTAAGCCGAGAGACAAATAAGAGTACCAACATACATCATAATACTCATTGAATTTCTTTTTTAATAGGGGAAAAAAAAAAGCACCTTTTTGGGAAAAAAGAAAAGGTGCGCCAGACAACTAGTTAACCTGTGAGTTATGTCTCGCCAAAAAAGAGAAATAATTTGAAGACAAAGGACCACCTAGAGTAAATTCATCAGAGAAAGGAAAATGATACACAGAATGTCCACAATAGTGTGAATAAAGAGGACCCTCGGATGACAGCAGTCCTGACCCGGGCGAGAGATGTGGGAGGTCTTTCCTTCTGGCCCTAAATGCACAGATCTCCGCTTCCCTAGGGATGCTGTCAGACCTTCCCTTACGGTGGACAGGCAGGTTCTCCCACTGAGCGGTTTGCTTTGTTTGTCCTTTGCAAGTGCGGTAATGCGACTGTGAAAATCCTCAAAGATCTCCTTGTTGTTGTTGCTGCGGCCTCGGATAACGCTGTGGAAGTACAGCCCGCACTGCCAGCCAGAGGCTACACGGGGGGAAGAGGAAAGCTTCAGAGAGAGCGGCGGGCGATGGGACAGGCGGGGCTGGGCGGCCCTACAGCGGAGTTACATGGGTCGGACTCGCCCGCTGGGAGGCTGTGTCTCGGCATGAATGCGGGGCCTTCGCTTGGCCCTCAAGGTGCGAGTTCCCAGAGAAAATAGTCCCTAGCAGACAGGTGCTCGGCCAGAGCCAGAATGGACTGAGAGATGCCGAAGCAAAGAAGAGTCGGTGTCGAGAACGGAACGTTGTTTCCGTAGTGTAGCGGTTATCACGTTCGCCTCACACGCGAAAGGTCCCCGGTTCGAAACCGGGCGGAAACAATTCTCAGCCCCTTTTTGCACTTTGCTTCGCAAACCCTCCCCTACACTGCCCTGTTGCCCTTGGCAGCTCGCAGCAAATGTTGCTACCAGAACCTCTGGGGCTCACCTTTCTCGCCGTCTTGGCGCTTGTCAGGCCAGCTGCTGACTACTTTGTTGTGGCAGTTTGTTGGCTCCTGATGCTCTTTACCTAGCGGGGCCACAGTGGGCCACACAGGAGGGGGACCTGCCCCTCGAGATCAGTCAACTAGTCTTTATGGAAGGCTTGTCCACCAGGTGCCAAGCACGGGGCTAAACGTTGGCGACATCAGCAAGGGCAAAAGAGCGGTCCAACCCTCGAGGAGCTCACGATCCAATAAATGAGGGTGCCCCGGCCTTTGGGCGAGGGAGTTGCTGCAACATCGGGATGGTCCGCGCCTTCCCTCCGACGGGAACTGCCCGTAAATGCCACAGTGCGGGGCCCCGACCCGAGTTCAGTGACCCAGACAGACACCAAAATGTGTCCACCGCAAATCAGGTCTTGTCTTCCGCTTCTGACCCCCTTTTCTCAGAAGCTGCCGACGAGGCAGACCCACGAAAATAATACTCACCCGTGTTTCCGCCCGGTTTCGAACCGGGGACCTTTCGCGTGTGAGGCGAACGTGATAACCACTACACTACGGAAACGCGGTGTGGGAGTCTCGCCCAGGAACGCCCCTTCGAGGGGGAAGGCTCGCCCAGCCCGTTACAGGCCCGCTCGGTCACCCTTGCAAGCCAGCCTTCCTAGAACTCTCCCCGGGACTTCTAAGAAGCTGTAGCAGGCGCCCCGCACCGTTTGTTACGGAGGCGGAAGCAGGCGCTGGGGAGCGCTTAACGTCGCTCAGACACCCAGGCGCCAACGCCGTCCCCCGCGCCCCAGCCAAAAACAGTCGCCCTGACTTTTGTCTTGCCACTGCGCTGCCGTGACGATGGAAGACGGCCCAAGACGGCGACTTCGTGCGGCTCTTCCTCGCTGCAGTCCCACTCACTCCCGAGTCAAGAGCTCCCCCCGAGCTGTCACTTAGTCATCTTCCCAAACCAAGGACAAACGACCCTCGCCTGTGCAAAGGGGCTCCTGCTCTCCAGAGCGGCGGTGTGCTCAATGGCGGGTGCTCACCCAGCTCTGCTGGCTCCGTCTCTCTCCACTCCCAGCTCCACCTCCCTCCACCTCCCGCTCTGCTTTAGCCACGGAAGAAACGAGGGAGATGTGGAGTTGGGTGGCTAGTCCTTCAAAGAAAATGGGGGAGAAAAAGGAGAAAGCGCCCAACGTGGGGCTCGAACCCACGACCCTGAGATTAAGAGTCTCATGCTCTACCGACTGAGCTAGCCAGGCGAATTAAGTTGTTTCTTCATTTTCTTTTCCTCGCCCACGTGGGTACAATTCCTGGAATCCACTCGCTCAGGGATTTGTCTTTTTTAGAATCCTTTTGTTCTATCAAGGGTTAGCTTGGGTAAAGGGGAAGTCCTAGGTGAAATACCGAGAAGTGTTCTACAAACTCTCTTCTTCCCCGCCTCCTCCTTTTTTCCACCTCCTCTGTCCCTTGTCTTCTCCTTCCCCTCCTTTTCCTTCTGCCTAGCCCTTAATTGTGTTTCTCTCACTCCAAGTTTAGTGCCACTGTGTGAATGAATTATTAGCTTAGTCCCTAATTAGTGACTATTAATTAGTCACTCAGCGTGACTGGTTCTTTAAAGAAAATGGGGAAGAGAAAAAGATCCATGCGCCCAACGTGGGGCTCGAACCCACGACCCTGAGATTAAGAGTCTCATGCTCTACCGACTGAGCTAGCCGGGCAACACAAGAAAATTTCTTTTTCCCTTTATTTTTTCTACTTTATTTTCAGATTGGAAGACATTGAAGCTGGGTTTTGATGTAGGGAAAGTTAAAGTACCAGCGATGTTTCTTGGCGTTTCCTCCACTTTTATTCCGGTTCCACAAGAAAGGCTCATTCGTGCTCAGGGAAGGGAAGCATCACCTAGAGACCAAAAAGATGGAAAAGGCGCTAAATCCAAGTTCGTGGAGAGAAGGGGGCGAGGGGGAGAAGAGGGGAAGGCACACTTACTATCAACACGATTTTGTGCCGGATATCCAGATCAAAATAGTATGCCCGCGTTACACCAGACTGTGAATTTCTAGCAAATCCACTTTGCCATGTCGCAAAATTCTCTCGCTTCCTCTTCAGCCACAAGTAAACAGGTGCAGAAAAGGGCGAAAGTGGTGTTAAACTGTGGTTAGGTTTTGCCAAAATGTGACTGGAAGTTGGACAAGGGAACAATTCACTGAAAATATACACAAATCAGCCAAGTGAGGGTGAGGAAGACGAAAACTTGGCCTTAACTGAGTTGACCCGTGATAGAACAAAAAGATTCTAAAAAAGACAAATCCCTGAGCGAGTGGATTCCAGGAATTGTACCCACGTGGGCGAGGAAAAGAAAATGAAGAAATAACTTAGTTCGCCCGGCTAGCTCAGTCGGTAGAGCATGAGACTCTTAATCTCAGGGTCGTGGGTTCGAGCCCCACGTTGGGCGCATGTTTTCTTTTTCTCCTACTACATTATTTGAAGAACCGGCCGTTCAACAAGCTCAGTCATTTATTCAGACACTGTCACTCAGCTTACAGAGATAGACAGACCGACGGAGACAGACTCAGAGAGACAGAGAGACGGACAGACAGACACAAAGAGAGGACCAATCTAAGAGATTTCACCGTAGCAGGAACTATAGTCTAAAAATGGTAATGAGGAGTTAACATTGGGGGAGGGGGAGAACTAAACCTGCTAAGTCGCCCGGCTAGCTCAGTCGGTAGAGCATGAGACTCTTAATCTCAGGGTCGTGGGTTCGAGCCCCACGTTGGGCGCTTTCTCCTTTTTCTCCCCCATTTTCTTTGAAGAACTAGCCACCCAACTCCACATCTCCCTCGTTTCTTCCGTGGCTAAAGCAGAGCGGGAGGTGGAGGGAGGTGGAGCTGGGAGTGGAGAGAGACGGAGCCAGCAGAGCTGGGTGAGCACCCGCCATTGAGCACACCGCCGCTCTGGAGAGCAGGAGCCCCTTTGCACAGGCGAAGGTCGTTTGTCCTTGGTTTGGGAAGATGACTAAGTGACAGCTCGGGGGGAGCTCTTGACTCGGGAGTGAGTGGGACTGCAGCGAGGAAGAGCCGCACGAAGTCGCCGTCTTGGGCCGTCTTCCATCGTCACGGCAGCGCAGTGGCAAGACAAAAGTCAGGGCGACTGTTTTTGGCTGGGGCGCGGGGGACGGCGTTGGCGCCTGGGTGTCTGAGCGACGTTAAGCGCTCCCCAGCGCCTGCTTCCGCCTCCGTAACAAACGGTGCGGGGCGCCTGCTACAGCTTCTTAGAAGTCCCGGGGAGAGTTCTAGGAAGGCTGGCTTGCAAGGGTGACCGAGCGGGCCTGTAACGGGCTGGGCGAGTCTTCCCCCTCGAAGGGGCGTTCCTGGGCGAGACTCCCACACCGCGTTTCCGTAGTGTAGTGGTTATCACGTTCGCCTCACACGCGAAAGGTCCCCGGTTCGAAACCGGGCGGAAACACCGGTGAGCATTATTTTCGTGGGTCTGCCTCGTCGGCAGCTTCTGAGAAAAGGGGGTCAGAAGCGGAAGACAAGACCTGATTTGCGGTGGACACATTTTGGTGTCTGTCTGGGTCACTGAACTCGGGTCGGGGCCCCGCACTGTGGCATTTACGGGCAGTTCCCGTCGGAGGGAAGGCGCGGACCATCCCGATGTTGCAGCAACTCCCTCGCCCAAAGGCCGGGGCACCCTCATTTATTGGATCGTGAGCTCCTCGAGGGTTGGACCGCTCTTTTGCCCTTGCTGATGTCGCCAACGTTTAGCCCCGTGCTTGGCACCTGGTGGACAAGCCTTCCATAAAGACTAGTTGACTGATCTCGAGGGGCAGGTCCCCCTCCTGTGTGGCCCACTGTGGCCCCGCTAGGTAAAGAGCATCAGGAGCCAACAAACTGCCACAACAAAGTAGTCAGCAGCTGGCCTGACAAGCGCCAAGACGGCGAGAAAGGTGAGCCCCAGAGGTTCTGGTAGCAACATTTGCTGCGAGCTGCCAAGGGCAACAGGGCAGTGTAGGGGAGGGTTTGCGAAGCAAAGTGCAAAAAGGGGCTGAGAATTGTTTCCGCCCGGTTTCGAACCGGGGACCTTTCGCGTGTGAGGCGAACGTGATAACCGCTACACTACGGAAACAACGTTCCGTTCTCGACACCGACTCTTCTTTGCTTCGGCATCTCTCAGTCCATTCCGGCTCTGGCCGAGCACCTGTCTGCTAGGGACTATTTTCTCTGGGAACTCGCACCTTGAGGGCCAAGCGAAGGCCCCGCATTCATGCCGAGACACAGCCTCCCAGCGGGCGAGTCCGACCCATGTAACTCCGCTGTAGGGCCGCCCAGCCCCGCCTGTCCCATCGCCCGCCGCTCTCTCTGAAGCTTTCCTCTTCCCCCCGTGTAGCCTCTGGCTGGCAGTGCGGGCTGTACTTCCACAGCGTTATCCGAGGCCGCAGCAACAACAACAAGGAGATCTTTGAGGATTTTCACAGTCGCATTACCGCACTTGCAAAGGACAAACAAAGCAAACCGCTCAGTGGGAGAACCTGCCTGTCCACCGTAAGGGAAGGTCTGACAGCATCCCTAGGGAAGCGGAGATCTGTGCATTTAGGGCCAGAAGGAAAGACCTCCCACATCTCTCGCCCGGGTCAGGACTGCTGTCATCCGAGGGTCCTCTTTATTCACACTATTGTGGTCATTCTGTGTATCATTTTCCTTTCTCTGATGAATTTACTCTAGGTGGTCCACACACACACACACACACATACACACTTTCCAGTTGTTTCTAATTTTGTTATACTGTTTTTTAATTTTGTTTTCCCCTAAAAAAAAACCTTAGCTTAGTTAGCTATGACGTGCTGCTACCCAGTACGGACTATTACCCTTTTGGAGAGTTGTTTTTCCTTCGTTCTCAAAGAGGACCATGACATCAGGAAGATGATGCTGTGAGATGCAAGTGAACTGGATTTAAGTGAGCAAGGGCTGTACAAGGATACCTGGCTCACTTTCCCCTCCAGAGCCGTCTGGGTCTAATGGCTAGATATAGATCAGAATGACCGCATATGCCTCTGAATGCAATGAGTCTTTCTAAGCTAGGATCTTCCACAAGTCTCTGTTTGACAGGCCACATCCATTCAGTGATTGAGGCTAGATATCAATCGAAGGGAAGAATTTCCTCAAACCTTGGTCCCCCCCCCAAAAAAAAAGAGCTAAATAAATCTATGAGGGGAAGACCCTCAATGTTTCTGGCCAAAGCAGAAATGACTACTATTTACGTTTAATCTGAGTCAATCAGGACCCAAACAACGACTGAAACATACAAAGCTTGGCCTGAGACTCCTTGGTGGACAATCAGTGAGAATCAGAGTAATTTTGGCTTAAGGCATGTTCCTTAGGAATGAAAGAAAGGTCTCTTGGAAGGGTTCAGAGATTCCCTCATTAAACTGAAAACTGGGTAGACGCGCCTGGATTTTTCACCTAGAGTTTTTTCACCTCTTCTCTCTCCGTGAGAATGGAGGTCACGATCGATTTAAAGCCATGGACTGATTTTTTTTTTTTTTTTTTTTTTAAAGAGAGACAAACAATGACCTTAACCCACAAACTCTAGAGCAGTTTGCTTTTTACTTGTTTCTAGAGCAGAATGCGACTGACATGACCGAACAACTCAAACAGAAATCTGTCCTTTTTTTGTTGTTGTTCAGAGAACCCGGAGGTAATATAATAATAATTAATAATAATAATAATAATAATAATAATAATAATAATAATAATAATAATAATAATAATAATAATAAATCAAGGCGTATTGTTCCCTGCTCCGTCTTGTGGGAAAGGAGGTCTAAAAGGAAAAACAAAACTACTCTCTAGCGCGATTCTTACCCGGGGTGGGTCTAACCCGACAAACACCAAAGGGTTTCCTCTTTGCTCGTTAAGAAAAAGAAAGCAGCAAATAAAGGACCTCACTAATTCATTGACTTTGCTGTTAATTCCACGAGATAAAACTGGCTTACTCTTGAAAGATAGGCTGTGCTTAGTGAAGTGTATAGGGCACATTCTAATGTCTTCTCACCCCCTTTCCCCCTTCTTTGCCTCTGTCCCTCAAGGATATCAAGTGTCTCCTTTCTTCAATTGACATGAAATGAAAATGGTTCATTTGAAATTAAGTTTAGTTGTTTTAGCCGCTGACCTGCAGGGGGATGGGAGTGGGGTGGGGATAATGAGGCGTCTCTTGTTTCCTTTATGAAGTTCTGGCTTCCTTCCCACCTCGGACCTTCCAGATCCTCGCAGGACATGGACGAAGGGTCCTCTCAATTAAATCCTTTAGGACTCAGGCCGTGTCTTAAGTAGAGCTGCGGTGTACCAGTCAGATGGCAAGGAGAGATGGAGCGGTGGGCTGGGCATTGTGAAGGTGCAAGTGAGGAGGAAGCCTTGTCTCTCAATCTCCGGGGAGGAGCTGTTGTCCTCCTGGCTTATTTCATCTCCTGGCACTCGTGAATCAAATCCTGTGGTAAAAAGGTAAGAGAGGGAAAGAAAGAAACCAGCTTCCATGCACCTATTACCTCTTCCCATTTCCCCTGGAGGCCAACTGCCACTTCTCAGGGAAGCCTAAGATGTCACAAAGCACGAAAATCCAAACCCAGTAAGGGACCTAGAGGATTTTCGGCTGATCTGTGGGAGTGTGAGGGGGGAGGGAGGGAAGGAGACATAGGTAGTAACAGACCAGGAGAGTCAGAGAGAGGGTTCTTAAATCTAAGGGGGGCCCTGGGAAATGTGGGCCAGTACAGATGAAGGAGAGGTAACCATGAAATGAGAGACACCGACAGACAGACAGACAGACAGGTGATAGTGTGGCCTGAGACTGTTTCCCTGTGAATGGAGAGAAGAGGCCATGTCCTAATATTAACTTCTTGGGAACTGTTTACACACTGTGAACTGCTGAACTCCACTCTTGGAAGATAAATTTAGACTAGAACAAGAGAACCTAGTGCCATCAGAAAGCAAAGTGGAAAAACAGCTTGAAGAAAATACGCCCTCGCTTTACTCGGGAGAGCAGATTAAATGCTATCAAGAGGATGATTTCACAGTACAGACGTCCGGTTAAGTGGTGAGCCGTGATCGTATAGTGGTTAGTACTCTGCGTTGTGGCCGCAGCAACCTCGGTTCGAATCCGAGTCACGGCAGCGTTATTGGCCATTTTATTGATGAGTTTTATTGTGTGGGAAATGAAAATCCAGGTAGACATTGCAATTTGGTTTATTTGGAGATGAATGATAGAAGGGGGTCGGGGGTAGTGGAAAATAGTAAGCCAACTTTGGAAGAATTGTTTGAGATCTGATTTCCTAGAACCTTCTACTTCTTCATTGTGCCGCCACAGGGGCTTTAATGTATATTTCATATTGCTCTGAGAAGTTTCATGATAGTGGATAGAAAAATTATCTCTTCACTGCTTTCAACTTTTGAAGCTAATTAGCCTGGGGTTGCTGAGCATTTTAAGCTTTCTGTGCTCCAGACAATTCTCTAAAGGCTATAGGTTACAGAGAAAGTCTTCATTTTTATTAATAAAGTTTTCTTTTTGAGAGGTTCCCAGTAAGGATGAAATCTTTTAATACTTCCAACCCCAAATGTAGAGGGCCAGCATTGAATGTACAAGAAGACTCCGATCCAGGTATTACTTAAGATCTGCTCTCTGTAAGGGCTATGGCAATTCAAAGCTTTGGTTCACAGTCTTCCCTGACAGTGATGAAAGACATCTTGAGATAAATTTGAGGTATCTTGGTGGACAATGCAGCAAACTGGAACAAAACATCACAGACAATGAAATTTTTGACTTTTTTTAGATAATAAACTACTTATCTAATAGCTAATTGCTCTACGTTATATAGGTAAGTAGATTATTACTGCTAGTTACTGGTTAATGTTATTATCAAGCTGGAATATTGGGAATGTATACCTGTAATCTTGGAATGTACACTAAATAGCCAAAAAAAGTTTAGTATTATTACAATATTAATTTAGAGAGTATATAGACTCTGGCTCTCAGGTCAATAAACAGCCTGCTCAACAGAATCCTGTCTGGTTCCTATAATTTCATGACCATGCTCTCCATATTCAGTGCAGCTGGACTCCCACACCCAAAAGACTAGCTATATTTAGACATATTTAAAAAACGAAATAATGCATGATATATTTATAACATCCCTTTTTGGAAGCTGTCTCCAAATTTCTTTCTCAGGTTGCAGGTTAGATCTCCATAAGGTTATAGAGTTATATGGTCTGTGCAGCTGGGCTCCTGCTACTTTGCTTCATTATCCTTTATCTGTGAACTTTCTCTCTGGGCCTATCGGGTGGCTTGGTCACACTTTGAATAGAAGGCTGGTCTCTTATCTAACTTGGGAAGACAGGAGTTAAAATCTCTCAGATACTAGCTGTGTGGTTCTGGAAACGTTCTTTGTAACTGTAAAATGGGAATGTTAATAGTACTTACCTCCCATACTTTTTTTTTTTTTAATCAAATGAGAGGGTACATAGTAGTCACCTTAATAAATGCATGTTTCCTTTGTTATAATGAGCAGACATAAGTTTTCAACCAAGGTTTTTATTAAGATAAGGGTGGTAAATTAAATATTCTCTTCTCTTCTTACCCCCCCCCATACTTCTTCTTCTTCTTCTTCTTTTTTTTAATAGCTTTTTACTTTCAAAACACATGCAGAAAGATTTCAATGCTTACCCCGGAAAAACCTTGCACTCCAAATTTTGTCCCTCCTTTCCTCCACCTTCTCCCTTAAATAGCAAGTAATCCAATATATGTTATTTAAGTTTGAGGAGAGGTACATTTCTTCTACCCATTTCCACATTTATCATGCTGCACAAGAAAAATCAGATCAAACAGGAAAAGAAAAAGAAAAAGAAAAAAAAAAACAAGTAAACAACATTTAAAAAAAAAAAAAAAAAGGTGAAAATACTATGTTGTGATCTATATTCAGTCCCCACAGGTCTCTTTCCAGATGCAGATGTCTCTCTGTCACAAATCTGTTGGAATTGGACTGAATTACCTTATTGTTGAAAAGAACCATAGTCATCAGAGTTGATCATCACCTAATCTTGTTGCTGTAAAATGTGCTCTTGGGTCCATTCACTTCACTTAGTGCCAGTTCATGTAGGTCTCTCCAGGCCTCTCTGAAATCAGCCTGCTTATCATTTCTTATAGAACAATAATATTCCTTTACATTCATATACCATAATTTATTCAGCCATTCTTTATCTGATGGGCATCCATTCAGTTTCTAATTCTTTGCCACTACACAAAGGGCTGCTACATTTTTTACAATTTGGATTTGTTTCCCTTTTTATGATCTCTTTGGGATACAGGTCTGGTAGAGACACTGCTGGATCAAAGGGCATGCACAGTTTAATAGATCCTTTGGGCAGAGCTCCAAATTGAACAATTCCTCCAACAATGTATAAATGTCCCAGTTTTCCCCACATCCCCCCTAACATTTATCATTATCTTTTCCTGTCATCGTAGCCAACTCAGGCATACTACAAATATATGCCATTTCTATAGTAAAAGAGGGCATACATTTAAAGTAACAGTAGTTAGTAGTAGTAGCAGACACATAAAGAATGCATGTGGCTGAGGCAATTCACACTTCCAGAACTATAGGGAATTCAAATCTTATCTCTTCTGCTGGAGTACTCATAAACTTTCAACTCATCTCAGCTGGACTTGTAGGGCTTGCTTCTCTCCTCCATCCAATTCTTGTTAACCAAGGTTAGATCTGGGGAGAGGAATATTTCCCATCAGTATGTTCACATTGTATTGATAGCAAACACAGAACAGCCAAAATAAAATAAGTTAAAATATATATAAAATAAGCGAGGGTCGGTGTATACATGTTGTATGCTTGATTGGTTTCTCAACTGATGTTTTGGCTTTTGCTTAAATGAGAGCAGTCAGTTCTTATTTCTACTCTCAGCCTGCAGACCTATAGGAAACAATAAATAAACCCAAAACAAGATCTTCTGTATTCCTATCCACCAGTACTCTAAACTAGACAAAAGGGAGGAAATATTTAACTGCCATCTCCTCATTTCCTTCCATCCTCCCTAACTAGGTGATCAAAGAAAGTGAAGATAAGGGAGTTGAAGAGTGTTCTATGGTAAGTCTTGCTCTAGGCTAAGCTTAATTCTAGTGTTGAGGGCCAGCTCGGAAGAGTCAGAGGATTCAGGCCATCCCAGGTTTTCCCGGTTGTTTGTCCTGAAGCCCAAGGCTGTGTAAATTTAGCAATGTTAGCTCATCACTTAGTCTCTTAAGAACAGTATTATCTTTGAGATAACAGGGAAGCTGGGAAAACAGTTGTGGTTCATGTTTCCCATGGGAAAAATACATAATGTTGCTTTTGCTAAAAATGTATATAAAATCTTACCCTCAGATCAGCAAAGGGAATTTGTTCTTCACTTCTCCCAGCTCACCCATGTCTTATTTTCAACTTGTCCTTCAGTCCTTCCTCCCCCCCCACCCCCAAAGACTAAAACCTACCTGGCTGCATGGCTGCTATGGCTGGACTGGCAGCAACACTCTAGCCAATCTCTTGATAGTTTATGTTGACTATTAGAATGAAACAAGACATCCATAGGTCATTCAACAGTTTTAAAAAGGGAAGTTTTCTTAGCAATGACAACAAAAAAGCATTGAACAAAGATTTCATAAAGGACATCCCAAACTGATTCATCTGAGTGAAGTTTCCCTCATTCTCATCTTATTCTGATATACTTCTCATTTGAAATAGATTCCTATAGAATGGTAATCAGGAACTCTTCTATTGTTTGACCCTATAAGGAGGCTTCTTTCTAGACACTTGTTTTATAACATGTTTATAATTTTTTAAAAATCGATCAAACACACTTATTGAGCCTCTACAACATGCCAGAAGCTGTAATAGGCACTGAAAATACAGATGCTCTCAAAGGAATTTATCATCAGTCTGGAGAGACATCATGCACAGAGATAAATAGGTAGATACAAAACACTTAGAAAGTGATATCAGGTAGAGTTGGAGTCTTGGAGATTTGGGGGAGTAAAGGATGGATCAGGGAATGTCTTGTGTAGAAGGAAGAATTTGAGCTGAGTTCAGGCATTTTTAAAAGGCACAGATATGACAAGGAGTGCATTTCAGGCATGAGGGACCACCAGTGCAGAGACAAGAATTCTGGATGTGCAGTGCCATCTATGAGAAACACTCAAAAGGTCATCTCAATTGAGGGGTAAATGTGCTTTAAAAGTTCAGAAAAGTAGGCTCAGGTCAGACTAGTTAAATGGTCAAGAGAATAGTTTATATTTTATATCAGAGGTAATAGTGAGACTCTGGAATTAAGGAGGGGAGCAACAAGTTCAGACCTACCATTTAGGAAAATTCATTTGTTACCTTTAAGGGAGATAGCTTCTAATGGGGAAAATTTTGAGGTACAGAGTCCAATTCCAAAGGTATTCCAACAGTCCATGTGAAAATCAGAGTGGTGGCTATGTGGGTGGACTGCTTGTGTATGAAAGAGAAAGGCAAATAGATATATGGGATGAATGAGAGTAAAGAATCAAGGGTGAGATTGAAAGTGACTATTTCAAAGAAACATGGGAGTATGAGCTGATATACAGAAGGCTTAGCAGAATCAGAACAGTAAGAATTGTATCACAAGGAATTATAAAGAAAAACAATTTTGAATGACTTAAGAAGTTTGATGTCTAATCTTGGATCACTGGGAGGCCCTGTGGTGAAATAAATGGCCCATTTCTTGACAAAAGAGTGATAACCTTATTCATTTTTCAATGGAGAATATAGGCATTTATTTCATTCATTTATGACTTTGTTATAAGGCTCCCTTCCCTTTACTCTCAATTTTGGAGAGGAAGAAGTTGTATAAAAGGGAGGTTAGTGATAAGAGTTGTCAAAAAGAAAAAAATAAAAATGTCCAAAGGGAAGAAAAGCAAGTACAAAAGTAAAGCAGGAAATCTTTGCAGGTTGCATATTGAATTTATTACACACTAAAATAATAATAATAATAAAAATACAGCTACACATAATAGAGATTTAAACTTTCATTCATAACTCTTTTTTCCTGTTTTTATTTGTATAATAAAGTATAATAAAAAACTAATTGTATTTTGTAATTTCAATTTTTTAATTGAAAGATTTTTTAAAATTAGTGTTTAGTCAAGGAAATCTGTTGTTGCACAGTTTTCATAATTACTAGTGATGTATATCTCTGATATAAGAGATTTAATATCAGAAGAAAAAAAAAACCTTCATATTTTTCCATGTTACTTGATGGGGAAATTCTACCATACTCTGAAATCTTCAAAAACCCAGCATAAATCTCAATATATAATCCCCAAATATCTCTGATCACATACTGGGAAGGAACACAGAAATAGCCTCTTTAAGTCATTCTGTCATGTTACAGGCTTCTTACCACTTCATATTGGTTGGCTTTCCCCAATTTCCAGCTATATAACAAATGGCTAATAACTGGGTCAAACAGTCTAATTGACCTCAATATTCTCTTTGTCTCTGTCTCTGTCTCTGTCTGTCTCTCTCTCTTTTCAAGATAGAGCCACTTTTTATTGATAACTTTTGTAATGACAATTTGGATAGGTCCTACTATCTCTTCTTTATTTTTTTTTAAATTGTATTAAAGCTTTTTATTGATATGCATGGGTAATTTTTCAGCATTGACCCTTGCAACACTTTCTGTTCCAAAATTTTCCCTCCTTCCCCTCTCTCCTTCCCCTAGATAGCAGGTAGTCTAATACATGTTAAATATGTTAAAATATATGTTAAATCCAATATTTATATAGACATATTTATAGTTACCTTGCTGCACAAGAAAAATCGGGTAAAGAAGGGGAAAAAAAAAAAAAACCTGAGAAAGAAAACAAAAAACAAGCAAACAATAGAGTGAGAATGCTATGTTGTGGTCCACACTCAGTTCCCATGGGCCTCTCTCTAAGTATAGATGGCTCTCTTCATCACTGAATAATTGAAACTGGTTTGAATCATCTTATTGTTGAAGAGAGTCACATTGATCAGAATTGATCATCATACAATCTTGCTGTTGCCATGTACAATGATCTCCTGGTTCTGCTTATTTCACTTAGCATCAGTTCATGTAAGTCTCTCCAGCCTCTCTGAAATTATCTTCATATCATTCATAGACCAAATTTATTCAGCCATTCTCCAATTGATAGGCATCCATTCAGTTTCCAGTCTCTCACCACTATGAAAAGGATTGCCAGAAATATTTTTTGCACATGTGGATCTCTTTTCCTCCTTTAAGATCTCTTTGGGATATAAGCCCATCAGAAACACTGTTGTAACTTCAATTCTTGATGAATAATTTATTTCCCATAAAAATTTCCCAGCCCAATAATTCAGAACCTTATTGTCATTGCTCACATCCCTTTTACCATACCTCCTGACCATTCCCTTATTCCCATTTCCCTTAACTCACCCACCTCCACCTCCAATTCTCCATTCTAAAGCTATATACCATTTCCATTCTACTCCTCAGAATGCTTGTTCCCATAATCAGCCTATATATTTCATCTTAAACCTTTTCCATTCTCATTCACTTCCATCTTCTAGCCTGCTTTTGTTAACTTAGATTCCCCACCTTTTTCAATACTGGTTATGCTTTAACTCATACAATCTTCCCATCCTGCTCCCTCCTTATGTTCCCCATCCCTACTCCACCTAACTCATCATGCTGGGAAAGTTGGAATGCTTCTTGCTTCTCATGATAAGATATAATGGACACCTTTCTAAATATATGCTGGTGTTCATGAGAATAAACCCACTAATTCAAATTAGTTTTAGAAATAAATTTACTAGGTTGTTGGAGTACAGATCAACTTGGACCTACATTTACTGCTGAGTAAGGAGAGTATGAGGCCGTTGGAACAGGCATGTGACACGTATACACTTCCTTATATTACATATAGCCTTTAAGATCTATATACAGCCATAAAAGGAAAAACTCTGTACTTAGCTTTTGATTGGAGCTCGCCATTGCTTAAAGAGTATGTAAGTTGGTATATTGCCTGATTGCGGGGGAGCCACACCTTTTCTACACCATGTAATCGATTCCTGAATAAAGCACCGCTTAACTCCTCGACAATTCGACTCAGTGTGATTCCTCTGATGCAGAAGCCGGTGGTACCTCGAAGACCCCAGATAGGTGGGTAAATAGAGGGCAGATACTCCTCCCACATTAGAAGCACGCCAGGAACCCCAAAGATGCAACAACTGGCCCCGAACGGGTGTAATTTAACCCGGAACCAGGGACCGGACGTAAATAAGCCCGGGAGCTTGTAGGGGAGTAGAGAGACTGCCTCAGCAGAGCGGGCTCTGCCTTCGCTGAGTTGCCCCTATTGAGAATAGGGAGGGAAATAAAAGAAAAGTATGGGAAGCGGGGGAAGTATCCCGCTTCTGTTGCCGGAGCAGAGGGCGGTGCTCAGTAAGCGCTTATATAAACTTTGCGCTCAAAAGGAATGTAAAATCCTCATAAAAACATGCAGGGAGTTTATAGGAAAAATCTGGGACGTCTGCCCCTGGATACAGCACTCGGGGGTGAAAGCAGAAAAATGGCATATTGTTGGACAACAAATGGCTGCCTATGACCACACCCATCCTGGGGTACTCCAACCTCGATCTTTAAAATTATAGATGCAGCCTTGAATCCCAAATCAATATTCATGCCGAGGGACGAGATGACGCAAGTAGGCTCTTCGCTGGCCGCATCTGAGTCCGATGAAGAAAGAATTAAAATAAGGAAGAGAAAGATAGAAAAGAGCCTAAAACCCTGTACCCCTGGAAAGACCTTAGAAATATAGAAACCTCTCATAAAGATTTATTATCAAGTGAAGAGGAGGATCGTCCTCCCGTTAGGCGCTCTCGCTCAAAAGCGAAACTAAACCCTAGCGCAACAGTGAGAATAGAACAAGGAGATTCATCCGCTTTAACCTTCCCTATACAGGGACCCTTATCGCCCCAGGCTCCCCCTCAGTACGAAGAAGGAGGCCGAGATATATCATTTGGGAGAACACTCCGGGATCCGGGTAGAAAGGGACTGGAGGGACTCGTAGCGCGTAGTCTGAGACAAGCGGCTAATGAAGGGGAAATTGTAGAAGAATTATGGGGAGAAGGAGTCTGCCACTGCAGTTATCACCCATATGTATGAACAAATGTCTCTCTTAGGGGTTCCACTGGCCGTTAAAACCGACAATGGTCCAGCCTATACTTCCAAAGCCTTTTCACAGTTTTGTAAAGAATTCTCCATTCAACACATCACGGGTATCCCATATAACCCCACGGGACAAGCCATAGTAGAAAGAGCCAATAGAACACTGAAAGAAACATTTTTTAAACAAAAAGGGGGAGTTATTCATAGAACAATCAATAAGAGAGAACTTGCTCAGGTGATCTTTACAACGAACATTTTACAAATTCGTCAAGACAGGACATCAGCAGCACAAAGATACTTTGAGACAAGTAAAAAGGTATGTATTGAACTACCCCAGACTATGCCAGATCAATTACAACCACCAAAAATCTGCTTACCAGGTACAAAAATCTTGTGGAAAAATGAACTAGGGGAATGGAAAGGGCCTGTCACAGTAGTTGACAGAAAACAGGGATATTTGTCAATCTACCCTGATGATGATGCTACGAAAGAAAAAATATGGCTCCCTCTTCATAAAGTACGAGAGTTAGACATTAACAACCCAAATGAACAAAAAATATAATAACTTACCCAGGGAATCACCCTGAGAAAATATGTATGTGTTCTCTTTTTGCAGATAAATGGATCCTGTGCTTCTCTGAATTATTATCTCCTTAATAGCTTCTGCAATCATCATTAGTATCCTGTGCTGTCAAAGCAAACTGCCAGTTCCCTGCCCTATTTGAACAATATTGATACTAATAATTGCGTGCTTCATACACGTGAGAATGATGTGGAAAATACCTGCTATAATTATCATTTTGCTGCCCCTAATCTCCCTAACCTCAACCCATAAGGGAGAGCTGAATCAACTTTACAACTACACTTGGATAGTGACAAACACGTGGGGAGATACTATCTGGAGTCAGTCCCAATTAGGTGTCACAACTCCCTGGCCTACCTTATATCCAGATCTATGCAAATTAGCGTTGGGGTCATGGGACTTAGAAGGTTATCACAATCAGCAAAAGGCGCCCACAAGAGAAGAACTATTAGCAAATTCAAATACATGGCCAAATAAGAGAGGATTAGACCCCTGGGGAGGGTGTGGAGCTGAGAGTAGAAGAAGCATGCTAAAAACGATCCCCTTTTATATTTGCCCCGGCTACCACAGAAGCCCCTCTTTAAACCCCAAATGCGGAGGAACAACTGATTATTATTGCCGAAGCTGGGGCTGTGAGACCACGGGTGATACCTATTGGAACCCTTCTTCTTCCTGGGACTTTATTCAGGTCACTGCCAATTATACACATCCTCCCCCTGGGAATAAAGGTTGGACATACCTACCTGAGTGCGCAGGGTGGTGCCACCCCTTAAAAATCACGTTCACAGAATCTGGAAAGAAATACAACTCTTGGCAGAGGGGCGCATCCTGGGGGATAAGACTATATAAAGAACGACATGACGATGGGCTGCTGTTCACCATCAAACTTCTAAAGACCTCTCCTACGTTGCCGCCCCCTATAGCTATGGGTCCTAATCCAGAACTTCATCCTGGACTCAAACCCTGACCAATGCCGGACCAAGGACGCGCCACCCCACCTCACCCTACCCTGAACCCTTCCATTATTGCTGTATCCCATATCACCACTTTGTTTCAACCAACACTGCCTGTAGGACCCCCTCCCTCTGCCACATTGCTCTTAAACATAATTAACGCCTCTGCGCAGGCACTATATAGGAATAACCCTACCAATGGCAGGACCTGGCATGGCAGGTGCACCATGGATACTAGGGTTGACTCTATGACCTAAGCCAGCACTCAATGGCTTGAAAAATTCCTTAGCAATACTTGGCCATTTTTCCGTGTTTAAACAAAAAGGGGGAATTGTTGGAGTACAGACCAACTTGGACCTACATTTACTGCTGAGTAAGGAGAGTATGAGGCCGTTGGAACAGGCATGTGACACGTATACACTTCCTTATATTACACATAGCCTTTAAGATCTATATACAGCCATAAAAGGAAAAACTCTGTACTTAGCTTTTGATTGGAGCTAGCCATTGCTTAAAGAGTATATAAGTTGGTATATTGCCTAATTGCGGGGGAGCCACACCTTTTCTACACCATGTAATCGATTCCTGAATAAAGCACCGCTTAACTCCTCCACAGTTCGACTCAGTGTGATTCTTCTGATGCAGAAGCCGGTGGTACCCCGAAGACCCCAGATAGGTGGGTAAGTAGAGGGCAGATACTCCTCCCACATTAGAAGCACGCCAGGAACCCCAAAGACGCAACACTAGGTCATTTAGTAGGAGAGAGAGGAGAGTAATTATGGGTTATCAACTGCTTAACTAGGTTTTCCCACACAGGAAGGCCATGTACACAGTTAAGTAATTTTGTCAAGAGGACAGCCTAAAAGCAAAGTAGATTGAGATAGATATGAGCAACCATAGGCATTCATCAAAATTTGGGTGAAATCAAAACAAAAGGGAATCTAAAACAAAGGCTTGGGATGGGCTGCCTGGTGGTATTCCTAGGTGTGGTAATACCAAAACAGGAATCTGAGGTCTAGAGGAATTAGAAATACTTTATAGCCATCTCTGGCTATAACAGAATCAAGAGACGTTGTGGGTGTGGGCAATCTTTAATCACATATCCTTGGATTTAAACAATATAAATACTTTTTCCTGAAAAGTATAATAAAACATTTTTCCAACAACAAAAGGAGTCAGGGTGAATGTGGGAATACTTTGGAGGTAACAATGAAGATATAGACAGGGGACATTATGGACAAATCTTGGTGATACCCTGTGTAAAGGTAAATGCTTCTGTTATGGGATTAGATCATAACATGGGAGAGTACATGAATGGAGGCAGGGTAGCAGGGAGAGAGAGGAGTGAGGGATGCACTGCTTCTCTTCTATATTTAAGCAGGTACAGACTTTCATAGCCACTTTTCTTTATTTGGTAAGTGGGACCAGATTTTTTTCAGGCTCTTTTGCTTTCTTAGATCTTCTGGTTTCCTGACTTTGGAACCTGTCCTCCATTGCTTAATTCTCCCAACAGGATTATTTTCAGTCATTATCAATTTCATTTTTCAATTCTTTTTCTGAATATTAATTTTTAAAGAAACTATTCAAAATTGAATTGCTCCCATGTGTGATTTTTATTTAATGACAAATGAGTGGCTGTATTTTTTTTTTTTTTGTATGACTTTTTATTGACAGAACAAATGCATGGGTAATTTTTTTTTTTATAACATTATCCCTTGTACTCCCTTCTGTTCCGAATTTTTCCCCTTCTTCCCTCCACCTCCTCCCCTAGATGGCAGGCATTCCCATACATATTAGAAAAACAAAACAAACAAACAAACAAAAAAATGCTCACATTTGCACTCATTTCCCAGTATTCCTTCTCTGGGTGTAGCTGATTCTGTCCATCATTGATCAATTGGAACTGAATTAGATCTTCTCTTTGTCTTTCTCTTTGATATCTTATCCACTTCCATCAGAATACATCCTCATACAGTATTGTTGTTGAAGTGTATACTGATCTCCTGGTTCTGCTCATTTCACTCAGCAAAAGTTCATGTAAGTCCAAGCCTCTCTGTATTCATCCTGCTGGTCATTTCTTACAAAACAATAATATTCCATAACATTCATATCACATATCACAATTTACCCAACCATGTCCAATTGATGGGCATCCATTCATTTTCCAGTTTCTAGCCACTACAAAAAGGGCTGCCACAAACATTTTGGCACATACAGGTCCCTTTCCCTTCTTTAAGATCTCTTTGGGATATAAGCCCAGTAGTAACACTGCTGCTGGATCAAAGGATATACACAGTTTGATAACTTTTTGGGCATAATTCCAGATTGCTCTCCAGAATGGTTGGATTCATTCACAACTCCACCAATAATGCATCAGTGTCCCAGTTTTCCTGCATCCTCTCCAACATCCATCATTATCTTTTCCTGTCATCTTAGCCAATCTGACAGATGTGTAGTGGTATCTCAGAGTTGTCTTAATTTGCATTTCTCTGATCAATGGCGATTTGGAACACTCTTTCATATGAGTGGAAAGTTTCAATTTCATCATCTGAAAAATTGTCTGTTCATATCCTTTGACCATTTATCAATTGGAGAATGGCTTGGTTTCTTATAAATTGGAGTCAATTCTCTACATATTTTGGAAATGAGGTCTTTATCAGAACCTTTAACTGTAAAAATGTTTTCCCAGTTTGTTGCTTTCTTTCTAATATTGTTTGCATTAGTTTTGTTTGCACAAAGCCTTTTTAAAAATCAATTTTATAATTTTAACATTTTTTTTGACAGTACATATGCATAGATTTTTTTTTTTTTTAACAACATTATCCCTTGTACTCCCTTCTATTCTGAATTTTTGCCCTCCTTCCCTCCACCTCCTCCCCTAGATGGCAGGCATTCCCATACATATTAAATATCTTATAGTATATGCTTGGTACAATATATATGTGCCGCACCGAATTTTGTTGTTGTTGTTGCAAAGGAAGAATTGTATTCGGAAGGTAAAAATAATCTGGGAAGAAAAACAAAACAAACAAACAAAAAAATGCTCACAGTTTACACTCATTTCCCAGCGTTCCTTTTCTGGGTGTAGCTGATTCTGTCCATTATTGATCAATTGGAATTGGATTAGTTCTTCTCTATGTTGAAGATATCCACTTCCATCAGAATACATCCTCATACAGTATCATTGTTGAAGTGTATAATGATCTCCTAGTTCTGCTCGTTTCACTCAGCATCAGTTGCTATAAGTCTCTCCAAGCCTCTCTGTATTCCTCCTGTTGGTCATTTCATATAGAACAATAATATTCCATAACATTCATATCACATATCACAATTTACCTAACCATTCTCTAATTGATGGGTATCCGTTCATTTTCCAGTTTCTAGCCATTACAAAAAGGGCTGCCACAAACAATTTAGCACATACAGGTCCCTTTCCCTTCTTTAGTATTTCCTTGGGATAAAAGCCCAGTAGTAGCACTGCTGGGTCAAAACAAAGGCTTTTTAATTTGATGTAACCAAAATTTTCTATTTTGTGATTAATAATGATCTCTAGTTCTTCTTTGGTCACAAATTCCTTCCTTCTCCACAAGTCTGAGAGGTAAATATGGGAAACCTAACCGGCCCAGACATGGAAAGGATTGACAGATTGATAGCTCTTTCTCGATTCTGTTCCTCCAATTTATTTATAATATCGTTATTTATATCTAAATCATGGACCCATTTTGATCTTATCTTGGTGTAGAGTATTAAGTGTGGGTTCATGGAGTATCTATTGTTAAAGAATATTGAGTCATGTGTTTAGAAATATAATGGATGAAAAATGCTCACTGAATCCAACCTAGATCCACACAGGTTAAGTATAGGATTATATATCTAGTTAAGCATCTGATACAGATTTTGAATCCATGTTGTCTTGACTGGCTCTGACCATTGCTCCATGTGCCTGCTTGATGAAAGGTTAGTGAAAGAAAGAAGTGGGAAGAGTGGATTTAATTATATACCCAATGAAACAAAGAAACATTTCATATGACATTTGGTCCTCATGTGATGCAAAAATATGTCCTGGCAAAAAGGATCCATGGAAATCTTTGCAGTTTAATCAATATTAATTGTTGAGGCTGAAGACATAAATTCTACAAAGAGCTCAGTAAAACAGAACCTACAGATTAAATCAACCATACTCTGATATTTGATAATTTCAATGCAGTGTTAAGGATAAGACTTTATATGAGAAGGCATAGTTCAGGAAGAAAGAATAAGGACAGGAATAAATTCTTGTAAATTACTCAAAAGCCTCTACAAACTCTTCTTTAAAAAAGTGAATGCTATGAAATGCTGAATATTGCAGGCACTGAATAAATAAGAACTAAAATAGTATATTTTAAGAGACAAAAAATAACTTGGTGTTGGGAGTTATATTCCTTGATAAGCAGTTATTTGTGTACAAGCAGTCTATTCACTTACTGAAGCTAAGATCAAAAGTAATAAAAAAAAATTTTTCAATGAAGAGAAAAAATAACTTACATAATCTGTGATCCATTATTCTGGATTTCAGATCATTACTTTGGTTGTATTGATTATGTTGATGCAAAAGTTTTTGCATATCACATAATTAACATTATTTTACTTTTTGGAATATCTCTATCTCTTGTTTCATTAAGTTTTTTTCTCTAGCCATAGCAACCAGGATTAGCTTAGTGTTATGTATGTTTGTGTGTGTATATGTGTATGTTATGTGGTGAGTATATGTATATAACGAGACAACCTAACTATTCTTATGTTAAGTACAAGTCACTCAGTCAGATGAACTAGCTTCTAGGGAAGGAAAAGACCAAAACTGACCTCATTTCTCACCTGACTGTGCTACTTTGGGACTTTTCTGAGGAACTTTTCCATCTTGGCCCAAGAAGATAATTATTGGGATAATCCCATCATCCTATGTAAATAATCTTGTCAGCCTTAATACTCTATTTTATCACCATTCTCTTTCTCTAGGATTAGAAGGTGGGGCTATGAACTCCAAATCTCCATTTAAGGAAACAACTCAGTTCAGATATCTCATTTCTCACTTGATTGCACTTCTTTGGGACTTCTCTGACTCATTCTCTACCATGTCCCCAAGTTGGATTCCTTTTCTCTCTGCTTTCCATTTCCCTTTCTTTTTTGTATTTGCATCTATAATATAATAATGCTTACTGGCTATTTATGAATTTGACTGCTTATATATTGTCTTCAGATATTGATATTTTGATGTTTACCATTGTTGATGCTGATGCTCTGCCTGCCACCATTACCTTTGCTAAATGCACAATTTTTTGCCACATAGTTCTACACTGGACTCATCTTCGTGGTTGGATGCTACTAAGTATGGTTAATTCAACACCAGAGTATCAATTATTTTTTAATAAAGAAAAAAAAGGAGATGAAGATTTCAGGGGCAATGATAATGAAGCATGCTACCCATTTTCTAAAAGAGAGGACATGGACTCAGTGTAGACTGAGACACATTTTTTGACAGAATTGCTTTGGTGATTTCTTTTGTTTGACTCTGTATATTTGTTACAAGGATATTGTTTTCCTTCTCTTTTCTCCCTTGATAGACAGAAAACTAGAAGGGAGAGAAAATATATGGTTTTTTATTGAAAAAGAAAGGAGGTATGTGAAGGCGCAAGAGTTCATCTTTTTTTTGGGGGGGGGGCTTCCTATCTTTTTGTGTGTGTGTGTGTCAGGGAAAGCACAGTCTAGTCCTTCAGTTTCTGCCCACAAAAGGCTTTTTGATGCTTAGCAGGAGCATCTTTGCCAAAAGCCTTCATTCACTCTTCTTCAGATGTTTTTCCTCTTTCTACTTCTCCATTTTGAATGCCACTTCCTGAACAAGGAAAGGTGTGAATACCTTGCAGTCAGACACCTTATCCTAGCGTGGTTTGGGGATTTCTTGTAGATGTCACCAATGACTAGCCTATACCTAAGTCTCACTTCCTTACAAGCTCCCCACAAGTAGTCCTCAGTTCCCCAATTCTAAAGTTCAAAACCACTTCCATTCTCCCTCACATCAGAAGACAGTCTGAACTTTCCAATTTCCATAGCTCCAAGCAACACAGCTTCAGGATTCAGCTCCTACCAGGCTAACTGTCCCACTCCACAGCTTTGGTCTCAAACAACTGCCAAGAAGCCAGAACGAATGTCTGCATCTACAGCTCCCGATCTAAAAATTGGTCACCTGTCTCAAGATCCCCCAGTCTTCAAGTCCCAACTTGTTTGTGAGAGGACAAGGGCCCAGAGTTGGAGCACTCGCCAGGTAGATCATAAGCCCCTTGAGAAACGAACTGCTTGTGGCCCTTAAATTGTTTCCGTAATTGTTGTTTGTCTTTCATTCGGGAAGAGCGCATAGAATCAGGAAAATGATGCAGTGGAAGTGGATTGCAGATGAAGTGGATTAAAATGAGGGAGGGCAAAGCAAAATCACCAGCTTTACTTTCTCCCCTGGAGCCATTTGGCTCCCGTGATAAGTTACCAATCGAGAGGAATAGAGATAGCTCTTGGTGCAATGGGAGATCTTAGTGTTTGTTTTGTTTTTTAAAATTAATAATAGCCTTTTATTTTTCAAAACACATGAAAAGATAGTTTTCAACGTTCACCCTTACAAAACTTTGTGTTCCAATTTTTTCTTTCCTCGTCTCCTTTCCTCTCTCCTACAGAGCAAGTAATACAATATAGGTTAAACATGTGCAAATTTTCTAAATATATTTCCAATTTATCATGTTGTACAAGGAAAATTAGATCAAAAAGGGAAAAAAAAAAACAAGGAAACCAAGAGCAACTAGAAAAAACAACAACAACAACAACAACAACAACAACAACAACAACAACAAAAACCCGAAAATACTACGTTGTGATCCAGTCCCCATAGTCCTCTCTCTGGAAGAGGATGGCACTTTCCATCACAAGTCTATTGGAATGGGCCTGAATCACTTCATTGCTGAAAAGAGCCACATCCATCTGAGCTGATAATCATAATCTTTTTGTTACTTGTTTTCTTAGTTCTACCCTCTTTGCTTAGCATCAGTTCATGTAAGTCTTTCTAGGTCTTAGTACAATTGGCCTGATCATTTCTTACAGAATAATAATATTCCATTACATTCACATACCATAACTTATTCAGCCATTCCCCAACTGATGGGCATCCACTCAGTTTCCAGTTCATTGCCACTATAAAAAGGGCTACTACAAACATTTTTGCAGACTTGGTGTTTTTCACTTTTTTCTTATGATCTCTTTAGGATACCAGATTCAGTAGAGACACTTCTAGATCAAAGGGTATGCACAGTTTGATAGCTCTTTGGGCATAGTTCCAAATTGCTCTCCAGAATGGTTAGATCATTTCACAACTCCACCAACAATGCGTGAGTATCCCAGTTTTCTCACATCTCCTCCATTATAATATTTTCCTGCTATCTTAGTCTATATGAGAGGTGTAAAGTGGTACCTCAGAGTTGAGACTTTAGCATTTAAAACTAAAGTCTTTCCCAGGTGTCATTTTGTATAAGGCAACACCTATTCAGTGATTAAGGCTGGGCAAGAAATGAGGCAAAAGACTCTTCTACTTGGTTGCCTCTTCTTCTCTCTCCCCCCACAAAAAAAAAAAAAAAAAAAAAAAGAAGGACTTTAGGGTTTCTGGCCAATAATGGAAACAATTGCTATTTCCATTCCCATGAGCCTTCAGAGCTCAATGACTAAACAAACAATGACCAAATGGTTCTTGAGCTGGGACCTATTGTTGATCAATAGATGAAAGCTGGAGTGGTTTGGGTTTAAGGCATAGTCCTAAAGGAAGAAATCTAGCCCCTAAACCCAAGATATCTAGCAAGTTTTAGCAATCACAATTTAGATAGGGAGGGGAAAGGAAGGTAAGTGCACCGGAGATTGAGGAGGAAGGGCAGATTCTGAGTCGTTATCCAATCGACTCTGTCAAGAAAAGCAATAAATCACAGGATACTTTGAATTTCTTGACAGTAATTATAAAGGCCTTAGGATAAGTACCACTTGTGGGCCGGTTAGCTCAGTTGGTTAGAGCGTGGTGCTAATAACGCCAAGGTCGCGGGTTCGATCCCCGTACGGGCCATGTGTTTTCCTTTTGCTAAAGGACGACAGAAACACCCAGATCGTATTAAACTCCTTGAGAGCAGGGGCCATTAGCTAGAATCAAAATCCTCTGGTTCTGCGCTCTAATTCTGTACATGTTCACTAAATGATGGATAAAGGGAATCATCACCGAATTCCAGGGGATTTCGCTTCTCAGTAGGTTTCACATGGAAAGGGAAAATATTCCCATGTAGGAATGCTAAAAAGGATTGGGATTGAAGTTCTTTGTGGTCAACCCTTATAGTGCTTTCACCGGGGAGAAATAGGATGGAGGATGTTTCCCCTTCTATATAATGGGTAGCAAGCCCGCCCACTCCACTTTCCAGTAGTCCGATGCTCTTTTTTCATTTTTCCTTCTCTAGGAGACATACCCAATTCACCGGCTTAGCCCTCTGATTCCTGACTTCGATGACTTCCTCTCCACTCGGACCTGGCTCTGTTCCCTCCCCACTTTGAATCTCTAAGGGTTCCTGACCTTTGCTTCCTTTTCTTGCTCTGAGGTCCCTAGGAGAATCGCAAACGCTGTCCGTTAGCTAGTTCACGAAAGATTTGTATCCAGGAGGAGGAGATCCAAGGATGCAAGTTTCCCAACTTCCCAGAAGCTTCCCCCTCTACCCTTGCTCCACACACCTGGACCAGCTTCTGCTATGCGTTGTAGTGCCAGCTCTCTCTCTCTCTTTGCCTAGGGGAGAGTTGGGGTCCCGGAGGTGTGTGTCCCTTAAGAAATCAAACACGTGTCTGGCAAGCAGCGTGCAAGGCCATGTAGGCCTTTCCAGTAGGCACAGTAGTCAAGTAGTCCTCATTCATCTCACCCCGGCGTACGTAGAGGCCCGTTACCTGCTCTTCTGGCTTCCGGGCTTCCACCCTCTCGGTTCAGTAAGATTGCTAAAACAATCTTCCAGAAATTTCCAAAACAATCTATGTCTGTGGAGAATCTTCAGTGGCTCCCTTTTACCCAAGCCTCCAGAATGCGAACTCGTCAGTTTGGCTTTTCGTTCACTACCGAACACTCTGCCCCCTACCCACGTTCCAGACCGAGTTCATATGCCTGTGCTTCAGACACTCCGGCCTACTTGCTGACGCCGTCTTCTGCCTCCGTGCCTGGAAAGGACCCGATCCTGCCCGTTCTCCGCCTTCCATTTGTCAGGGACTCTCCGTCCTGAAATTATCTGGTTTTCACACTATCGTGTTTTTGTTCTAGAACCCGAGTTCCCGTAGGGCAGTGGCTTTAGGGCAGCAGTCGGCGCGATGTCCCGGCCCCGGTGGTGGGCCCTTAATAAATGGCTGTTAAATGTTTGCTTCCTCCCCGCGGCCCCTGCACCCAAAAACCGCAACCTCAGCCCCAGACAGTTCAGTTCCCGCGCGCCCCGCTAACGCCGAGTCCGGCTCCGGCCCCTCCACGGCTCAGTGTAAGGAAAAACAACCATTCCAAGCGCCTGGCCTAAGTTTGGGTGCCCTTTGGGAAAAAAGGGACTGCTCCAGGTGAGGCTCGAACTCACAACCTCGGCATTTCTCGCCCGATAGTACTGCTGTATAAGTACCGCGCGCTAACCGATTGCGCCACTGGAGCCACGGAAGACACCCTCCTCGCCCCCTCCACCAACCACACGCCTCCAGAGCACCCGCTCTTCCGGACCGAATGTCCTCCACACGCCGCCGCTCCTGACCTCAGAATCGGAGCCGAGACCCAAGAAGCGTCTTGCAGGTCACGACAGCGACACGGGCGGCGACACAGAGCTCGGCGCTACGGCCCGGGTGGAGTCAGCGAGACTGGGGTGCATGGGTGGTTGTCCTTGGTCCTGGAAGAGGATCAACATGACATCCCCACGTTGGAGTCGAGGTATACAGTGTCTGACACCGCGGCTGATCAGAGCGATGGGAGCCGGGAAGGCTGCCCCACAGGTCGGCCGCACTGGTCCAGAGCAACATCTGGAGCGGACCTGTCTTGCGCGAAACAAATCATCTTTGAGGCAAACCAAGAAGTGTTTGCCTGCCATTCGAACAAGGGGTCCAGCCCGGCGGAGTTGCTGTCTCTGAGGCAGGTAGAGTTTGAACACTTGACAATTATTCAGGCAAAGGAAGTCCTGGTGTGTGACAACTTCTCCAGGCAGGTGTGTAATCTTCTGCAAGGTAGTCGTGGCCGAGTGGTTAAGGCGATGGACTTGAAATCCATTGGGGTTTCCCCGCGCAGGTTCGAATCCTGCCGACTACGCACATGCTTTTAAAAAAAAAAATGTTCACGAAAAGCAAACCAAGGAAGGTTTCAAAGGGGAAGAGGGGGCAGCGAGAGACAGAGCACTTTCTGGTTTTCCGTTCATTCATGTTTTGGTCTCCCATTCGGATTCCGCCTCATGCCTCCTAGATTCGTTGGACATTTGAAAAGGTCGAGAGGGAAAAAAGAAATCACGCGCCCAACGTGGGGCTCGAACCCACGACCCTGAGATTAAGAGTCTCATGCTCTACCGACTGAGCTAGCCGGGCGACTTAGCAGGTTACCTCCCACCCCTCCCCCAATATTAACTCTAAATTACCATTTTTAGAATAAAGTTCCTGCTACGGTGAAATCTCTTAGATTGGTCCTCTCTTTGTGTCTGTCTGTCCGTCTCTCTGTCTCTCTGAGTCTATCTCCGTCAGTCTGTCTATCTCTGTAAGTTGAGTGACAGTATCTGAATAAATGACTGAGCTTGTTGAATGGCCGGTTCTTCAAAGAACAGAGCCTCCTATGAAAGAAAAAACTCGCCCAACGTGGGGCTCGAACCCACGACCCTGAGATTAAGAGTCTCATGCTCTACCGACTGAGCTAGCCGGGCACCTTGGCTGCCAAACACTCTTTACCTGACACTTCAAGATGAATTTGAATAGCCGAGGGCTGAGATCCATTTAGCCGGTTAAAGTCAACAATTATTCGGGTGCAACATTGAGCAAAACCAAGAGAACTTCTCCGATTCCGCTAGCTTCCTCCACCTTCCAATCCTAAGCATGATAGTCCCAATATTTCCCAACCTTTACGCTGGACCCACCGCAAAGACAGACTCAAGCGCGGAAAGTTCCACTACTACACGGAAACAGAAAGGAAAGGTTTCTCTGAACCGAATTTCTAAGCTATTTCCAGATCTTTTTACCCACTGTCTTTGGGGTAAAGGGTTATCTATTGAGCGGGGACCGAAGGAGAAAAAAATTGTAATTGGAAAAAGGTAAAAATGTAAAACTAAAAATATTTTGACCTTCAAAAAGGAAAATATTGGTGAAAATCCTTTGGTATCTATTATATCATGATTGCCGTTCTTTCCTATAATTCCCTCGTCTTCTAGCTTCCCAATTGGTGACCAAATTATTCTCAAAATAAAAGAATTGGTTTTTACTTAACAGTAAAAGGTTTCACAGTAGAGAGGAAAAGCTGTCCAATAAATCAACAACAACAAAAACAAACAGGAGAATGCAAAGAAGAAAACTGAGTCCGAGTATTCTTGATCATTAAAACTGATAGAACGAGACATTCTTGTGAAGTTACAACAATTCTTATGAAGCAAAATGTTTTAAAAAGTGAAACATAAGGTGACGCAGATGATTGCAAAATTCAGTTCTAATGCCCAGTAATAATAACTGAATTAGCGAGCTCTTCCAGAAGGAAAGTGGGAAAAGTAAGGAGTTTGGTGTCAGCAGCAAAGGGAAAAAAGCAACGGTTAAAGAGATCCCTCCCCTCCCTATTGGTTTCGCCTTCTCCCAATTCCTCCCTTCTTTTCTTTCCTCTTTCCCTCTCTCTTCCCCTTCCTTCCTCTCCCTCTTCTCTCTCATTCCCACTCCCTTTCTTCCTCCCTCCTCCCTCTCCTCTCTTCTTCCCTCCTTCTTCCTCTCCTTTTCCCTCTCCCCCTTGTACTCCTCCTCCCCAGAGAGTAGTTGTTGGTGCATAGTGCTGCAAAGACAGAATTCTCCACGCATTTCTTTCGCCTGAGCCCTGCTAAAGACTAAAGAAGGACCCGGACTATCTTGAGTATGATTGGAAGGCGGAGGAATGTAGCGGAGGCGGAGTTCTCTTGGTTTTATTCTATGTTGCGCCCGCATGATAATTGGCTTTTTCCACCCGCTGAGTTGATCGCCTCGCCCTGCGGTCAAGTGGCTTCTTCAAGTATCGGGTGGGGAGAAGTTAAGAACAGCGCCCGGCTAGCTCAGTCGGTAGAGCATGAGACTCTTAATCTCAGGGTCGTGGGTTCGAGCCCCACGTTGGGCGAGTTTTTTCTTTCATGGGAGGCTCTGTTCTTTGAAGAACCGGCCATTCTACAAGCTCAGCTATTTATTCAGACACTCACTAAGCTTACAGAGAGTACTGACTCAGAGAGACGGACAGACAGACAGGCACAAAGGGAGGACCAACTAAGAGATTTCACCATAGCAGGTACTATATTCCAAAAATGGTAATGAGGTGTTAACATTGGGGGAGGGGTAGCAAGAAACCTGCCAAGTCGCCCGGCTAGCTCAGTCGGTAGAGCATGAGACTCTTAATCTCAGGGTCGTGGGTTCGAGCCCCACGTTGGGCGAATGAGAATTTTTTTCCCCCCCCTCCTCTCGAACTCCTTTTGGTTCAATGAGTCACTGGAATCTTTTCAAATGTCCAACGAATGTCTAGGAGGCATGAGCTGGAATCCGAATGGGAGACCAAAAGATGAAAGGAGTCCAACGAATGTCTAGGAGGCATGAGCTGGAATCCGAATGGGAGACCAAAAGATGAAAGGACGAAACCCTAACGCCCTCGCCCCCAACCCTTCATCTTATCAAGCCCGCCTTGATTTGCTTGCTGCAGAACTCCAGGGCCGCAACATACTTGCTATAGATTCAAGAGATCGTGGCCAGAGAACACGGCCCGGACACGGAAAGGATTGACAGATTGATAGCTCTTTCTTGATTCTGAATACTTTTCTTAAAAGAGCATGTGCGTAGTCGGCAGGATTCGAACCTGCGCGGGGAAACCCCAACGGATTTCAAGTCCATCGCCTTAACCACTCGGCCACGACTACCTTGCAGAAGATTACATTCCACCACCTGCCTGGAGAAGTTGTCACACACCAGGACTTCCTTTGCCTGAATAATTGTCAAGTGTTCAAACTCTACCTGCCTCAGAGACAGCAACTCCGCCGGGCTGGACCCCTTGTTCGAATGGCAGGCAAACACTTCTTGGTTTGCCTCAAAGATGATTTGTTTCGCGCAAGACAGGTCCGCTCCAGATGTTGCTCTGGACCAGTGCGGCCGACCTGTGGGGCAGCCTTCCCGGCTCCCATCGCTCTGATCAGCCGCGGTGTCAGACACTGTATACCTCGACTCCAACGTGGGGATGTCATGTTGATCCTCTTCCAGGACCAAGGACAACCACCCATGCACCCCAGTCTCGCTGACTCCACCCGGGCCGTAGCGCCGAGCTCTGTGTCGCCGCCCGTGTCGCTGTCGTGACCTGCAAGACGCTTCTTGGGTCTCGGCTCCGATTCTGAGGTCAGGAGCGGCGGCGTGTGGAGGACATTCGGTCCGGAAGAGCGGGTGCTCTGGAGGCGTGTGGTTGGTGGAGGGGGCGAGGAGGATGTCTTCCGTGGCTCCAGTGGCGCAATCGGTTAGCGCGCGGTACTTATACAGCAGTACTATCGGGCGAGAAATGCCGAGGTTGTGAGTTCGAGCCTCACCTGGAGCAGTCCCTTTTTTCCCAAAGGGCACCCAAACTTAGGCCAGGCGCTTGGAATGGTTGTTTTTCCTTACACTGAGCCGTGGAGGGGCCGGAGCCGGACTCGGCGTTAGCGGGGCGCGCGGGAACTGAACTGTCTGGGGCTGAGGTTGCGGTTTTTGGGTGCAGGGGCCGCGGGGAGGAAGCAAACATTTAACAGCCATTTATTAAGGGCCCACCACCGGGGCCGGGACATCGCGCCGACTGCTGCCCTAAAGCCACTGCCCTACGGGAACTCGGGTTCTAGAACAAAAACACGATAGTGTGAAAACCAGATAATTTCAGGACGGAGAGTCCCTGACAAATGGAAGGCGGAGAACGGGCAGGATCGGGTCCTTTCCAGGCACGGAGGCAGAAGACGGCGTCAGCAAGTAGGCCGGAGTGTCTGAAGCACAGGCATATGAACTCGGTCTGGAACGTGGGTAGGGGGCAGAGTGTTCGGTAGTGAACGAAAAGCCAAACTGACGAGTTCGCATTCTGGAGGCTTGGGTAAAAGGGAGCCACTGAAGATTCTCCACAGACAAAGAGACCTGGGCAGACATCCTGATTCTGGAAGATTGTTTTAGTAGCGTGACTGAACCGAAAAGGGGGAACCCGGGAAGCCGGAAGAACAGGTTGTTAAGTTTGCCCGGGTGAGAGGAATAACAAAGCCTAAACTAACTGGCTTTTCCAAATCCTAAAGCAAGTGTGCTGCAGCATCTGAGATGGAGAGGCCCTCGGAGGTCATCGGATCAAACTCCTAATTTTAGAGGAGTTAAGTGAAGCTTCACTTCTCCAACATCTGTCTTTTAGTCCTGGCTCTTTGTAAGCGGAGGGTCTTTATAGCTCCTAATGTTTTGTATTTGCCTCTAATTTTCTAAGTTCCTTCCCTCAAGGCGTTCACTAAGATTTGGGTGGTTAGGGAACATTCCTAGGCTCAGTGACAAATCCTGTTCCGTTCTACTCAGTCGGCTGAATGACAAAGAGCAGATGGGAACTGGAAATGGAGTTTGGGAAATCATTTTTTAGAGTTGTTAACCAATGAAGAAAGTTTATGATTGTTTAAATTTAATTGTTGTCAAAACAAAAAAGAGGAAATACTAGAATTAAAAACAGTGATAGATTGGCAAAGTAGGCACAACATTTTGATCTCATCGGGAAAAATGACTGAAATGCACATCCTCCAAATGTGAGATCTCTGGAAGCTACAGATTTTCAAGGTATTGAAGGACTTGAAGCATAAGTATCTCGACTGATCTTGTCATAAAGGAAACTATTAGGCAAAAGGAAATTGAAGCTAAATGAAAGGTGGGGAAGGAGGGAGGAGACCTCAAAGTTTCAGGTGGCAGTGCCAAAAAAAAAAAAAAAAAAAAAGAAAGAAAGAAAGGAAGGGATTGAATTGGAGATATCGGATGCCCTTAGACGATGACAAGAAACATTTGGTCCTTGCACGCTGGCGCAAGAGACAGAGAAAACACTGTGCACTTTTATTTTGTGTTTTCATTCACCAGTTAAATTATTCCCTCCTAGAGTGAGAGAAATACATTAAGGACAGAGGTCCATCCGGGCTTGGGAATCTCTCCGACATCAAGTATTTCCCTCACACACGTTTGCAGGGTTCTAAAAGACAAAATTCCTCAAAAAGATAAAACGTAGTAACAACTCAGGAGAAAATCCATTGAAATGAATCTCGAGATTCATCAGACAGCACAATCAGAAGTGCTGTTTTTGGCTCCCGGGAGTGCTAAGCGGAGGGTAGCACGGGCCTAATTCCTCCTCCACTTCACCGCGGTCTTTTGTCTTCCTCCGGAAGCCTGTCATGGGGCTTGTAGCTTTTTTCTGAAGTGCACTACTAGCTCCTAACTTGGCCAGGTGGAATTAACACTCTTTCTAGAGTTAGATCAAGGGCTCTTTTGTACAGACAGGATCTTGGGAGAACGCTGTTTGCTCTTTCGTATCTCCAAGACTCTAGGTGTAGTTAGTTTCTGGAGGACAGTGCTTTTCATTATCATTCCTTGGCGTGACGCTGTGGGAAAGTTGGAGTTTCATTTTGAAATAATCCGCGATTATTTGACCCGGAGTGGTGGACCCCTGGGCAAAACGAACTGGCCCGTACGGGGATCGAACCCGCGACCTTGGCGTTATTAGCACCACGCTCTAACCAACTGAGCTAACCGGCCACACGAAAAGGCGGCTTTCCTAAACCCTTTAGAATTATTGTGAAGAAATCCAGAGACTCCTGGGACTTAGTTTTTGCCATTCCTGACAGAATCGATTGGATAACTGGACTCAGAATCTGCCCTGCCTCCTGCATCTCCTGTGCATTTGCCTTCTTTTTCCCTTCCTTATGTAAATTGTGATTGATAAAACTTGCAATACATCTTGGGGCGTAGGAGCTAGATTTCTTTTTTAAGGACTATGCCTTTAACCCAAACCTCTCCAACTTTCATCTATTGATCTATCTATTGAAACCATTTGGTCATTGTTTAGACCCTGAAGGCTCAGAGGGAATAGAAATAGCAATTGTTTCCATTACGGGCCGGAAATCCTAAGGTCCTTTTTTTTCGAGGGGTGGAGGGAGAAGGGGGAACTAAGTAAAAGAAGTCATCTTTTGCCTCATTTCTTGCCCAGCCTTAATCACTGAATGGGTATTGCCTTACACAACATGAGACAGGCGAAAGATAAAATCTCAACTCTGAGGTACTACTTCACATCTCTCAGATTGGCTAAAATGACAAGAAAGGAATTGCATATGTTTAACCTATATTGAATTACTTGCTGTGTAGGGGAGAGGGGAGAGGAGGAGGGAAACAAACTTGGAACACAAAGTTTTGCAAAGGTGAATGTTGAGAACTATCTTTCCATGTGTTTTGAAAAATAAAAATCTATTATTAAAAACAAAAACAAAAACAAAAACAAAGCTAAAATCTCCTATTGCACCAAGAGCAATCTCTAGTCGACTCTATTCTTGTCATGGGAGTCAAATAGAGAAAGTAAAGCTGGTGATTTTGCATAGTCCTCCCTCATTTAAATCCAGTTCATCGCAAGTCACTTTTCCGATGCTATGGGCTTCTTCCAGAACGAAAGACAAACAACAACCATAACAACAACTTACAGGCCACAAGCAGCCTTACTGTTTGTCTACCAGGAGAGTGCTCCAACTCTGGGCCCTTGTCTTCTCACAAACAAGTTGGGATTTGAAAACTGAGAGATCTTGAGACACGTGACCAATTTTTAGATCGGGAGCTGTGGATGCAGACATTCGTTCTGGCTTCTTGGCAGTTGTTTGAGGCCAAAGCTGTGGAGTGGGACAGTTAGCCTGGTAGGAGCTGAAACCTGAAGCTGTGATGCTTGGAGCTATGGAAATTGGAAAGGTCAGACTGTCTTCTGATGTGAGGGAGAATGGAAGTGGTTTTGAACTTTAGAACTGGGGAACTGAGGACTACTTGTGGGGAGCTTGTAAGGAAGTGAGCCTTAAGTGTAGGCTAGTCATTGGTAGAGAAAGAGACTGAGGAAAAACAGCTGAAGAGGAATTCACTGAATGTCACTGAAGATTGTCAAAGGACAAAATGGCCTGGGCAGCCGCCCTACTTCTGGAAGATTCTTTTTGCAGCAGGACAGATCCGAATGGGAAGCCGGAACAACAGGTAACTGGCTGCTACAATCCCCCCGATGAGATGGAAGATAAAGCCTAAACTAAGTAAACTAATCTGCCTACTGGAAAATTTGAGAGGCCCCCTACATGACCCTGGGCTTTGCTTGCCAGATACCTCTCAGACCCCAGCTGTCCCCTAGACAAAGAGAGAACTGACATGGCAGAAACTGGTCAAGTGTGTGAAACTGTAGTATTCTGGCTGGTTTTCTGTAGATCTCTGGACCAGCTTTTGTTATAACAAAGTAATCACCAGGAGAATAGCCAGGTGTTAAAGTCCAAATTCTTTATTATCTCCTTCAAAGTCTTGTCTCCTTGCCTGGAGCTTCACTAGCTTTCTAGAGGTCCTCTCTAATGTGTCCGGATTTCTGTGGGGGAGGCAGGAGAACCACCACCACAGTCTCTGTCTCCATGTCCAAAAGCTTGTGCTCCAGCCTCTAGCTACTATCTTCCCCTTGTCTGTCCCAGTCCCCTTCTGAATCTCCGAACTCTTCTGAGTCTGTCTCTGGCTGAGTTTGTCCCAGTTTATATGCAGTATACTGAGTATAAATCAATCATTATATCACCAGGGAACCATTATTTGTTGTAAGATTAATTTAATCATGCTGAATTAGAGAACTATTAATCACTATGGTAAACCAAATTGTCTCATCCATTCCACTGAATTAGCACCTTGCAAGAATCCTTGTTTCAAGTATAGAGTTCTGGCCCATAACAGAACTCAAGGAGCCAAGGGGCTCCGGATAGAGGTGGAAGCTTCTGGGAAGTTGAGAGACTTGGATCCTTGGATTGCCACCTTCTGCATACAATGCTTTCCTAAACTAGTTAACTGGCCAGTGTTGCGATTCTCCTGGGGACCATTCCCTCAGAGCAAGAAGAGAAAACAAAGGTCAGCAGTTCTTAGAGACTCAGAGTGGAGAGGGAACAGAGCTAGGAAGGCATTGAGTGGAAGTCATTGAAGCCTGGAGTCAAAGGGATAAGCTGGGGAATTGGGCATTTCTCCTTGGGGGAGGAAAAATGAAAAAAACAAAAACAAAAAAAGCTTGTAACGTCAATTGCTGTAGTCATGAATTGTAATGTTCTCTCTAGATTATAATGTTCTCTGGGAGCAGGTTTCTTGGGGAGCTTCTGTAGGCAGCCTTAGTTTCAGTTCAGTTCAATAACCCCAAATGCAGCGAGGAATTAAAGTCCAGGTCCTTTATTGTGTCGTTCCAAGTCTTGTCTCTTTTTCTGGGGCCCGGTTAGCTTTCTTAGAGGACTATCTCTCTCCTTGGTTCCAAGAGTTTCCTCCAAATGTCTCCGAATCCAAAGGTTTGTCCTTCAGCCTCTAGCCAGCACAAAGGTGGAAGTTGGAATGAACTCCTCCTCTGAGAGAGTGAGCTTGTGAATCTCCCAGAAGTCCAAGAGCAGGCTTTTCCTATAGTGAGCTTGTCAGCTCCTCCTTAAAGGTGTGAATCTTGAGGAATTATAGTAAGTACTAAGTACATGTAAATTAGAGAATCATTATCTCATCAATTCCGCTGAGTACCTCATTTCAAGTTTTGGCCCATAACATCCCCTTGTAGGAACAGATCAATCATATTGAACCATGCTAAATTAGATAATTATTGTCTCTATCAATTTCAGTGACTTATCACCTTGTAAGAATCCTAATAATGAATGAAACTAGAAAGCAAAAGGAAGCAGGAGTTAAATGAAAGGGGAGTGGGGGGGGGGGGGGGAAATTCTCTTTGCAAAGCCAAAGAAAGGCATGGATTGGGTTGGCTGCGTCAGATGCCCTTAGAAGATGACAAAAAACATCTCCTTATACCCTGTCGCAGGTGACAGAGGAAAGAAACACTGTGCACTTTTATTTTGCATTTTGGTAACAAGCCTGACAGAGACAGATTCACCAGTTAAATTGTACCCTCTTAGAATGAGAGAGGAAATACAAAAGGACAGAGATCCATCCTGGCTTGGAAAATGTCTCTGACATCACTTCCCTCACACAGTTTGCAGGGGTCCCAAAGATAAAATTCCTCAAAAGAAAATAATAAAACGTAATTACAGAGCTCAGGAGAAAGTCGACTTAAATGAAGCTCGAGATTCATCAGACAGCACAATCAAAAGTCTCTAGTTTTGGCTTCAGGGAGTGCTAAGCAGTGGGTATAGCACGGGCCCACTTCACTGAGACCTTTTGTCTTCCTCCTGAGGCCTCTGTCACGGGGCTTGTACCTGTTTTCTGGAGTGCACTAACTCCTCACCCGGGGGGTCTGGTGGTTTGGCTTCAGGGAGTGCTAAGCAGTGGGTATAGCACGGGCCCACTTCACTGAGACCTTTTGTCTTCCTCCTGAGGCCTCTGTCACGGGGCTTGTACCTGTTTTCTGGAGTGCACTAACTCCTCACCCGGGGGGTCTGGTGGAATTTACTGCTCTTTCTAGAGTTAGAACAAGTGCCCTCTAATACAGACAAACAGATTCTTGGGAGAACGTAGCTAGACATAATATCTCCAAACCTCAAGTTGTATTTAGTCTCTGGAGGACAGACTGCTTTTCAAGACTTGGTGTCATGCTGTGAGAAAGTAGAATTTTCATTGTGAAACAGTTCGTGAAGTGACACGGAATGAGTTGTCTCTGGCAAAAATGGCCCGTACGGGGATCGAACCCGCGACCTTGGCGTTATTAGCACCACGCTCTAACCAACTGAGCTAACCGGCCCTACACGGGGGAAATTTTCCTAAAGCCTGTATAATTACTGTGAAGAAATTCAGAGCATCCTGGGACTTCGTTGTTGACATTCCTGACAGAGTCGATTGGATAACTGAGAATCTGCCCTTCCTCCTGCATCTCCTGTGCACTTGCCTTCCTTTCCCTTCCCTATGTAAATTGTGATTGATAAAACTTGCAACATATCTTGGGTTTAAGGGCTAGATTTCTTTCTTAAGGAACATGCCTTTAACCCCAAACACTCCAGCTTTCATCTATATCCCAGCTCAAGAACCATTTCGTCATTGTTTGGGCTCTTGAAGGCGCAGAGGGAATGGAAATGGCAATTGTTTCCATTATTGGCCAGAAGGTCCTTCTTTTTTGGGGGGTGGGGTGGGAGAAGGGGGAACTAAAGTAGAAGTCATTTTTTGCCTCATTTCTTGCCCAGCCTTAATCACTGAATGGGTATTGCCTTACACAAAATGACATCTGGGAAAAACTTTAGCTTTAGCTAAAGTCTCAGCTCTGAGGTACCACTTCACATCTCTCAGATTGGCTAAAATGACAGGAAAAGAATTGCACATGTTTAACCTATATTGGATTACTTGCTGTGTAGGGGAGAGGGAAGGGGAGGAGGAAAACAAACTTGGAACACAAAATTTTATAAGGGTGAATGTTGAGAACTATCTTTCCATGTGTTTTGAAAAATAAAAAGCTGTTCTTAATTTAAAAAAAAAAAAAGGCTAAAATCTCCCATTGCACCGAGAACCATCTCTACTCTTATCGATCTGTAACTTGTCGTGGGAATCAAATGGAGAAAGTAAAGCTGGTGATTTTAGCATTCTTAAATGGGGAGATTTTCTCTTTCCATTTGAAACCCAGTGAGAAGCGATATGCCCTGGGATTCAGTGATGATTCCCTTTATCCATTATTTAGTGAACATGTACAGAACTAGAGAGCAGAACCAGAGGATTTTGATTCTATGGTCCCTCTTCTCAAGGAATTTACTATGATCTGGTGGTCAGGGAATACAGAACTAACAGCCAGGGTTGTTAGTTAATCAATGAAAAGGATGTAATTTTTTTTAAAAATAATTTTAATTGTCATAAAAATGAGAGAAAATACTAGAATTAGAAACAGTGGTGGTTTGGCAAAGCAGGCACAATATTTTGATGCCATCGAGGAAAATGACTGAAAGGCACATCCTCCGAATGTGAGAGCTCTGACAAACAGCTGGCTGACAAGATCCTGGAGGACTCGAAGCTCACCTACGTCGATTGCTGATGTCATAAATGAAACTAGAAGGCAAAAGGGAGTAGGAGCTAAATGAAGGGGGGAGGGGAGGCTCGAAAACGGCAACGAAAGGAATGGATTGATTTGAGTGCATCGGATTCCCTTAAGTGATGACAAGAAACATCTCGTCCTTGCACCCTGGCGCAGGGGACACAGGAAACTCTGTGATCTTTGTTTTGCCTTTTGGTAACAAGCCTGACAGAGACAGATTCGCCAGTTAAATTATCCCCTCCTAGAATGAAAGAGGAAATACAAAAGGACAGAGATCCATCCTGGCTTGGAAAATCTGATTCTCCGACATCATTTCTCTCACACAGTTTGCAGGGTTCCCAAAGATAAAATAATAATAATGATAAATGTAGTGACAGAGCTCAGGTGAAGGTTGACTTAACAAATGAATCTCCAGATTCATCAGACAACACAATCAAAAGTGCTGGTTTTGGCTCCCGGGCGTGCTAAGCATTGACCTCTTTCAGGCCGTTTGTCTTCCTCCTGAGGCCTCTGTCACGGGACTTGTAGCTTTTCTTTTTTTTCTTTTTTTTCTGGAATGCACTAGCTCCTCATCTAGGCCTGGTGGAATTTACACTCTTCCTAGAGTTAGAACGCGAGCCCTTTTGTACAGGAGACAAACTTGTTTTTGGGAGAAAGTTGTTAGCTGTTTTGTAGCTCCAAGGCCTCCAAGGCTCAAACTGTAGATAGTTTCTGGAGGACAGACTGGTTTTCATTGCTATTCGTTGATGGCATGCCGTGGGAAAGTTGAATTTTCATAGTGAAATAATCCGCGATTATTTGACCCGGAGTGGTGGACCCTGGGCAAAATAAACTGGCCCGTACGGGGATCGAACCCGCGACCTTGGCGTTATTAGCACCACGCTCTAACCAACTGAGCTAACCGGCCCCACAGAAGGGATTTTTCCCTAAGTCCTTTGTAATTACAGTGAAGAAATTCAGAGTATCCTGGGTCTGTCATTGCCATTCGTGTCAGTTGGATACCTGGATTCAGAGTCTGTCCTTCCTTCTGTCTCCTTCTGTGCCCTTGCTTTCTTTGCCCTTCCCCCGCTTTCCCTTCCCTTTGTAAATTGTGATTGCTAAAATCGTTGCAATGAGAGGATGACATCCTTCGTCTTTCTGTTACTCTCCGAGGCCCATTTTCCGAGGTGAAAGCACTATGGCTGCTGAGCGGAAAGAGTTCAATATCCACCCTTTTTAGCATTCCCACATGAGAAGGTTTTCCCTTTCTATGTGAGCCCCATTGAGAAGTGAAATCCCCTGGGGGCTCAGTGAAAATCGTCCTTTTAATCCATCATTTAGTGAACATGTGCAGAATTAGAGTGCAGAACCAGAGGGTTTTGATTCTATGGCTCCTGCTCAAGGAGTTTACTATGATCTGGGTGGTCAAGGAACACAGCCTAACAACCAGGATTGTTGGTTAATCAATGAAAAGGGTGCATACTTTTTTTTTTTTCTCATTTTAATTGTTGTCATAAAAATGAGAGAAGATACTAGAATTAGAAAGAGTGATGGTTTGGCAAAATAGGCACAAATTTGATGCCATCGAGAAAAATGAAATGCACATCTCCGAATGTGAGATCTCTGTCAAACAGCTGGTTGACAAAGTCCTGGAGGACTCGAAGCTCATCTAGGCGGATTGCTGACATTATAATTTCCTTTCCTGGAAGGCAAACGGAAGTAGAAGTTAAATGAAAGGGAGAGGGGGTGGGGACTCGACATTCATTAAACGACATAATCAAAAGTCCTTTCGTTTTCCGCTCCCAAAAGTATTAAGCAGTGTCTCTCACGGGCCTGGTTCCTCTCCCTACTCGCGCAGGCCATTGCCCTTCCTCCTTTGCCTTGCAAGGGACTTGTTGCTGTTTTCCGGAACGCACTAGCTCCTCACTTAGGTCTGGTCAAATTCCCGCTCTTTCTAGAGTCAGTTCTAGCGCCCCTTTCTACAGGGGACACAGGTTTCCCAAGACAGAGACTCTCTCATCTTGAATCAGTGGTAGATTCAAGATAAAGCTCAGGAGGAGGTAAATCCCTTGCAAGGAAAAATAGTACCTGGCCCGTACGGGGATCGAACCCGCGACCTTGGCGTTATTAGCACCACGCTCTAACCAACTGAGCTAACCGGCCCCGGAAAAATTGTTATTCCAAGCCCTTTCTCAGTTTTGTCTGAAGCCTCAGCCTGTACAGGGAAAGTTCTTCAATTGTCATTGTTGACAATCAGCTAGGTAACTAGACTCAAAGTTTGCCTTTCCTCCTGCTCCTCTTTCCCTTTCCTTGCCTTCTCTTCCTTTCCTTCCTTTCCCTTTCCTATGTATTACTATTTCCTATGATTATTGATAGAATTATCCAAAAAACTAACCAAAAAGTAGTGAGCTTTTAGCCAATTTTCACGGCCACATTATATATAATGAGGGTATGAATAGGTCTGTGACTTTTGACTGTTTTCCAGAATAATCGAACCAATTTGCAGTTCCATCATCAGTGAATTATCGTTTGTCTTCCCAATACTGAATAACTGAGAATTTCCTTTTTTTTTTTTTTTTTTTTCTTTCCCATCTTTGTCAGTTCACTTCTTGTAGGAAGAGGTCTCAGAGCTATCTGGATTTGTATCTTTCTTATTATTTATCACATGTAGCATTATTTCATTCATAAATCTTTTGAAATCTCTTCATACCCATTGACTTAATGACATATTTTGTTAACCAGTGAACTGATTCTTGCTCTAATATTGATGAGTAAATTGTCATATTTCCTTTATATAAGTTTTCAGAACTAATAGATATATTTTCCTCTACTCTTTACTCAGTCTCTCTTCTTAAGCTGTAGTTAAGAAAGGTAACTCACTCTAATCTCTAAATGATAAAGATCTGTTTGGGTAGAGATGTCATTTGGAACTTCTATACATTAGAAAGGGTCTGAAACTATTGTCTACCTAAATGAGTTCTCACATTCCCAGCAAGTTTTTTATTATTTTTAGATGAATTTATATCTATAATATCTATATCTATATATATGTATATATAGGGAAGCTAGTTAGGAATAGTCAATGATGAACAGGTCATGGAAAAGCAGAAACATTAAACACTCAGGGAAGATGTCATTGCTCCAAATATTCAAGAAAGCAAAAAAGCTAAAAAAAAATGACTAAAATATCTCTTTGATTTAGAATTTTCAGAATTTTTTGACATACACAATGGAAAGGTAAATTTTATATTTATTTGCAAAATGAAACATGCTAGTATTAAGATAATGGACCCAACATTATGAACTCTGTATGGTGCACATGAACAATTAGACCAAGAATTAAACAAGAAACTTTCAACAGAATCTTTCTGAATTTCCATAATTCTGTTATCCTGAAATCTATTTTTTTTTATTCATTTTTCCAAATTATCCCCTCCCTCCCTCCACTCCCTCCCCCCCGGATGACAGGTAATCCCATATATTTTACATGTGTTACAATATAACCTAGATACAATATATGTGTGTAAATACCATTTTCTTGTTGCACATTAATTATTAGCTTCCGAAGGTATAAGTAACCTGGGTAGATAGACAGTAGTGCTAACAATTTACATTCACTTCCCAGTGTTCCTTCTCTGGGTGTAGTTATTTCTGTCCATCATTGATCAACTGGAAGTGAGTTGGATCTTCTTTATGTTGAAGATTTCCACTTCCATCAGAATACATCCTCATACAGTATTGTTGTTGAAGTGTATAGTGATCTTCTGGTTCTGCTCATGAAATCTATTTTTTTCAAGCTAAACTTTCTAAGACAATTTCTCCAATAAGGTTTTTTGGAAATCCTCTGGGGAACAAATGAAGGGGCTTCATTTTCAAGAGCACTTGATCTCCTCCCATCCCCCATGTCTTCCACTTTACTCACCTCTTCCTCTGGAGTCAGTGCCCCTCCCCTTCCACTGTGGAACAATTGTCCCACTCCCCATTAAAGCCCACCTCCATCCTCTTTCTATGATCATCCCTCTTCTCACAATCATACAAGCCTCCATAACAATCTAGCTTCTAGACTCTGGCTAAACACCTTCATGGATGAAAGATTCCAGCAACATCCAAAATGATACAACTACTCTTATTATTAGCGATTTCAAACAATGTACCAAAATGATACAATTCCAAACCTTCATGGCTCCAGACTCTAAATGCCAGTAGGCTGCACAGTTTTGGTCACAAATTTTATGTCACATAGCTAGGACACGTTCTAATACACAGCTTATAGGCTGTGCTCTTTCAGGCTGGAACTCTTTCAGGTCCTAAGATCGTCTATATTCTTCTTGCTATGAAATCTCTGAATATAATGAGGAGGGAAGGTTTGAGTGGGAGGGAGGGGGTGCACAGTTTAAACACATAGTCTGCAAGTCCTTCACCAGAAAATGAAGTAAAAATGAAAAAGAATTAATAAAAATTTTAAAACAATGGAACAAACAAAAATCTTATGGTTCATGAGCCCCATGATATCTTAATTTTTGCCATTTACCTAAAATACATCTGACTTTAAATCAAGAGCCACTGAATCAGAAAATATAGACCCTCCATTTCTACCTCCAAATAACACCCCTCATAAGAACTCACTATTTGACAAAAACTGCTGAGAAAATTGGAAACTAGTATGGCAGAAACTAGGCATTGACCCACACTTAACACCATATACCAAAATAAGGTCTAAATGGGTTCATCATTTGGACATAAAGAGTGATATTACAAGCAAATTAGAAGAACATAGGATAGTTTACCTCTCATATCTATGGAGAAGGAAGGAATTCGTAACCAAAGAAGAGCTGGAATTCATAATTTAACACCAAATAGATACTTTTGATCATATTAAGTTAAAAAGTTTCTGTACAAACAAAACTAATACAGACAAGATTAGAAGGGAAGGAATGAATTGGGAAAACATTTTTATGTTTATTCTGATAAAGGCCTAATTTCTAAAATATCTGGAGAACTGATTCAAATTTATAAGAATTCAAGCCATTCTCCAATTGATAAATGGTCAAAGGATATGATCAGACAATTTTCAGATGAAATTAAAACCATTTCTAGTCATATGTAAAGGTTCTCTAAATCACTATTGATCAGAGAAATGCAAATTAAGACAACTCTGAGATACCACTGCACACCTCTCAGATTGGCTAAAATGACAGGAAAAGATAATGACAAATATTGGAGGGGATGTGGGAAAACTGGGACACTAATACATTGTTGGTAGAATTGTGAATGGATCCAGACATTCTGGAGAGCATTTTGGAACTATGCTCAAAAAGTTATCAAATTGTGCATATCCTTTGATCCAACAGAATTTCTACTGAGCTTATGTCCCAAAACGATCATAAAAGAGGGAAAATAACCCACATGTGCAAAAATGTTTGTGGCATCCCTTTTTGTAGTGGCAAGAAACTGGAAACTGAGTGCATGCCCATAAGCTGGAGAATGGCTGAACAAGTTACAATATATGAATGAATGTTATGGAATATTATTGTTCTATAAGACACAATCAGCAGGATGATTTTAGAGAGTCCTGGAGAGACTTACATGAACTGATGCTAAGTGAAATGAGCAGAACTAGATCATTGTACACAGCAACAGCAATATGATACAGCAATCAATTGTGATTAACATGACTCTTTCCAACAATGAGATGATTGAGGCCAGTTCCAAATGTCTCATGATGAGGAGAGCCATCTATACCCAGAGAGAGGATTGTGGGAACTGAGTATAGATCACAACATAACATTCTCACTCTTTTTGTTATTGTTCGGTTGCATTTTGTTTTCTTACTCATTTTCTTTCCTTTTTGATCTGATTTTTCTTATACAGTAAGATAATTGGATAAATATGTTTACAAATATTGGATTTAACATATATTGGATTGCTTGCCGTCTAGGGGAGGGAGTGGAGGGAAGGAGGAGAAAATTTGGAACACAAGGCTATGAAAGGGTCAATGTTGAAAAAATATTCATGCATATGTTTTGAAAATAAAAAGCTTTCAAAAAAAACCCAAAACAAACAAAAAATAACACCCCTCCCAGAACAGCACATTTATGCAATGTCATGTATTTATGTTGTCCACTCTTCTACAGATTAAGACTTGTGAATAGGACATGCATAGAGATCATATCTAATCAGACAACAGGCATGGAAGGCACATGTGTGACTAAGGAACATTGATGAAGGTACATGTGCTAGAAATCACTGTATCTGGGGCACAAGTGTTTTTGGGTTTTGTACATACAACAGGTCAATCCATACCCCCAGAATTTTAGGGCTACTAATGTCTCTGATCATTTAATATAATGATAAATGCTTCTTATTTTTTTCATATACTATCATAGCATTTTTCTTCAGTATCTCCTTTCATCTTGTAGTGGCTTCTGTCTACAAGCAGTTTCTGTGTTTCATCTCTTCCAACTATCTACAGGACATCTCAGCTTCCATCTGCTAAAGCACAATGACTAAGGAGCTTTTCCCTGATAAGGACAGATTGACAGTTCTGTTAATCTATACCCATGAGTCTCTATACTCATTTCAGGGAAACTACAAAACTCAGACAGAGTTACCTTAGGTTTGGAGTGCTGGTAACTTGAATTTCAAATTTCACTTTATCTCTTCTGGGCAACTTTCTCCCAAAAAATTTGTTTTAACAGTTTCTTTTGATGCAACTCCAGAATAATGGTATGAATGCTTGAATTATGAAATTAATTTTACTCCAACTCCCTCTCATTGGCATGAAAGTGAACCTAAGCAAGACTAAAACTAGTCAAAGAACCCCTTCCAAATGCTCCCTCCCTGTTTCATGGCCAGCCCAAATTCTTAACTGGCTCCATCCTTTCCTTCTGGGACAGAATTTGCAATTCTAGCCAATTGCACAAGACACACTTGAACCACCTGTGAACATATAAACAAGTCATTTAAATTGACCTATCATATACAGAGAAGTGATCATCCCAGTTACACTGTATGACATATAGGAAGGAACATAAGTCCAGAAATTCATATTATGATGACATTTTAAATCCTTTGCCCCTCTAGCTAAAGGTGGGTGATGTTATATTTTCAATCCTTTGGAGTAAATAGTGGTTTACTATTGAGTTGATCAGAGTTCTCAAGTGTTTCAAAGTTTTTTTTTTTTTTTTAATAATGTTTCTGTCACTGTATACCCAAGTTCTGCTCACTTCACTTAGTATCAGTTCATAAAAGTTTTCCCGGCTTCCTCTGAAATTGTCCATTTGATCTTTTTAATGGCATAATAATAATCCATTATGTTAATTCCACAATAGGTGGATCCACTCTTAGTTTCTAATTCTTGGCCACTCAAAAAAGAGCTACTAGAAATATTCTTATAAGTGTAAGTCCATTGCCTCTTTCTTCAGTCTGTTTGTTGTATAAATCTATAAGTAGTAGTATAGTCCTAAATAGCTTCCAGAATGAATAAACCAATTCATATCCCCACTAACAGTGCCCTATTCTTCTTGTTTTCCCATAGCTCCAGTATTTGTCATTTTCCTCTTTCATTATCTTTTCCAGTATAAAGTGTGTGAGTAGAAACTTAACAGTTATTTGAATGTACATTTCTACAATTCTTAGAAATTTGGAGTAATTTTTCCCCATGTTTATTGATAGCTTAAATTTCTTCTTTTGAGAACTTAAAAAAAAAAAAACAAACTTTTTTTTAATCTATGGGAAATAGCTCTTCATCTTATAAGTTTGAATCTAGTTTAGCCCCAAGAAAACTACTGATAAGAAAAAAAGTCCCTATACACTCAAAATATTTATAGCAGCATTTTTTATGATAAGTAAGAATTGTAAACAAAGTGGATGCTCATCCAGTGGAGAATGGCTAAATAAAATGTGATAGGTGGATGTTAGTGGAATTTTACTGCATTGTAAGAAATAACATGTGTAACCAATACAGAGAAGTATGGAAAGATCTATATGAACTAATGCAAAGTAAAATAAGCATAGCAAAGAAAGCAATATACACAGTAATTATAACAATGCAAATTGAAAGAATGACCCCCACACATATACAACGAAATCAAAAGTAAATACAAGAAAATTATAAAGATCTAATAGGACTTACATGAAGAGATATTAGAAGATACCACCATCATTCATGAAATTGATAGATTCATAGGTGCTATATATCACATGTTTTTCAGTGCATTCAGTTGTGCTAACTTTTTTCCACTCTAAAAACCCTACTTGTCATTTGGAGAGATGGGAGAGGGATACATGGGATGCTATAGTGATGTAAGAAATAAAAAATATCTGTGTAAATTAAATTTTTTTTGAATTGGCTCCTTATCTTTCCTAAATCTAGATCTTTATTCTAGAAACTTCCCACAAATATTCTTTCCCCTACTACCTGTTTTTGCTCTAATTTAGATAGCATTAGATTTGTATAAAAACTTTTAAATTTTATGTAACCAAAATTGTCCTTTAAACTTTCTATCATTCTTATCATTGCTTGTGAAATCAACAACTCTTTCAGCATACATACATCTGAAAGATAATTTCTTCCTTGCTCCTCTAATTTGCTTATGATGTCACTATGTTTAAGGCACATATCTTGGTATAAGTGTGAGGGCTGATCTATACCCATTTTCTGCCAAACTGTTTTCTATTTTTTTCCAGCAGTTTGTTTGTTTGTTTTTAAGCAAGTAGTGAGTCCTGACCCTAATACCTGGGATACTTGAATTTGTGGAATGCTATGCTATCATCTTTGTTTGACTCCTTATGTTGTATAGCTAATTTGTTCCACTTATTTGACTTAATTTTTTTTAAATTCCAGTTTTATGTGCATACCCTTTGACCCAGCAGCGCTACTACTGGGATTATATCCCAAAGAAATACTAAAGAGCGGAAAGAAACATATATGTGCCAAAATGTTTGTGGCAGCTCTTTTTGTTGTAGCTAGAAACTGGAAGATGAATGGATGTCCATCAGTTGGAGAATGGTTGGGTAAATTGTGGTATATGAAGGTTATGGAATATTATTGCTCGGTAAGAAATGACCAGCAGGAGGAATATAGAGAGGCCTGGAGAGACTTAAATCAACTGATGCTGAGTGAAATGAGCAGAACCAGAAGATCACTGTACACTTCAACAACAATACTGTATGAGGATGTATTCTGATGGAAGTGGAAATCTTCAACATAAAGAAGATCCAACTCACTTCCAGTTGATCAATGATGGACAGAGGTAGCTACACCCAGAGAAGAAACACTGGGAGGGGAATGTAAATTGTTAGCACTAATATCTGTCTGCCCAGGTTGCATGTACCTTCGGATTCTAATGTTTATTGTGCAACAAGAAAATGATATTCACACACATGTATTGTACCTAGACTATATTGTAACACATATAAAATGTATGGGATTGCCTGTCGTCGGGGGGAGGGAATAGAGGGAGGGGGGGGTAATTTGGAAAAATGAATACAAAGGATAATATTATAATATATATATATATAATAAAAAAAAAATTTCCAGTTTTAGCCAAATCACTTTTAATGATTGCTGTTTTTTTATTATTATAGTTTGCGATCTGGTGTTAATAATCTCTCTTCCTTCCAACTTTTTTCATTATTACACTTATAATTCTTGACTTTTTGTTCTTTGATGGGTAGAACAATTAATGAGTAAATTAATTTAGGTATTATTGTCATTTTGTATGGGCTTTATCTACACATAAGTAATATTTTTTGAATTATTTAGTTTGAGGTGAGTTGAATATGGTTGAGGTTAGAGTTTATAAAGGAATGTAACCCTCCCATTATAAAGGAATGTAACTAACAGTTATTAAAAGAAGAATTACTTTTCCAACAGAGAATACAGCATTGACTCAAGTTGACATAGTCTTATCTTTAAATTTTTAAAATGATAAATTTAACCTGAAAATTTCAATAAAAGAAGACTATGAGACTGAATTTTATGTTACACATAATATATTATAATATATCACATATAATATTGCACAAAATATTTTAATATATTAAATTTAACTCAAGGGTAATGTCTGTGTCCCCTTCTAAACTTTCTTCTAGTGTTTAAATGCCTGTTATTGTTCTTTTCTTTTCTTCTTCAAAATCATAACTCATCTTCAACTCACTACCCTCCCAATAGTTACTCCCCTAGCAGCCTCATTTCCTGTAAGTCTTCCCACGGATATTCTGAATCCTTTGTTCTTTTTTGCTCTTTCTTAAAGCAAAATAATCTTCCCCTCTGTTCATTAAACTTTTTTTTCAACAATGTTGTGCAATCCTTTTATTGCCCTTCTTCCCCCTTGTTTTCAGGTTTTTCATAATTGCAACAAAAGTTATTTCTATAAATATCTTCTTATATGTGCCTTTCACCCCTTTCTTGGACCACTTTAAGAGGTGTGAGTAGTAGTGATCAGTCACTTTGTTGATTTTTGATGCAAAATTCCAAAATGTTTTCTGGAACAGTTAAATTACTAGCACCATCATCAGTTCAAGCCTGTCCTCCCACCTACATTTTGGAAGGCAATTGACTGAGGAAGAAAAACTATCTATTAATGAAAATCATGTTCTAGTGTTTAAAGCAGGGCAAAAGAATTTGAGCTCGAGCTTTACCTTTCTCACTTCTTCCATCTTTAAGCTATTTCTGAAACCTGACTCCTCTCCCTTTCACCATACCTTTATTCATTCCCTTTGATTCACTGGTTAAGAGAGTGGATTTAGAATGGTCCTTTTTCTTCTTTGCTACTTCTACATTCTCCCCCAATCTCCATCCCTCAGTAACATCTCGTTCTTTGAGGGCCATGTATTTAATATCTACTATCTGATCAAAATACTGGCAGCTATTGTCTCTATACCTCCTGGTCACTCCTCTTTCTTCGTCTATGAGTTTGATATCTTTTTCGAGTTTTTTCTCTCCTCTTTCACTTCTGCCTTCTTCATTCTCTCTTAAATACTCAAACCACTCAGTTGCTGAATCCACTCACTTCCCACTCCTCCGTCTTGCCTTTCTCAGGCACAAAGATGGTCACATCGTACTTGTGACCATTCACAAATGCACCACCACTGTATTCAAGAACATTGGAATTCATTATTTAAACGATCCATTGGCTTTTCCACCTCTTCCTCTGCCATCTTTTAACAATCCTGGTGTTTGTACCCATAGTGACCTTCAGTTCTTCAATTTTCTCCCAGGCTCTCTCTCCTCTCTTCGCCATCTTCCTACCTTGGTGAACCAATATAACTTTTCATTGTTTCTTCCCTTAAATCCCTTAAGTCCCTAGCCGCATATATCTCAGATGTAGCCTTGCCAAGCGTCAGCACTGCATGATTCCAACTAAACTGCCGCCTTCTCATCCCCTTCCCAGCACTGTCTCCCTCACTGTATTCTCCCTCTCTCCACCTCTGCCATGCCAGGAATATTTTCCCCTCTAGTGTTTGGTTTCCGGCCCCCCAGCCTTTGATTCATAACGAAAATCGGGTCTATTACAGTAATTTTTCTTTTTTTTTTTCTAGTAAAATTATTTATTTTAAAAAGTATTGCTTTATGAATCATGTTGGGAAAGAAAAATTGAAACAAAAGGGAAAAACCATGGGAGAGATTAAAAAAAAAAATACAGAAAAAAGAAATGAACATAGCACGTATTGATTTATATTCAGTCTCCTTAGTTCTTTTCCTGGATGCAGATGGCATTTTCTGTCCAAAGCTTGGATCACTGAAACACTGAGAAGAACCATATCTTTGATAGCTGATCGTTATACATTCTCGCTGTTATTGTGTACAATGTATGCGTGGTTCTGTTTGTTTTGCTCAGCATCAGTTCAAGTACATCTTTCCAGGAGTTGCTAAAATCAGCTTGTTCATTATTTTTTAATAGAGGAATAATATTCCATTACCTTCCTACATCACAACTCGTTCAACCATTCCCCAATTGATGGGCATCCATTCCTTTTCCAATTCCACAAAAAGAGCTACTACAAACATATTTGCACATGTGAGTCCTTTTCCTTCCTTTACGATACAGGAAGCCTTTTCCAATCCCTCTTGATTCTATTACTTTCCCTCTTTTACTTATATATTACTTATTCTATGAAGAGTTTATTGTAGATATTTGTTTGCTTGTTTTTCTCCTCTGTTAGATTGTGAAATCCTTTGTCTTTTGCCTCTTTTTTGTATCCTCAGAGTTAACTGGCGAATAGTAGACACTTTAATAAATGTTTAACCGATTAACTCTTTTACTAAAAACAATTTTAGAAGGCAAGAAGACCCTTTCTATAGTATTTATATAAGTGTTAAGACAACTAGTTCTATAGGAGGCCGGTTAGCTCAGTTGGTTAGAGCGTGGTGCTAATAACGCCAAGGTCGCGGGTTCGATCCCCGTACGGGCCAGCTTCTTTTACGAGGGATACTCCGAAGAATTAGTCGGATACCTCGAAACTTCCTGTCTTTATTTACCGTGGGATACTCGGGTGGTGGTGGTCGGGTAACGGAACTCAAATTTGAAATACCAGCTTACTTAACCCGTCCTAACTATCCGCACCGCAGATAAAAGCCATCACCAGGTGAGCTGAAAGAAATTCCAAAACACATAGAATGACCAGTTCCTAAAGTGGACGTTTTATTGATATCTTTCAGCTCAGAGGGAGAGGGAGAGGTAGGGAGGGAGGGAGAGGAGCAAAATTGATATGTTGAAATAGAATATATATTCTAGAATATAGAATATATATAGTTATAGAATATAGAATATATATGTTGAAATAGAATATATATTCTATAGTCAGGGACTGTTCACACATTTATGTGGCTGCTCTTTCCAATGACATGGTGCTCGTCCGTGTAAATACCGTTTTATTGACTCTGCTTACTCACTGCATCAGAGTGTGGAAATCGCTCCATTCTTCTCTAAGCTCTAATGGGCTCTAACCTCGAACAATTAGTCCTTGTCTCTTACAGCACCGCCGTATTCCGCGACATTCATGCTCCCCCGTTGGTTCAGCTGCTCCTCCCGAACATCCGCATCTGATTCCTTGAAACCCTGCCGTGAGCAGTCCCTGACTGGTACATCCTCTGAAGCACGGTTGCTGTTCTCTTTCCCCAAAATACAGGGAACCAAAAGGACAAATGCACTCCGTGTCCAATGACACAAAGAGGGAGAAACCGTTGACGGGAACTAGGAAACACGCAGATTGGATTGTCCCAGTTGCTCAGCACTGAATCAACACCGTCCTCCGGATAAGTTGACAGGATTCGGAACTCAACAAGAATTTCTCTGGTCCAGAGGAGAACTAGAGATCATTATTGATCACAAAATAGAAGATTTTGGTTACATCAAACTAAAAAGTTTCTGTACAAATAATACTAATGCAAACAAGATTAGAAGGGAAGTAACAAATTGGGAAAATATTTTTAAAAACAAAGGTTCTGACAAAGGTCTCATTTCCAAAATATATAGAGAACTGACCATAATTTATAAGAAACCGAACCATTCTCCAATTGATAAATGGTCAAAGGATATGAACAGACAATTCTCAGAGGGAGAAATTGAAACTATATCCACTCACATGAAAGAGTGTTCCAAATCACTACTGATCAGAGAAATGCAAATTAAGACCACTCTGAGATACCACTACACACCTGTCAGATTGGCTAAGATGACAGGAACAAATAATGATAAATGTTGGAGGGGATGTGGGGAAATTGGGACACTAATACATTGCTGGTGGAGTTGCGAAAGAATCCAGCCATTCTGGAGAGCAATCTGGAATTATGCCCAAAAAGTTATCAAACTGTGCATACCCTTTGACCCAGCAGCGCTACTACTGGGATTATATCCCAAAGAAATACTAAAGAGCGGAAAGAGTCATATATGTGCCAAAATGTTTGTGGCAGCTCTTTTTGTTGTGGCTAGAAACTGGAAGATGAATGGATGTCCATCAGTTGGAGAATGGTTGGGTAAATTGTGGTATATGAAGGTTATGGAATATTATTGCTCTGTAAGAAATGACCAGCAGGAGGAATACAGAGAGGCCTGGAGAGACTTAAATCAACTGATGCTGAGTGAAATGAGCAGAACCAGAAGATCACTGTACACTTCAACAACAATACTGTATGAGGATGTATTCTGATGGAAGTGGAAATCTTCAACATAAAGAAGATCCAACTCACTTCCAGTTGATCAATGATGGACAGAGGTAGCTACACCCAGAGAAGAAACACTGGGAAGTGAATGTAAATTGTTAGCACTAATATCTGTCTGCCCAGGTTGCATGTACCTTCTGATTCTAATGTTTATTGTGCAACAAGAAAATGGTATTCACACACATGTATTGTACCTAGACTATATTGTAACACATGTAAAATGTATGGGATTGCCTGTCATCGGGGGGAGGGAGGGGGGGTAATTTGAAAAAATGAATACAAAAATTTAAAAAAAAAAAAAAAAAGAATTTCTCTGGTCCGTCGCCTTTAACTCCAAGCAAGAGAGCTGACTCGAGTGGGGCCGTCCAGCTAGCTAGCTGGGTGTTCGCCAGTTGGAATGGCCCAAAGAACGGTTCCGAGATCCTGCTGCACGCGAAGCCGTTACCCGCGAGGCGGGAAAGAAAAGCGAACTGCTCGGAGTATCGAGGAGCAGCAGCAGAGTTGAGGTGGTGTGTGGACACACTCAACCTGGAAAGAGACGCCACCCCATCCCCTCCTCCCGCGCCCACATCTAGTTTGCGGCTGCAGGAGCCCCAGCCCGGAGTCCCCAGAAGGGCACATGGCCTGCCACATCGGCGAGTACAGCCCAGTACTAGTAGCCTGGGAGCGTTCCGGAACGATGGCGCACTATTCTGTGCTTCGGGTGCCAGGAGCTAAGTGGGGTTGGCTGATACGAGGTCTACATCCCAGAGAGAACGAAGAAAGAGGGAAAGGACCCGCGCGAAGCAACAGTTGTTATGGCAGCTCTTTCTGCAGACACAGAACTAGAAAATAAAGGCCTGCCCATGGATTGGGGAACGGCCCAACAGAGTGTGATATCTGAATGCAATGCATGCCAGTGTGCGGGAAGAAATGCAAAAAGAGTTTCAGGGAGAGCACAGATGTTATCCGATCCTTGACTTTTTACCGCCATTGTTTAAGGAGAGCGGTGAGAGTGTCAGCAGTGCTTGGAGCAGTCGTACTGTTTCTCCCTTGCTTAAAACCCCTAGCTTCTCTTATTTATGAGACTGGTTTCGGCCTGGTTTTCTGACTGTCTTTATCGATCTTATTATTATGTTAAAAGCATCACCGAAGCCGAGCCGAAGCCTGATCTCTCCCTCTCTGTCTGACTGTCTCTTTGTCTCAGTCTCCACCGTTCTCTCTTTCTGTCTCTACGTGTCTTTTGGTTTCTCTCCCTCTCTGTAGCATCGGGTTTGAAGTAGATACGTTAGCATGAACCGTGTGAAAATGTAACTGAGCCACAGTGAGCTGCAGAGCTCTCTCAGAAGCTTCTGGATCCGTTCTAGTCCCACCGCCCAATTAACCGCTGGGAAGCTGTGGTTACCTGAATCACTGACTTGTTTTCACTGAATATCTTTATTGAATGTCCTGTCAGAGTGTCAGAGTCTACTCCGAAGTATTCTGGGATCACTATGGCTGTACAACTCTCGGCACTTGTAGTTAGTGGTGTGGTCGTGTATTTCGGGCCCTCAGTGGACCCAGTGATCCAGAGCTCTCGGTTTTGTCTGGCACAAAGTCTTAGTCATTTTAACGCTTGTCCAAGAGGCAATGTGAGAACTGCGAATTTCCCAGACCTTCATGAATCAAGTCAGGGTAAGCTACTGTAATTTGTTTGGAGGAAGAGAGGGCTTTTACGCATCCTGTCCTAGTTCCATTAAAAGCCAGATAGTTTATGCTCTCCATTGTATTGCGGTTGCTTATTATTCGTCAAGCCAAGAAAGAGAATGTAAGGGTGAAGCTAGAGAGTTCTATGTGGGAGCGACCCTAGTGAAGTCGGGCCTTGCAGTGGGTTGAGCCGGGTTGTGTGGGTAGATGTGCAGAAGGGTAAGAGTTTGGAGGGGTAATCTTTGGGGCTATTTTGTACGAGTTCAACAGGAACGTGAGGCCTTGAAAGATGAACTGCCTTTAGAAAGAACTTCGTATTTCTTTCCATCGAGGACCCTCCTAGGGATAAAGGGCTCTTGCGTGCATTGGTGGTTCAGTGGTAGAATTCTCGTCTCCCACGCGGGAGACCTGGATTCGATTCCCGGCCAATGCAGTTGTATTTTAGGAATCCAATCCTCTTCCCTCTCTTCTAACTACTGCACTCATCGCCCCTCTCCCTCCGCCCAATTAAGTTTCTCAGCCGCTCCTCTATGTATTGGACTAACTAGAACCTCACCCTGTCTCTGCTTTCTTTCTCTTCCTGGCCATTGCCATGCCGTTTGTAAGCTTCGTTTTTCCCTCCATAAATTTTGTATTGAGCACCTACTGCCCCATACTCTTTTGCTTGCGTACCTGTCTCCCTATCCCCAGTGCTTAGCACGGGGACTCGCACACAGTGTAGACCCACTAACCACTTGAATGACTCTTTGTTGAGCTCAGTAAGACGAGTTCTGGATCCTCGGCTATCCTGGAAGGTAAGAGAGAAGTCCAGAAATGGGGTAAAGGATCAATCCCCTCCACCTAGGCTTTCCCCAAATACACATTTCAAATCATGCACATTCCTGGTTCCCTCTTTCCTAGGTTTCCTAGATTTAAGGCACAACCCAACCCACTCAAAAAAAGGAAAAAAAAAGTAGTGATAACTGCCAGTAGGGAGTCCATCACTTTGGATACAATGTGATGTAACTGGTAAATAAGGAAAGAATCTTTTACTTGAGAAAAGAAGGTCCCACCGAGATTTGAACTCGGATCGCTGGATTCAGAGTCCAGAGTGCTAACCATTACACCATGGAACCACCTGAGCATAGGTGGCCTGTCGCTCTTTTTCAGCAAGGTTCAGACCATTTACCTTCCTCTGCAAAAGTGAGTTCCTTTTCTCAAGAAATTCAACTTTGTTTGGGAATTAGAAACAGCGCCCATAGCGATGAACATATCACCTCACATTTCCATTGACCACCTGTTTGATTCTGTGTGTGGGTGCATCTCTGTCACTCTTTAATTCTCGTCCTTCTCAGGCTCCCTCTACCTTTCAGTCTCCGTTCCCCTCTTCCCCCTCATTTTTTCATTCTTTACATCAGGGCTTCTTAAACTTTTCCGAAAAACGACCTTTTTCTATCCGAGAAATTTTTTTACGTGACTCCGACCATATAGGTATATCAACTAGATATACAAACCAAACATTTATTGACAATAAATCATAATTTCGCGACACCCACATTCAGGTACGATACTCCCTATATAGGTTCTCGACCAGCGGTTTAAAAAGCTCTTCTTACAGCAATTTCCTCCTCAGGGTTATCAGATCTCCTTACACTCCAAGGGTCCTGGGCACGAAATCCTGCAGAAACAACTGTTCCCCACAATTGTGTTGCCTTCCTCCTTAAGCTCTAAATCAGATCTTGGAAGAGGGAGAAATAACTAATTGTCGACAGCCCCTGAGAGCACAACAGAGTTCTCTTGCATCGAAGTTGAAACTCCATTTTCAATAAAGGTGCCGAGACTTTTACCAGACAGACGCGTGAGGCGCACTATGGGAAAAGGTCCCTACTCTGACAACTCCAGCTCCCCATCTCCTCAAATCACTCATTCTCGAAGCCAACTATGAAAGGAGTATACAAAACTGGTTGTGACCAGCAAGCTCTGGGGCAGACCCTGCTTAGCTTGAGCGAAAAGGAACCCCCATAGAACCGCAGCCCCCAAAACACCATTACCTGGCTTCTTTGCTTAGGATAGCCCGGTTTTTTTCTTTTTTCTTTTTCTTTCTTTTTTTTTTTTTTTTTGTTTTTGTTTTGTTTTGGTTTGGTTTTGGTGTGTGTGTGTGTGTGTGTGTGTGTGTGTGTGTGTGTTTTCCAACCTGGGGCCTTCTAGAGACACTCCTGGAACAACAACAACAACAACAACAAAAAACAAAAACAAAACAAAAAAAAAACCGAGTTCTCAATCATAGGTGGGGAAGGAAAAGATGGAGTAAGGGTGTATTTAGGAGGTGCAAGTGAATTCTCAGCTCCAGAAGGAAGGGAGGAGAGATAGAAATAGGAAGAATGGAGGAGGAAGAGAAGGAAGAGGAAGAGGAAGTAGAGATAGAGACAGACTGAGAAAAGATTCGTGCACTGAACAAAGTGTAGCTGTTTAAGAAACGGAACTCCGTATTAAAGTGGAATGAATACGGTTTCGAATGTCGGTGAAAGAAAGTGAAATATAGCAATGTTTTAAAAGGTTTGAGATCTACCTGCAGGCATTCTGGACACGGACTCACTTCCAAGTCTATTGGTTCAATTTCACTTATTGGGAGGAAATTGCAATTCATCATGCACGGACAAATATAGTTCTTTTTCTTGATTTTTCCTTGGATCTAATGGGATGGACTCTTCTACTTAAACTTTCTTCCATTCCTTAGCGTCGAGGTAGTTTTTGGCTAGGGAGTTCTGGGAGAGAGATGTCTCTGTGGTAAAAGACAAGCAGAAGAAGCCTGCTCTTCTCAGTTTCTCTCTTCCTCCCCCTCTACCTCTCCCCAGTTCTTCCCTCTTCTTCTCATTCCCTTCCCTCTCTCCTTCCTCCTCCCATCCTCCTCTCTCTATGCCTCTCCGCTCCCCTCTTTGTCTTTCTGTTTCTCTCTCCCACTCTCTTTGTGTTTGCCTCCCTCTTTCTTTGTGTCTCCCTCCCGCTCCAGTGCAGGGTTTGAGGCGAGTAACATTCTTACGATCTGTGTGAAAATGTAACTGAGGCTTAGTACAAAAGGTCATGAGAAGCTTCAGGACCCATCACTAAAGATGAGAAAGACTTGGAAAAAGGTCCCACCGAGATTTGAACTCGGATCGCTGGATTCAGAGTCCAGAGTGCTAACCATTACACCATGGAACCACACATTACATTTCCATTTTTGAACTTTTTTCAGCAAGATATACGGCATTCACCTTCCGTTACAAAAGCGAGTTCCTTTTTTCTCAAGAAATTCTGCTTTGTTCCAGAAAAAGGAACAATGTCTACGCCTGCAAACACACCACCTGACACTTCCATTTGCTGCGGGAGAGCGTTTGCTTTGGAGTTGGACTGAGAACATTCACACAGGATCCTCTTTCAGTAAAAGCTTTATTTCGAAAAATCCAGCGGGCCAAATTGCATGGATTTTGCAATTTGGATGGATTGCAAATTGGCAATCAATGTCAGAGGGAAGAATGCTTCTAATGTTAAAACTGGCTCAAAGCCATACTTAGGAATACTAAAATCATTATAGACAATGTTCTGGTATGATCAGCTGTGGGTGACTGGAATTCTAAATCCAGGACTACTCTGAAGGATTTATGGTGAAAAATCCTATTACATCAAGAGAAAACTGTTTTTTCCTGTCCCTGTCCCTCTCCCCCAGGGGGGAGGAATTTATGTTTTCTTTCATAACATGACTTTTAGGGAAATGTTGTACATAACTTCACATGTACTTCCCCCCCCCCCCCCCTGAGGCTGGGGTTAAGTGACTTGCCCAGGGTCACACAGCTAGGAAGTCTTAAGTGTCTGAGATCAAATTTGAACTCAGGTCCTCCTGAATTCAAGTCGGATGCTCTATGCACTGCTCCACCTAGCTGCCCTCATATGTACTTTCTTAGTAGGAGTTGAGGGAGAGGATAGGGAAACAATCTGGAACTCAAAGTTTTGAAAACAAATGTAAAAATTGTCTTAAATGTAACTGGGGAAAACAAAACAAAAAAAAATGTATTAATTAAAAATAAAATTGCTATAGAAATGTGGAAATTGCTAGAAACCAAAGTTGTCCTCTCAGCTCTTACCCAGATATAGATCTCTACTTGTAACCAGTTCAGGATCACATCCCTCTTAGTTTGTGGCATTTCTCTGGAATGGTTCATTACTAACTTAATGATCCACTAGACAATCATACTTGAATTAAAAATTCAAAAGAACACCAGTTATTGTCTCAAGAGATTTTATTTCAAATAGTAAGTTTCACTAGTCACACTACATTAATTCTAATAGTTGATTCTATTCTCATAAAGTTGCAATAAGCAATAAAAATTTACCAGAACTCACAGACAAGCGTTCACTTAATTTCTTTCTCTTCTTTTTCTTCTCCTTCTTGAATTGAGACTGGTGTAAAGCCCTATCCTAATTAGAATTCATTTCTATATAATAAACAAACAGATTCTCAGTGAACACATTTCCTGTTAGAGAACTATATATGTAAAGGGCAGGAACTTTGGAGAAATATACTTAAAGGCTCAGTATGATTGATTTAAACAAGGTGTTTGCTCAATGGAATTGATATAACAATGATTATTTAGTTTAGCATATGAGTTCTCTGGTTTAGTATGATTGATTTAATCTTATAACAAAAAATGGTTCCCTAGTTACGTAATGATTGGTTTATATTCGGTATACTGTAATTGTAATAGAGCATGTAAACTGGGGACAAACTCAGTCAGAGGGAGACTTCAAGACAGAGACTATGATGGCTCTCCTGCTTCCTCCACTGTAACCAAGACGCTTTCTGGAGGGCCTCCAGAAAGCTATCAGAGCCAAACTGTGAAGGAGATAATAAAATTTTGGACTTTATCCCTCGCTAGCTTGTCCCAAGAAAGCTACCCAGAACATTATATATATAACACCCCAAATGCTCTTTTCCCATGTCTGATGACCTTGCTCAAAAGATGGTTTTTAAAAACCTGGAAAGCGCCCACTCTTAGATCCCAAGGTGAACTGGTTAGGCTTTCACCTCATCCCTTTTTTTCTCCCCCCCCCCAATAATTACCAATTTTAGATTTTAGCATTATGAAAATAGCCCTAAATAACTTAGTTAACAATCTTAGAATTTTCATAAGTTATAGCCAAATTGCCTTAGCTGTATGTAACCTCTGCTTCATTTCAAGTAAAAGAGCCCAACCTCCTAAATTGTATTTACAAAACATTCTCCAATAAAGAGTTAATATTCGTTAGCATTTGCCCTATGCTAAGCATTTTTACAATCATGTGATCCTCACAAAAACCTTTATTATTTCTCTTTACAAATGAGAAAACTAGAGCAAACAGAAATAAAATAATTTGCCATAGATATATATCTAATACGTTTTTGCAATTGAAACAGAGAAGGGTGGACTTACCAAAGGCAGAGGTTGACTGGTAACCCCACTTTATGCTGCACACTAGGTTTTATCAGGGGTACCGACACTCCAGCAGCAGCTGGATGGGCCCTGCGAAGGTCTGGGGCAGGCTTGGAGGCACTGGCTGACCTGGCTTTGGGAGGGTGTGCCAGAGTACACTACTTAGGGGCCCAGAACTGGCTGGAGTCAATGTTTCCTTTTAGTAATAGTTTTAGGTGTCAAGAGTTCAGGGAATGTTGACCCTGGGAGGTCTGACTCTTACACCCCTCAATTGGGTTGGGAAGCTAATGGGACAAGATGTGTGGGACCTCCACTGCTTTTGTTATCTTCTAACAGGTGGGGTGGACCTAGAGTTTCCTTATAATTCTCCAGCATTCTCTTTTATTAATCTGATAGGAGATGAGAGGGTTTGACAAAGGGGCTGTAATGTGGCCGGAATGAGTTAGTTAGCAATCTCTACAAAGTGAGATATTCATACCTCTGGGGAGTGGGGCATGCTGAGTGAGCCAGGGTTGTGAAGAAGATCTGGATGCTACAGGAAGCACCTACCTCTGCTTCTTTTGGTTGAACAATAAGCCCGGATCCTCAAAGGAGATCCCCTTTTCTGGGTTTCGGGACCAGGAAAAACTGCTTCGGGAGAGCGCTTGTTTTGGCGTAGGAGTGAGAAACCTCACGTAGGTTCTCTTTTAGTCAAAGCTTTATTTCGCAAAAGCAGGTGATTCAAGTAGCAAAGGCAACTGATTGGCAATTAGTGTCAGGCGGCAGATGCTTGCTTCTATGCCACGAATCTGGCTCTAAGCCATAGTTGGGTATACTAAAATTACTACAGAAATGCAGAGGTTGTTAGAAACTAATTATTTAGATAGTCTAGGGACAGCACTTACTGAACACAGAAATAATCAAAACAGCAGTGTGGTTGCCTGGGTTCAAGAATAGTTAGAAAGAATTCCTTCTGTGGACTCAGCAAAGGTTTTTTTGTTTTGTTTTTTTAAACAAAATGCTTATGTTAATAATTTTCATAGGCTAGCCCAGGGGCTAAAGTCTGGGTCCAATATATCCTCTCCATTCATCAACTCCGTGGATGCATCTGCCTCTGTCACTCTCAGATCCCCGTCTCTGTCCCTGTCCCTTCTATTTTTGCCTCTCTCTGTATGCTTATGTGTGTATGTATTCCTTCCCTTACCTCCCTCCTTTTCATTCTTTACAGTAGTTTCGATGCTGTACTATCACAGTTCGTCCACTTCAAACATCCACTGTTCGAAATCGAAAAGAACTCTGCGCGGCTATCCCAAATTTTCCCTAGGTCCCTTTCTCCCTTCGCGATTGGAAGAGGAAGGAGTTCCTTTCCCGCAACTACGGTAGATAGTCCCTCTCTTCAGGTCATTCATCCTCGAGTCCAGCTACGCGAGGGAGGACCCCTCTTTTAGACCGCCGGATCTCCGCGTCACTACAATCCAACTAAGCACTTGGAGTCTATCTCCCTTCGTCTGGACGTCCTTGGTTCCTAGTTTTAAACTGCACATTACACTGTAGGCTCTTTTTTGCATTGCTTTGTATCCCTGGTAGGGAGAGAATAAGAAATGTATGCGCGCGAGGGCGCGTGTGCGTGTTTTCAGATGCTTAGGAGTTACGCTGATCGAACAATCAGTTCTTATGTATTTGTCCTTATGTATTGATGGTCGGACCCCCACCACCCCCTTCCTGCTTCTTTGTAGAGCCCGGACACGTCAAGTTCTGGCGCCTAAAGCTGCAGTAGATACTTATTTATACCTTGACTGATTGGGTGAATCCTAGAGAGATCAAATTATTAAGAGGTCGGAAAGCCTTACAGTATAAGGAGAATCACTTAAAACAATTCAAAGATTTAAGAGTGAACGGGTCTCTAAAATGACACTGCATTGGCCGGGAATCGAACCCGGGTCTCCCGCGTGGGAGGCGAGAATTCTACCACTGAACCACCAATGCCTTGATTTTAGCCTTTTTTCCTAATTCTTCTATTCCTCTATCGCCTGGGGAGGGAGGAGAGGTTAAGAACAGGGGACAACAACAAGACATAATAAATCTTTACAAAAATAAAGAGGGAAATCTTTACAAAATAACCTAACCTTCTAGACCTCGGGTCCCAGATCTGCACAATAGGGCACCAATAACTCCAGCAGACCCCCCAGTCCTAAGGTTCTTGATGCCTAGAAATCTGTGCTTTTCATTCTCCTCTTAGCTTTCTTTGCTCTTACCCACAGCTCAATCCTTAGAGTGTCTTTGTCTCTGTCTCTCTCACGCACACACACCAAAGCAACAATGCCATAATTCTTCTTGGGCTTCAATTATATTTTCACACTAGGTCAATTTTCAAGGAGAAAGCAGAAACCAGCCATTTCATATGTACACATGTATTTACTTAAATAGCACACGTGTATGTCTTTGCACATATGTCTATGCATACGTGCATGCATACATATATGTGTATATAATTTACAAATATGCATGCACATGTATATATGTAATAATACATACATATATTAAGTCTTTTGCTTGGAATTGGTAGTCAAATTAATGGGAGCTGATAAGCTGATAGAAAGAAAATGTTGAAGGACCACTAGATCTATATCCCAAAGAAATAAAAGTGAGAGGAAAAGGAAAATTTACAAAAGTAACCTCTTTTTGAAGTAACAAAGAACTTGAAAGGAAGGGAGATGCCTCATCAAGTGGGGAATGGCTGAATAAAATATGATATATACATATAAGAAAATCCACTACAAGATGGGCTCATTTCTGAATATACTGAGAAGGTCTATATAAACTGTGACACAGTATGGGCAGAGAGAACCTGAGAAAACAGTTAATGGACTAACAAGATTCTAGAGACAAACAACAGGGAAAGGTTGCAGATTTCTTTCCTTTGTAATGATCCACAATGATTTCAGAGGAATGATGATAATGTTTTTTGACAATTCCCTGACAGGGAGACAATGAATCCAAAATGTAAAAAGAGGCATACATTTTGGATATGGATAGCGCAGGCATTTGTTTTGCCAGACTATAAATATGTTATGGGGCTTTTGATTTCCTTTTATTTTTTTTTAATGTGGGGAAGGGTTGGAAAAGAAACATGTCTATCATTAGTATTATTTTTTACCAAAAAGAAATGATATTTAGAGAGAGAAGACAAGAATGTCCAGGACAAAGCTTTGGGGTACAACCTCAGTTAAAATGTGGTATGTGGATGAGGAACAACTGGAAGAAATTGAGGAAGAAATAGACGGATAGGAAAAGAAATAATACAATTGTGCCAGGGAAAAAAACAAAAGCAAAAACAAAAAACTAAGCTTGGAAAAGATGTCCAGGGGAAAACAATATTCAATAGTATTAATCTTCAGGGAAGTTAAGAAGAAAGGGATGGGGAAAAAAAGCCCATTGCTTATATAAATTGTATTCTCCATGTAAGTTATATATACGTCCACAATGGTCTAACTAGATGTGGCTTGGAGAAGGCATGGCTGGGGATTTTTCTAGAGTGTCTATTTTCTGCCAACCCGTTTTCGAGGGAGAGTTTTATAGCTCAAAAACAAAAACAAAAACAAACGATTTTTTCAGAGAAGGGATACAGGGCTAGAGATATTCCTATGTCTGAGTGAAATGTATTTCTGAACCCAGATTGCATGCAGGTATGAGTGAAATACACAGTCTTTGGGGACTGAGCCCTGACAAGAGCAAGGAAAGCTAAGGAGAGGAAAGGCCCATAAGTTTCGAGGCGCCAAGGAAGTACACTGGTGCTGCTATGTTTGTAGATCAGGTACCTGAGGCCTAGAGAGTTGAGGTAATTTTATAAAGATATCCCTACTTCATTAGAGTCCCCTAAAATAAATGAAGAGAAGTAGATAAGCCAAAAAACTACAAGAAAGCATTGGTGGTTCAATGGTAGAATTCTCGCCTCCCACGCGGGAGACCCGGGTTCGATTCCCGGCCAATGCAAGCTCTTTCTTTCAACGCTTAAGCACCTTTTTCCTTTTAAGTGGTTCTTTATAGTGTCCTGAACTGGTGCCGAAGGTGACTGAGTTTCAGGTGGGATTAATTTTCAACACATAATTTATTGAAACAACAGGTGCTTAAGGGTTTGTCTAGGTAAGACCACTTAGGGCTGCCTGAATTAACCAGATGTTTTGGAAGATCTCTTAAGGCTGCCGGCAAAGCCAAATCACCACTTCCTGTCCCGATCTCAGTCCCCCAGATATGTTCCAAAGGATAGAAAGTCACAGATTTTAAATCAAGGGTACTGGATCACCCCGACTACCAACAAGGCGAGATTGTGGATTTCCTTTGACCGAATCTAGGCCGGCTTTCCTGCCAGGCTAGCGAGTCGCGTTGAGTGACGGAGTGCTTAGGCCGGCTGACAGGTGAACAAAACCATGGTTTTTTAAATACAACTTTTAGAAGTTTCTTTAAATACAACTTTTAGAAGTTTCAGAAGAGGAGAAGGCATTTTATCTGGGGTGCACACGTATGGACAGTTCCGTCGGTACCTTGAGACCACCTAAGCTTATCTAAATGAAACTAAGTTAGACTGCTAGGGTATAAGCTTAACCTATGCTTTGGGGCCCAACTAAATTCATTTATTCTATACAAACTTGTCTTAGAGGGTAGAACCAATGGGTGTAACTACGTCTAAGCTAAATTTATACAAATATAAATTTATATAAAGCTGATAGAAAAATTTTGACCACTAGATCTATATCCTAAGAGATAAAAATGAGAGGAAAAAACAAGTGTACAAAAATAGTTTTTGAAGTAACAAAGAACTTGAGAGTAGGAGAGATTTCCCATTAAAATGGGGAGTGGCTGAACAAAATATGATATATAAATACAAGGGAATCCACCACAAGAAGTAACTTATGAGCTCATTTCAGAATATACTGGGAAAGTTTATATGAACTGAGGTAGAGTGTAGTGAATGGGTAGGGTGAGGAGAAACATGCTTACATTCGCAATACTATGGTGGCTCCGGAATTTAATTAAGTTATGGAAACAGTTGACTGGGAAATGGGCTCTGCTATACCCATTTCTCTGCTCTCCGTTTCCACAATCCGAGTTTTTTGATAACTTTTTTTGGGGGGCGGGGCGTTATACATTTTACAAGCACGAGTGTTCTAACGTCTTTGATAATATTCTCTTTGGGATTAACCCATTCACTCAAAGTCTAAAAGAGCACCTTTTGACGCTACAGGATTAGACCTTGGCTAGTATCTGAACTCTCTGGAGCGGGGGCGGGGAGGGGGAAAGGGTGAGAGGGGAGCAGGGGGCCGAAGACCCAGAAATGGGGACAGATAATCAGTTCGATGCACTCGGCGCCCGGGCGCATGAAAACGCGCACACGCTCAAATCCCAAAACATCGAGAAATTACCACGTAGTATGCAAGGTCCTAAACTAGGAACCAAGGACACTAAGGTCAGAGAAATGCCCACAAGACCCTTACTTAGATGCGTAAAGACGCTGAGATCCGGATAAGGAAGAGAGCAGCACTTGGTGGATGAAGCACGGAAGTCAGCGTAAAGAGGCAGAAAAGCTTGGGAGAACCATGCTCCCAGAGCGCTCTAGTCAAATAGCGCCTCAACGCAAAGTAGTGGAAGAAAGGCTAAGTAGAAGAATCCGTCCCATGGGAACCAAAGAAGAATCAAGATTAAAAGCATATTTGTCCATGCACGGAGAAATGCAATTTCCTAAAAATGAAACCCAAGTGAGTGAACCTGAAACGATAGACTCAGAGGCGAGTCCAGTGTCCAGAATGCCTACAAGTAGATCATCGAACCTCTGAAAGCATTGCTCTATTTCACCAGCTTTCACCGACATCTGGAGCTTGTACATCCCACTTTAATTTGGAGTTCCGTTCCTTAAACAGCTCTATTTTGTGCAAGAGCAAATTATGAGGCCTTCAATTACTGACTCACGCTGTCTCCATGTTTGTCTCTGTCTTCATCCTCGTTCTCTTCGTCCTCCTCTTCTCTTTCCCTCTATTCTCATTTCTATTTTTTTCCCCTTCCTTCTGGAGCAGAGAACTGGAAAATTGTTGGACAACACTGATTCCTTCTCTCCAGCATCTTTCTAAATGCGCTCATTCTCCATTTCTTTTCCTTCCCCTCCTGTGATTGAGAACTCTTTTTCTGGTTCTTACATGTCTCTGGAAGGTCCTAAGTGGAAAAGGGGAGGAGGGTTGGTGGTGGCGTTTCTGAACTGTGGTTCTGAGGGGGTTCTGCACCAAAGCTTGGTGGTCACGATCTTTTTTATGCACTCCTATCATAGCTGGACTGGAGGATGAGTGATTTGAGGAGATGGAGCGCTGGAACTGTCAGAGCAGGGACTTTTTCCAGAAGTGCGCCTCATACGTATGTCTAGTAAAGGCATTTTTATCGAGAATAGAATATCAACTTGGATTCAAGAAAATGCTGTTGGGCTCTCAAGGACTATAGACAGCTAGTTATGTGAAAGAGACTCCTTTCCTCTTCCAAAATCAGACTTAGAGCTTATTTGGGGGGGGGGTGCTGTTAGGAGGGGACACAACTGTTTCGGCTGGATTTCGAATCCATGAATTTTGGAGTATAGGAAGATCTGATAACAAATATCCTATGGAAACTATTGTAAGCAAAACTTATTATAATCCATTTTCAACAAATATTTGATTTGTTTATGTTTGATATACTTATATATCGGGAATCACGTACAAATTACTTGGGTGGAAAGAGGTCGCGAGTTGGAAAAGTTTAAGAAGCCCTGATTTAAACAATGAAAAGAGGTCTGAGACCGATCTCCTTAAAGCATTCATCCTCGAATCCAACTACGAAAAGGGTTCACAAAAATGATCACAACCAACAAGTTCTGGTGCAGAGCCCGTTTAGCTTGCGGGAGAGGGAACACGTTGATAACTTTAGCCCCTCGGAACCACAGTCCAGAAGGACCAGTATCAATTCTCCTCGTTTGGGATGGCCTGGTTTCCTTTCCACCTAGGGCCTTTAGAGACGGAGACAGAAAAAAGGAAGGACGAGAATCAGAACTACAGAGCGCACTCTCAGAATCAAACAGGCGGTCAAAGGAAATGTCTGGTTCTGTGTTCGTTGCCATGGACGTTGTTTCTTATTCATGAACGAGGTTGAATTTATTGGAAAAAAAAAAAAAAAAAAAAAAAACTTTTCACCGGAAGGTAAATGGTCTGAATGTTACTGAAAAAGAGTGAAAGACAAAATCCCCTCAGGTGGTTCCATGGTGTAATGGTTAGCACTCTGGACTCTGAATCCAGCGATCCGAGTTCAAATCTCGGTGGGACCTTCTTTTGAAAAAGATTTCCCGGTTACGTCACATTGGATCCAAAGTGATGGACTGACTACTGCAATTATTACTACTTTTTTTTTTTTTTTTCCTTCGTGGGCTGGGTTGTGGTTAAACTTTGGAAAGAGAGAACCGGGAATGTGCATGATTTGAAATGTGTATTTGGGGAAAGCCTATATGGAGGAAATTGATCTTTTACTCCTATTTCTGGACTTCACTCTCAAATTCCAGGATCCCTGAGGATCCAGAACTCGTCTTACGGAGCTCAAAACAGTCATTCAAGTGGTGAGTGGATCTAAACACTGTTTGCCAGGCCCCGTCCTATAAGCTCTGGAAGAAAGGTACGCAAGCAAAAGACTAAGGGGGCAGTAGGTGCTCAATACAAAGTCATATATCACAATTTATCCAACCATTCTCCAATTGTGGGCATCCATTCATTTTCCAGTTTCTAGCCACTACAAAAAGGGCTGCCACAAACATTTTGTCACAAACATGTCCCTTTCCCTTCTTTACTATTTCCTTGGGATATAAGCCCAATAGCAGCAATGCTGGATCAAAGGGTATGCATAGTTTGATAACTTTTTGGGCATAATTCCAGATTACTCTCCAGAATGGCCAGATTCTTTCACAACTCCACCAGCAATGTATTAGTGTCCCACTTTTCCCACATCCCCTCCAATATTCATCATTATTTGTTCCTGTCATCTTAGCCAATCTGACAGGTGTGTAGTGGTATCTCAGAGTTGTCTTAATTTGCATTTCTCTGATCAGTAGTGATCTGGAACACTCATAGGAGTGGAAATAGTTTCAATTTCATTATCTGAAAATTGTCTGTTCATATTCTTTGACCATTTATCAATTGGAGAATGGCTTGATTTCTTATAAATTAGAGTCAATTCTCTGCATATTTTCCAGATGAGGCCTTTATCAGAACCTTTAACTCTAAAAATGTTTTCCCAATTTATTACTTTTTTTTTCCTAATCTTGTTTGCATTAGTTTTGTTTGTACAAAAGCTTTTTAATTTGATGTAGTTAAAATTTTCTATTTTGTGATCAGTAATGATCTCTAGTTCTCCTTTGGTCACAAATTCCTTCCTCCTCCACAAGTCTAAGATGTAAACTATCCTTTGTTATTTATGATCTCGTTCTTTATGCCTAAATTATGGACCCATTTTGATCTTATCTTAGTATGTGGTGTTAAGTGTGGGTCCATGCCTAGTTTCTGCCATACTAATTTCCAATTTTCCCGGGAGTTTTTGTCAAATAATGAATTCTTATTCTTATCCCAAAAGTTGGGATCTTTAGGTTTGTCAAACACTAGATTGCTATTTTTATTCACTATCTTGTCCTGTGAACCTAACCTATTCCACTGATCAACTGGTCTATTTCTTAGCCAATACCAAATGGTTTTGGTGACTGCTGCTTTATAATATAGTTCTAGATCAGGTACAGCTAGGCCACCTTCATTTGATTATTTTTTTTTTCATTAATTCCCTTGAAATTCTCGACCTTTTGTTCTTCCATATGAATTTTGTTGTTATTTTTTCTAGGTCATTAAAATAATTTCTTGGAAGTCTGATTGGCATAGCACTAAATAGATTAGTTTAGGGAGTTAGGGAGTATTGTCATCTTTATTATATTCGCTCGGCCTATCCAAGAGCACTTAATATAATTATATTTTGTAATAATACAAAGTCTATTGGGGGAGGGGGGAGGACGAAGAACACAAATGGCATGGCAATGGCCAGAAAGAGAAAGAAAACAGGAACAGGGTGAGGTCTCCAACCTGCCAGGAGGTTCTAGTTAGTCCAAGATATAAAGAGGCTGCAGAGAAACTTATTTGGGCGGACGGGGAGGGGCAACGAGTGCGGTCGGTAGGAGAGAGGGAAGAGATTGGATTCCTAAAACAATGCTGCATTGGCCGGGAATCGAACCCGGGTCTCCCGCGTGGGAGGCGAGAATTCTACCACTGAACCACCAATGCACACAGAGACCCCAGCTTCCTAGGAGGGTCCTCGATGGAAAGAAACTCGAAGTTCTTTCTAAAGGCAGTTCATCTTTCAAGGCCTCACGTTCCTGCTGTGTAAATTCACGGACTCATACAAAATAGCTCTAAAGATCACCCCTCCAAACTCTTACGGTCCACACAACCTGGCTCAACCCACTGCAAAGCCCGACTTCACTAGAGTCGCTCCCACATAGAACTCTCTAGCTTCACCCTTACATTCTCTTTCTTGGCTTGACGAATAATAAGCAACCGCAATACAATGGAGAGCATAAACTATCTGGCTTTTAATGGAACTAGGACAGGATGCGTAAAAAGCCCTCTCTCCCTCCAAAACAATTACAGTAGCTTACCCTGACTTGATTCATGAAGGTCTGGGAAATTCGCAGTTCTCACATTGCCTCTTGGACAAGCGTTAAAATGATGACTAAGACTTTGTGCCAGACAAAACCGAGAGCTCTGGATCACTGGGTCCACTGAGGGCCCGAAATACACGACCACACCACTAACTCCAAGTGCCGAGAGTTGTACAGCCATAGTGATCCCAGAATACTTCGGAGTAGACTCTGACACTCTGACAGGACATTCAATAAAGATATTCAGTGAAAACAAGTCAGTGATTCAGGTAACCACAGCTTCCCAGCGGTTAATTGGGCGGTGGGACTAGAACGGATCCAGAAGCTTCTGAGAGAGCTCTGCAGCTCACTGTGGCTCAGTTACATTTTCACACGGTTCATGCTAACGTATCTACTTCAAACCCGATGCTACAGAGAGGGAGAGAAACCAAAAGACACGTAGAGACAGAAAGAGAGACAACGGTGGAGACTGAGACAAAGAGACAGTCAGACAGAGAGGGAGAGATCAGGCTTCGGCTCGGCATCGGTGATGCTTTTAACATAATAATAAGATCGATAAAGACAGTCAGAAAACCAGGCCGAAACCAGTCTCATAAATAAGAGAAGCTAGGGGTTTTAAGCAAGGGAGAAACAGTACGACTGCTCCAAGCACTGCTGACAGTCTCACCGCTCTCCTTAAACAATGGCGGTAAAAAGTCAAGGATCGGATAACATCTGTGCTCTCCCTGAAACTCTTTTTGCATTTCTTCCCGCACACTGGCATGCATTGCATTCAGATATCACACTCTGTTGGGCCGTTCCCCAATCCATGGGCAGGCCTTTATTTTCTAGTTCTGTGTCTCTGCAGAAAGAGCTGCCATAACAACTGTTGCTTCGTGCGGGTCCTTTCCCTCTTTCTTCGTTCTCTCTGGGATGTAGACCTCGTATCAGCCAACCCCACTTAGCTCCTGGCACCCGAAGCACAGAATAGTGCGCCATCGTTCCGGAACGCTCTCAGGCTACTAGTACTGGGCTGTACTCGCCGATGTGGCAGGCCATGTGCCCTTCTGGGGACTCCGGGCTGGGGCTCCTGCAGCCGCAAACTAGATGTGGGCGCGGGAGGAGGGGATGGGGTGGCGTCTCTTTCCAGGTTGAGTGTGTCCACACACCACCTCAACTCTGCTGCTGCTCCTCGATACTCCGAGCAGTTCGCTTTTCTTTCCCGCCTCGCGGGTAACGGCTTCGCGTGCAGCAGGATCTCGGAACCGTTCTTTGGGCCATTCCAACTGGCGAACACCCAGCTAGCTAGCTGGACGGCCCCACTCGAGTCAGCTCTCTTGCTTGGAGTTAAAGGCGACGGACCAGAGAAATTCTTTTTTTTTTTTTTTTTAAATTTTTGTATTCATTTTTTCAAATTACCCCCCCTCCCTCCCCCCGATGACAGGCAATCCCATACATTTTACATGTGTTACAATATAGTCTAGGTACAATACATGTGTGTGAATACCATTTTCTTGTTGCACAATAAACATTAGAATCAGAAGGTACATGCAACCTGGGCAGACAGATATTAGTGCTAACAATTTACATTCACTTCCCAGTGTTTCTTCTCTGGGTGTAGCTACCTCTGTCCATCATTGATCAACTGGAAGTGAGTTGGATCTTCTTTATGTTGAAGATTTCCACTTCCATCAGAATACATCCTCATACAGTATTGTTGTTGAAGTGTACAGTGATCTTCTGGTTCTGCTCATTTCACTCAGCATCAGTTGATTTAAGTCTCTCCAGGCCTCTCTGTATTCCTCCTGCTGGTCATTTCTTACAGAGCAATAATATTCCATAACCTTCATATACCACAATTTACCCAACCATTCTCCAACTGATGGACATCCATTCATCTTCCAGTTTCTAGCCACAACAAAAAGAGCTGCCACAAACATTTTGGCACATATATGACTCTTTCCGCTCTTTAGTATTTCTTTGGGATATAATCCCAGTAGTAGCGCTGCTGGGTCAAAGGGTATGCACAGTTTGATAACTTTTTGGGCATAATTCCAGATTGCTCTCCAGAATGGCTGGATTCTTTCGCAACTCCACCAGCAATGTATTAGTGTCCCAATTTCCCCACATCCCCTCCAACATTTATCATTATTTGTTCCTGTCATCTTAGCCAATCTGACAGGTGTGTAGTGGTATCTCAGAGTGGTCTTAATTTGCATTTCTCTGATCAGTAGTGATTTGGAACACTCTTTCATGTGAGTGGATATAGTTTCAATTTCTCCCTCTGAGAATTGTCTGTTCATATCCTTTGACCATTTATCAATTGGAGAATGGTTCGGTTTCTTATAAATTATGGTCAGTTCTCTATATATTTTGGAAATGAGACCTTTGTCAGAACCTTTGTTTTTAAAAATATTTTCCCAATTTGTTACTTCCCTTCTAATCTTGTTTGCATTAGTATTATTTGTACAGAAACTTTTTAGTTTGATGTAACCAAAATCTTCTATTTTGTGATCAATAATGATCTCTAGTTCTCCTCTGGACCAGAGAAATTCTTGTTGAGTTCCGAATCCTGTCAACTTATCCGGAGGACGGTGTTGATTCAGTGCTGAGCAACTGGGACAATCCAATCTGCGTGTTTCCTAGTTCCCGTCAACGGTTTCTCCCTCTTTGTGTCATTGGACACGGAGTGCATTTGTCCTTTTGGTTCCCTGTATTTTGGGGAAAGAGAACAGCAACCGTGCTTCAGAGGATGTACCAGTCAGGGACTGCTCACGGCAGGGTTTCAAGGAATCAGATGCGGATGTTCGGGAGGAGCAGCTGAACCAACGGGGGAGCATGAATGTCGCGGAATACGGCGGTGCTGTAAGAGACAAGGACTAATTGTTCGAGGTTAGAGCCCATTAGAGCTTAGAGAAGAATGGAGCGATTTCCACACTCTGATGCAGTGAGTAAGCAGAGTCAATAAAACGGTATTTACACGGACGAAAGTGGAAAGAGCAACCACACATAACCTTCAGATCTGAATGTTGCAAAATGACAAACAGCATAACTTCAAAGGAGAGACCTTAGAAGATATCCCGACCTGCGTTCTTTAGCGGAAGCGTCGGAGGTCCACTGCGGTGGCACATTCCACATGTTTCTATTCTTTTTAAAGTTTTGTTCAGTTTTGCTCTGCTTCCCTCTGCTTCCCCTTTTTATTTATTTGTTTGTTTATTCATTCATTTATTTTCCTGTAAAGCCTATTGCTGGTAAAATGGGATGGTTTTCTGGAGTGGTTTGGCAAGAGAGAAATTCTAGTGACCTGAAATAAAAAGTATTTTAGAAACTTTAGGTGAGTGGGCAAGTACAGTTTACTAATAAAAGGAGTATCTTCAGAAATGGAGGTGAGGTAACTCTACTTGGGGAGGTTTTGCTATTCTCCTTCAGCCCAATTTGTTGCTGGGAACTTTATTTGTGGTTGTCATTAGCTGGGTTAAGTAGGCAGCATTCAAATTTACCTTGGGCAGGTGTAGCAAGTAGGGCCTTCAGCTTCCGATGGTATTGATTTACAAATAGACTTTCGTAAAAAGGATGGCCCGTACGGGGATCGAACCCGCGACCTTGGCGTTATTAGCACCACGCTCTAACCAACTGAGCTAACCGGCCCTGACATGATGTCTCTCTTTAGTCAAATCTTACATGAATACTTGAAAGGTTTATGGGATTCCTAAAATAGTTAATTTTGTCAGATAAATCCATGTCATCAGACTGGACTTTTTGAACATTCCCATAGTATTTTGCACACTAGAAACTTGCCTACCAATAACAGAATGTTTTTCTTTCTCTGGGAACCTTCCCCCCTTTTCTTTTCCCTCTCTCCTCCCCCCAAGGAATGGATGTGAATAAAAACAAAATTATGAATTCATGGCTCTTGGTATGGAATCGGGAAGACTTGAATTCAAATTTGGCTGTGACCTGGGCAAGTCCCTTCTGTTTAGTTTACCTTAATATTCTGGAGTATCTTTGTCAAAATAAACCTCATATACTGTGCGGTCCACAGGGTCACAAAGAATCGGATACAACTTAGTAAGAATGAATTCATTGTCGTCGGAAATGGGAATTTATTCAAACATTTCCTACATATTTTGGAATGACGGACCCAGCGATGCAGTAAGACTGCATAAGAAAAAATTTATAGAAACACTTAAGGAAAAACACACACACACACACACACACACACACACACACACACACAGGAAGTGAGGAGGGTGTCCTCTGATTGCAGAATGGCTGGATATATACTACAGTAATACAAAGGAATATCTTTGGGCTGCAAAAAATGGCAAAAGAGATGAATTCAGAGAATCTTGGGGAAACAAAAAAAAAAAACAAACAAAAAACAACTTACATAGTTTTCAGAAAGACGGCTGATGCAAAACCCAATCAAGATTCCAGAAGACTGATCATGAACCTTGCATTCCAGATCTTCTAACAGAGGCAGTGAACTAGAAATTTTCAGAAACAGCCAATAACTAAACTTGTTTTGCTTGACTATATTTAACTGTTAAAAGGAAGGACCTTCATTTCCTTTTCTTTGTTCTGATTTGAAGTCTGAAAATACTAATTTAAAACAAAATCTGTTGCTAACATTTTCCTCAAAGACTATGCTTTCAGTGAATGAGAAATGTCTTCAACCTAATATGTTTGCTTTTTTTGTCCTTGTATGATTGATCAGGAGGGGAAATATGATGAAAATGGAATATTAGCAAATAGACTACAGCATATTAGAATAATTATACACTTTAATCACTTGAATTTATAACAAAAATGTTGCAGGAATTCAACATAAGGAACATTATAAATATAATGTCACTCAATATAAATAATTGGAATAATAAGATTATATTAACAGAGGTAAAAATGACTATTGATAAAATGTAATAACCATTTCTGCTAAACAACAAGGAAGAGGAGGCCTAGCTATCTAAAGACCAAGATCAAACATATGTAATGGAGATAAGCTTTCTAACAAGATAAAGAGTATTGGAAGAATACTTTCCTATTTAAGAAACTCCTAGAAATGAGGGCTAAAGCAATTTTTTTTAAAAAAAGGAAAAGAACTCAAGAGAATAAGCATGGTCAAAGAGGAAACAATTTTTGCCTTTTTGGAGATGACATGACTTATTTAGAGGATCTTAAGGAATTCAGCAAAAAATTAATTTAAACAAATTCAATCAAGCTGTACAAAATCAATATGACACATGTTATAAAATAAGTCACCTAAATCACCTGTATTTCTATATACAATCAATAAAACACAAATGTCAACTGTGGAAGTCCATTCCCCGAATACAGAGGAGTTTCTGTTGAATTGGGGGAGGGTATTTGTTAAAAGGGAAAGTTTTTAGTCATGCATGATGGAGCAACCAGGTAATGGAGCCCACAGCTTAGAAGCAGGGGGTAATTTATTCTAAAAACTACAAAGAAGAATGTTGAAGAGGGATTAGTATAGAGAGTAAAACAGATGGGGCACACAAGTAGGATGTTTTGCAGTGAACAGTTAACCACAAGTCTGGAAAGAAAGGAAATCTGGTACTGATAAGCATATGTTCTCAAATTATAATAAGGCAGTACCATAATCATTAAAATGTCTTGGTTAAAACAGAATAAAAATATGAAGTCCAATAATGAAATAAATTAGGTATACAGAGGCAAAGAAATAGTAGTTCCATAAATCTAAGTGCCCCAGTTATAGGACTAAAGGCTCACTATTTGGAAAAAAAAAAAAAAAAAACCCTGGGAAAACTGGGGCAGATATTGAATGTAAATCAAGATCTTACACCATAAGATAAACTCTAAAATGGGTTATGTAACTTAAACCTAAAGGTAATTTCACCAGTGAATTAAAAGGAGCAAAATAGAAATCACCTTTCAGGGAGAAGAATTTCTGATTATAAAAGTGATGGAAAGGATGACAGAAAGTAAAACAGAGAATTTTGTTTATGTAAAATTTAAAAGATTTTGTTTAAATAAACTTTATGTTGATAAGAACTTTATGTTGATAAAATCAGAAGGGAAACAAGTAATGGAGAAAGAATATTTGCATGAAGTTTCTCTGATTAAGGTTTCATTTTTAGGTTATACAAATAGTTGATTCAAAAGTATAGGATGAAGAATTGTTCCCCAATAAATGAATGATCAAAGAATAAGAACAGATAGTTCTCAAAGTAAAAATTCAAATTCTCAATAACCACATTTAAAAAATGCTTCAAATCACAAAGAATTAGAGAAATGCAAACTCAAGCAACTCTGAGGTTCTACTTCACACTCGTCACACTGAAAAATATAATAAAAAAGGAAAATGACAATTGTTAAGGTTCTTTGGAAAACGGGCATCACAATATACTGTTGGTGAAGCTGTTAGTTAGTCTAGCCATTCTGGAAAGCAATTTGGTACTAAACTGCAAAAATTATTAAATCATATGTACATATTGGCCCAGCTATACTACTTCTATGCCTACACAACAAAGAGATCAAAGAAAATGAAAAAGATTTATAGCAGTTCTTTTCATAGTTGCCAAAAAGTAGAAACAAATAGTGGGCCTATCTATTGAGGAATGCCTAAGAAATTATGATATATTAACATAATAAAATATTATTGTGTCATAAGAAAAACATCGACAGTTTCAGATGAAGATGGAGAGACTTTTATGAATTGAAGCTAACTGAAGCAGAACTACAAAAACAAATTATACGATGACAGAAATATTATACAGAGAAACAACTTTGAAAGACCTAAATACTTTGATTAATGAAATGAACTAGTATTCCAGAGGACTAAAGATGAAATACATCACCCACATTCAGCTAGAGAGGTAAAAGATTTAAAATCTCATCACAATATGAATTTCTGATATTAGGTTCCTTCCTGTACATCATATTATGTAACTGGGATGATCTCTTCTGTCAATTAGGTTATTTTAATTTACTTATATTGTATGTTCATAGACGTTCATGTGTTATCTATATAATTAGTTGGAACTGCATGTTATGTCCTCAGAAGGGATGTAAGGAGACAGTAAAGATCTATGCTTGATGTGAGACTGGGAAAAAAAAAAAAAAAAAAACTGGGGTTGTTGGGGAGGTTAAGGTATCCTGGAAAAGAGGGAGGTTGAAACTGGGTTTGTTGTTGTTTGTCTTTTGCTGTTGATAGAAATAGGCTATAAAATCAAGGTGCTACAGGGTATAGGATAATGACTATGTCTTCTTTGCTCAATTTTTATTTTGTTTAGATTTACATTCATGACAGTCTGAAGAGAGATTTGGAGTGAAATCAGTAGAAAATAGTTTGGTATACCTCTAGCTTCCATGAAATTACTCTGGGGGTTTCCTCAGAAGAGACTCCTAAAACAGATTTTGTGGGCAAAGGATGTGCATAAAAGGTAAACTGAAACTCAAGTTACAGACGCTTCAGACCTGGGGGTCACTGTGTCTGGCTCTGGTAAAGTTTTCCTTAACTAGATACAGTATTCATAACTATGGATTGTGATCCTTATTGGGAGAGACTTTTTAGTCACTTTGTTTTAGCAGATGGAAACTGAGATTCCCACAGATGATTCTAAAAAGATAAACATAGAAATTGATTGCAAAGAAAAGTTACAAAATTAGAGGAGATGTTAAAGTGAAACAATGTAATGGCAAATGGAAAGAAATATTCATCAGAAGAGCAACAGAGTGTATCATTGAGATATTACCAGAGATATCAATTGCTATAAAGCTTTGGTTGGGTGAGTTGCCCTGGGTGTATGTATATACAAAACACCATGCCCTGGCCACAAAAATCTCTGGCTTAAGCATCTTCACCAAAAATTTTTTTTAACCATACAAGTGTGTCCTCTATGCCTATTGCTGGATCATGAATTTTCCATGCAGTCTTAATTTGTGGGAGACATTATTTATGCATGGCAGGGCAAAACAAAAATAGTTGGGTTTTATTTTGGGGAGTAGATGAGTGAAGAAGCTATATTGCTGTCTTATTAAATGTGCCTTGATATGTACTAACGTGTCCCCAAGGAAGGTGTTTAAAGACATTGGTGGGGGAAGGGCTCATGAATTATGAGGTTTTGTTTGTACTAACATTAAATTTTTAAAAATATTTTTAAATATTTTTTAAACTTCATAGTTATTTCCTGGCAAAGGACTTGCTATGAAATTAGACAGATATTAAATTCCCTTTCTCTCCACCCTCCATTCATCTTTCCCCACCTCTCTCAGCAGAAATAATAGAATTTAGACTGTGTGAAGATCCCATTGATGAGGTTTACATTTGGGATACCCAAATGAAATTAGGGTTTCTGGTGGACAGGGAATTAGATGAGTTCTAGTGGCAGGTTTGGGGTTCAGGGAGTCAAATGGAGCTCCCCTGCAACTTCTCAGAATTTGGCACAAGGGTAGGGAGTTAAATGAGGTCTAGTGGCAGTGCAAGCAGTTCTCTGTAAAGGAATTTACAGACTTGAAAACCTAGATTGATAAGAGGTTTATTATGGGGATTGAAAGTAAAGTTCTGGTTAAGGAAATAGGTGAGGATAAAGAGAAGAGGGCACTGGAAACAGTATTCCAGTGGGCAGAGGCCCTTGACACACCAAGCATAGGACTGGCATGTTTGGCACCTCTGCAAAGAGAAGGTTTTAATTTGGCTCTTTTTTGTAATAAGGAGCTTTGGCTACAACCTGAAGGGGACTCATGGGTTTCATTAGGGCTAGAATTTGAATTGAATTCAATGGGTTTCAGGACTGAGCCAACCCCACCCAGATAACAAAGATGAAACTGTTTGTGCTTGGGGTGCAGTCCCCCCCACTGAGGCAGAGTTGAAGGAGGTTTTCCCCTTTAGTTTTGGGGGTTCCAATTGACATGACGGTATACTTAGAGAACCCCAAAGACTCTGCTAAAAAATTATTAGAAATAATTCAGAATTTTAGCAAAGTTGCAGGATACAAAATAAATCCACATAAATCCTCAGCATTTTTATACATTACCAACACAATCCAAGAGCAAGAGATACAAAGAGAAATTTCATTCAAAATAACGGTCGATAGTATAAAATATTTGGGAATCTATCTACCAAAGGAAAGTCAGGAATTATATGAGCAAAACTATAAAACACTCCTATCCAGTATTAAACTGGTGAACACCACTTGCTTTTCACAGCCCTCCCTTTTTAGGATCCCTCCCCCACCTTAAAGATCCTCCCCTTATTTTACCCCTTTTCCTTGAAATTACTGTATTCCCTTCCCCTTAGCTTACTCCTTCCCACCCACTTTTCAATGAAGTGGAAGAAGTGTCACCATAAATCGAATATGTCAATTGATACAGACTATGTTCCCTCCTTTCTTTCTCTCAGATATAATAGGTTACCTTTGCCTCTTCATGAGATGTAGTACCACCACTTTACCCTTTTTTATGATATAATTTCCTTTCCACTTCTGGTTTCTAGGACAAATTATACATGTGTTCTTTACATATCTTTTTGGGAGAAATATAGTTCTCAAGATTTCTTTTTACCTTTTTAGAAATCTCTTGTGTTCTGTATTTGAAGATCAAACATTTTGTGTAAATCTGTTTTTTTTCATCGAGAATAGATGGAATTCATTTATTTTGTTAAATGTCCATCTTCTTCCCTGGAAAAGGATGCTCATTTTTGCTGGGTAAGTTATTCTTGGATGCATACCAATTTCCTTAGCCTTTCGGAATATCATATTCCAGGCCCTTCGTTCCTTTAATGTTGATGCTGCTAGATCCTGGGTTATCCTTATTGTGGATCCTCTGTATCTGAATTGCTTTTTTCTAGCAGCTTCCAATATTTTTTCCTTCATCTGATTGGCCACTATATTTTTTGGCGTTTTGATTTTAGGGTCCCTTTCAGTATGTGATTGATGAATTTTTTCAGTGTTTATTTTACCCTCTGTTGCTAAAACATCTGAGCACTTCTCTTTGATAATTTCCTGGAAAATAGTGTCCAGGCTCTTTTTTTCCTCACATTTTTAAGGGAGTCCAATTATTCTCAAATTATCTCTCCTGGATCTGTTTTCCAGGTCTGTTGTCTTTCCAATAAGGTACTTGACATTCTTTTCAATTGTTTCATTTTCTGGTTTTGCTCGACTACTTCTTGGTTTCTCCTTGAGTCATTCATTTCTACTTGTTGGAGTCTAATTTTCAATAATGTATTTTCTTCACTCACTTTTTTTTATCTTTTTGTAATTGTCCAATTGAGTTTTTAAGTAAGTTTTTTTCTTCTATGGAATTTTTTTTCCATTTCATCCATTTTATTTTTTAGAGAGCTGTTTTCTTTTTCCAACTAACTAATTTTATTTCTCAGTGATTTGTTTTCTTTATCCACTCTGTCTTTAAATACATGGGATGACTTCTCCAGACTCTCTTGCTAAGTTTCCCTTTCCTTTTCCTGTTTCTCTTCTAGCTCTCTTGTGAGAGCCTTTTTGATTTCCTCTATGAGACTCTTGTGTATTGAGGAGCAGATCATATCTCCCTTATGGGATTCCTCTGGAGACAGTCTGCTTTTAGTCTCCTCAGGGTTCAAAGTCTGCTCTCTATCCATACAGAAGCTGTCAATGGTTAGAGCCCTTTTACATTTTTTGTTCATTTTGTTGGAGTGGGACTCGAAGAAAATAAATTGACAAGAGAAACAATTGTTCTGTTTCTGGGCAGGGGGATGAGACTGGATGGTGTTACTGGGCTTTCTCTATAGACTGCTAGAGACAGCAGTGAGGCACTAGCAGGACAGCGATGGCTGTGCTGTGTCTGGTCTCTGAGGCTCTAACAATACGCTGAGTCATTCTGGGTGGGGGTGGGGGTGGCCGGTCCTGAGAGACTCTAGGTTCGGGGGTTTTATTCTTCATCTCTGGTGTTTACACCTTCTCTGCTGGTCCTGGCTTGCTGCCAAGATGGAGTATGTGCTCTGGGGTAAAGGTAGTTTTAAAGAAACGGAAGAGATTGCACCCCTCTCCCTTCAGGTCTGAGCAGTGTAAGCTGCCTGTTTTGCTCTGCTTGCCCTTTGTCTGCACCCAGTCTGTTCATCCACTCCCCCAAGCAAACACAGATCTTTTCTGGTGAATTTCAAGGATGTCTTCTGTTGGTGATTATTTGTGGGTTTCTTTTCCGGTCAAGCATTAATTCTGAGGCATGTCATGAAATAAGTTCTGAGAGAAAATGCGGAGCTCAAGCAACTATCTGCCTCCATGCCACCATCTTGTCTTGAAGTCCCTGAAGTAGTGTCTTATAGTTAAGAATTTCTTTTTTTTTTTTTTTTTTTTAATTTAAATTTTATTTTATAATTATAACATTTTTTTGACAGTACATATGCATGGGTAATTTTTTACAACATTATCCCTTGCACTTACTTCTACTCAGATTTTTTCCCTTCCTCCCCCAACCCCCTCCCCCAGATGGCAAGCAGTCTTATATATGTTAAATATATTACAGTATATTCTAGATACAATATATGTGTGTAGAACCGAATTTTTTGTTGCACAGGAAGAATTGGATTCAGAAGGTAAAAATAACAGTTTACATTCACTTCCCAGTGTTCCTTTTCTGGATGTAGCTGGTTCTGTCCATCATTAATCAATTGGAATTGGATTAGCTCTTCTCTATGTTGAAGAAATCCACTTCCATCACCATACATCCTCATACAGTATCATTGTTGAAGTGTATAATGATCTTCTGGTTCTGCTCATTCCACTCAGCATCAGTTGATGTAAGTCTCTCCAAGCCTCTCTGTATTTCTCCTGTTGGTCATTTCTTATAGAACAATAATATTCCATAACATTCATATACCATAGTTTACCCAACCATTCTCCAATTGATGGACATCCATTCATCTTCCAGCTTCTAGCCACTATGAAAAGGGCTGCCACAAACATTTTGGCACATACAGGTCCCTTTCCCTTCTTTAGTAGTTCCTTGGGGTATAAGCCCAGTAGTAGTATGGCTGGGTCAAAGGGTATGCACAGTTTGATAACTTTTTGGGCATAATTCCAGATTGCTCTCCAGAATGGTTGGATTCTTTCACAACTCCACCAACAATGTATCAGTGTCCCAGTTTTCCCACAGCCCCTCCAACATTCATCGTTATTTGTTCCTGTCATCTTAGCCAATCTGACAAGTGTGTAATGATACCTCAGAGTTGTCTTAATTTGCATTTCTCTGATCAATAGTGATTTGGAACACTCTTTCATATGAGTGGAAATAGTTTTAATTTCATCATCTGAAAATTGTCTGTTCATATCCTTTGACCATTTATCAATTGGAGAATGGCTTGATTTCTTATAAATTAAAGTCAATTCTCTGTATATTTTGGAGATGAGGCCTTTATCAGAACCTTTAACTGTAAAAAATTTTTCCCAATTTGTTACTTCCCTTCTAATCTTGTTTGCATTAGTTTTGTTTGTGCAGAAACTTTTTAATTTGATGTAATCAAAATGTTCTATTTTGTGATCAATAATGGTCTCTAGTTCTCCCTTGGACACAAACTCCTTCCTCCTCCACAAGTCTGAGAGGTAAACCATCCCATGTTCCTCCAATTTATTTATGATTTCGTTCTTTATGCCTAAATCTTGGACCCATTTTGATCTAATCTTAGTATGTGGTGTTAAATGTGGGTCCATGCCTAGTTTCTGCCATACTAATTTCCAGTTTTCCCAGCAGTTTTTGTCAAATAATGAATTATTATCCCAAAATTTGGGATCTTTGGGTTTGTCAAAGATTAGATTGCTATTTTTATTCACTATCTTGCCCTGTGAACCTAACCTATGCCACTGATCAACTAGTCTATTTCTTAGCCAATAATAGTTAAGAATTTCTATTTTTTTTTTTTACAACTCCTTGTTTACTCTCTTTGACAATCCATTCTGAGCTGTAAGAAATGATGACTAGAAAAGGATGTGAAGATATATATAATAACATCATCATCATAATAATAATATCTTTTCTCTAATCATTTTTCAGACATCTTGAATTGGGTGTCCAATAGACACTACAAATTGAACATGTTCAAAACAGAACTCAATATCTTTCTTCCTAAATCTTTCCCCTTCCTATCTTTCTTAATATTATATGAAACAATACCTCAGTTTCTCAGGCTGACAATTTAAGAATCATCCTAGACTCCTATTTCTCATTCTCATATCCTATATGAGCCTAATGTCTATCAATTTCATCTTTGCAACACCTCTCAAACCCCCTTCATACTTCTGACCTGCTACCACTTATGTCACCTCATGCTTGTAATATATTAATAATCTAAGTAGGTCTTCTTGCCTCAAGTCTCTCCCCACTTCAATTCATCCTTCATTCAGCAGAAAAGTTATTTTTCTTAAAGCTGAGGTTCTACTCAATAGACTCTAGTGGCTTTTTAATCACATCCAGAGTCAATACAAAATTCTCTCTGGTATTTAAAACCATTCAAAACACATTCCCTTCCCTCTCTACCACTATTCCAGTTTTCTTATCCTCCTCTTCAACACATTTTCATTCACCTAGTAACACTGTCCATTGGCCACCTTTGCCCTTCCACAAATAAGACACTCCATCCCTCAGCTTGGAGAATTTTCTCTGTGCTCCATGCTTTCTCTCCTTATCTTTTCCTGCCAACTTCTCTGGCTTCTTCCAAGTCCCAACTAAAATCTCTTCTACAGGAAGCCTTTCTCAACACCTTTTAATTCTAATACCTTCCCTCTTTTTAATTATCTCCTAATTGTTCTGTATGTAGCTTGTGTTATCTCCCCATTAGATTGTGAAGTCCTGATCAAAGATGGGGTGGAGTAAAACCAGGAAGCTGATTGAGCTTTCCCAGTTTCTTTCAAAAACCACATGAAACCAAGCCTCTGAACAGAGACTAACAGAATGAAAGACAAACTGAAAAAACTTCAAGAAAGGTCAGTCTCAGTGGAGTGAAAAGGGTATTCAGCCCAGCTGACTCTGGGAAAGCCAGTGAGTCTTGACCACAGCAAATTAGCAACTAAGTCCCTCAGGCTTAAGTCAGTAGAGGAGCAAATCAGTGGGGCAGTTTCCAGTGCAGAAGGCAAACTCTGGGAAACCAGGCTTTTCCTGGAAAAAGCAGCCAAACTACTGACTGCAAACACAAGGGGCCGCACTGCTCAAAACTAAGCTTGGGACAGCACCCCCTTTGCTGTAGAGTAGAGGTCAACCATAAAAGTAAAAATAGAGAAAATACCAAAAGAAAAGGAAAGAAAATGAGCAAGAAACAGAAAAGAACCTTGACCATACAAAGCTACTATGATGATACGGCAGACCAAAATACATGCACAGAAGAATTTTCAAAGAGTGATATGAATTGGTCTCAAGCCCAAAGAGGCTTATTGGAAGTGCTCATAAAGACTTTAAAAGGCAAATAGGAGAGGTAGAAAAAAATTGAAAAGGGAAATTAGAGGTGTGCATGAGAGAGTAAATTGCTTGGAAAAGAAAGGAGAAAAAAATGTTCTTTAGAAAACAACTGTTAAAAAATAGAATTAACCAAATGAAAGAGAGATACAAAAGTTAACTGAAGAAAATCACATTAAAAAATTGAACAGGGCAAATGGAAGTTAATGACTCTGTGAGATAGCAAGAATCAGTTAAACAAACTAAAAATACTGAAAAAATGGGAGAAAATGTAAAATACCTCATTGGAATAAACAGCTGACCTAGAAAATAGATTTTTTTGGCTTACCTGAAGATCATGGCCAAAAAAAGAAGCCTGAATAGCATTCTTCAAGAGATCCTTAAGTAAAACTACCCTGACATTCTAGAAACAGGAGGAACTAGTCATTGAAAGAATTCATTGACCACCTTTGGAAAGATCCCACAAGGGAAACCCCAGGAACATTGTTGACAAACTCTAGAACTGTATCTAGAACACATATGACTAGAGGGTGAACACTTCTCACTACCACATCTCCAGAATCCTGGCCTATGTGTCCTGGAAGTTACTGACTTCGAGAAAAACACAGCAACATACACAGAAATATTATACAGAACGTCAAAAATATTGCAAACTGCCAGACAAAAACAATTCAAATAATGAGGAGCAATAATCAGGATTACCCAGGATCTGGCAGCTTCTACAATAAAGGATTGGAGGGGTTGAAATACCATATTCCAGAAGGCAAAGGAAAGAAGGTAAAGGGTTACAACCTAGAATTTTCTTTCTTTTTTTCTTTTTATTATTTTTATAATTATAACTTTTTTTTTGATAGTACATATGCATAGGTAATTTTTTTTACAACATTATCCCTTGTACTCCCTTCTGTTCCAAAATTTCCCCTCCTTCCTTCCATCCCCTCCCCTAGATGGCAGGCATTCCCATACATATTAAATATGTACAACCAAGAATTAACCACCCAGCAAGATTCAGCATCATCTTTCAGGGAAGGTGATGGAGCTTCAATTAAGTTGAGACTTTCAATCATTTCTATTGAAAAAGAGAGAACTAAACAGAAAAATTAATCTACAAACACAAGGCTCATGAGAAGCATAGAAAGGTAAAGGGGGGGTGTATATATTATATATATATATATATATATATATATATATATATATATATATATATATATATATATATATATATATATATATATATATATATATATATATATATATTATTAAAGGTTAAACTGTTTACATCCCTAGATGGGAAAATGATATCTGTAACTCTTGATAACTGTATCTGTCACTGATGCAGACAGAGGGGGCCATCACGTGGACTGAGGGGTAGCTACAACTGGACTCTGATGTGATAACATCAAAGAAGAAGTCATGAAGGACTGGGAAAGGTCTGAATTTGAAAAAGAGTAAAGGGGAGGTATAATGGGACAATTAGTTCACATAAAGGGATGCAAAAGACCTATAACAATAGGAAAGGGAAAGGGGGAAAGAAGGGAGGGAAATGAGCATTGTTAAAGCTTGATGTCATCAGTTTTGGTTCTAAGGAGAAATAATTTAATCATTTAGTTGGGTGTAGAAATTTATCTAACCCTAAAAAAGTAGGAGGAGAAAGAAGAAAGAAAAGAGAGGGGCAGGATAGGAGGGAGGGCAGAAACTCTATGGAAAAAGGTAAGAGAAGGGAGGAAGGGGTAATAGAAGATAAAATAATGGGTAGAATGGGTTAAAAAAAAAACACACTACTAAGATAAGGGTGGGGTGGGGGTGATAGGAAATGAGGTAGTGGGTGAGGTGACTAAGATTGTGAAGTATCCTTAAGGGCAGGGGGATGTCTTTTACCTCTTTAAAAATTCCCAGTGCTTAGCACTTGTGAATAGGACTTTATTTTTTAATTGTAGTAAGTTTATTTATTTTTAATACACATTGCTTTATGTTGGGAGAGAAAAATCAGAGCAAAAAACCATGGGAGAGATTAAAAAAGAAAAAAAAAACAGAAAAAAGAAATGAACATAGCATGTATTGATTTACATTAGTTCTTTTTTTGGATGCAAGTGGCATTTTTCTTTTTTTATAGCTTTTTATTTACAAGATATATGCATGGGTAATTTTTCATCATTGACAATTGCAAAATGTTTTCTTCCAATTTTTCTACTCCTCCCCTAGATGACAGGTAGACCAATACATGTTAAATATGTTAAAATATATGTTAAATACAATATATGTATACATATACATACAATTATTTTGCTGCATAAGAAGAATTGGACTTTGAAATAATGTCCAATTAACCTGTGAAGGAAACAAAAAATGCAAGCGGACAAAAACAAAGGGATTGGAAATGTTATGTAGTGGTTCACATTCATTTCCCAGAGTTCTTTCCCTGGGTATAGTTTGTTCTATTCATTATTGAACAAATGGAACTGATTTGGTTCATCTCATTGTTGAAGAGGGCCGCATCATGTTGTTGTTGAAGTATATCTCCTGGTCCTGCTCAATTCACTCAGCATCAGTTCATGTAAGTCTCTTCAGACCTTTCTGAAATCATCCTGCTGCTCATTTCTTACAGAACAATAATATTCCATAACATCCATATACCACAATTTATTCAGCCATTCTTCAATTGATGGGCATCCCCTTGGTTTCCAGTTTCTGGCCACTACAAAAAGTACTGCCAGAAACAGTTTTGCCCATGTGGGTCCTTTTCTCTTTTTTATGATCTCTTTGGGATATAAACCCAGCAGTAACACTGCTGGATCAAAGGGTATGCACAGTTTGATAATTTTTTGAGCATAGTTCCAAATCGCTTTCCAGAATGGGTGGATATATCCACCAACAATGTATCAGTGTCCCAGTTTTCCCAGAAGATGGCATTTTCTATCCAAAGTCTATTGGGATTACTTTGGATCACTGAACACTGAGAAGTATCAAGTCTTTCATAGTTGATCATCACACATTCTTGCTATAATTGTGTACAGTGCATTCCTGCTTCTGCTTGTTTAACTCAGCATTAGTTCATGTAAATCTTTACAGGCCTTTCTATAAGCAGCTTATTTATACTTTTTAAAAATAGAAATAATATTCCATTCATGTACCACAACTTGTTTAGCCATTTCCCAATAGATGGGTATTCATTCCTTTTCCAATTCTTTGCCACTACAAAAAGAGGTGCTACAAACATCTTTGCACATATGGGCCCTCTTCCCTCCTTTATGATTTCCTTGGGATACAGACCTGCTGGGTTAAAGAGTATACACAGTTTTATAGCTCTTTCTACATTCCAGATTGCTCTCCAGAGTGGTTGGAATATTCCTAATATTCCTAATAGTTGTACCTATCTAAAAGTAAACACAACTTCCCTTTGAAAATCTTCCAGCAGAGGCTAGATGATCATTTTTCTGGTATGCTACAGTAGCAATCCCTTTTTGTGAAGGAGGTAAAGTAGCTGGCTACTTGCTAGGGTTTCTTCCAACTTTAAAATTCTATGAACTATGGAAGTTGCCCTCAGAAAGGGTGAATTTTTAAAGAAGTGTGGGTTTAGGGGATAAAAGTTATTGAGTTCTCTTTTAGATGTGGTGGGTATTAGACCTCCTTTAAAGCCTAACTCAAATGCCATTCATATATAAAGGTTATTCTGATCCTTCATTTCATTTCTATGGTAGTTGTGCCTGTTGCCATGTGATATTTTAATATTTACTGAATATATATTTTTCTTATTATATTATAAGCTGCTTGAGTGCAAGAATATCTTTTTGTGTGTGTCCACCATTGTACTTAGCTCTCTCCTTTTCTTCTTCTCCCTCTCTCATTTTCCTTCTTTCTTTTTCTTCTATTTCTTCTCTTCATCCTCTCTCCTCTTTCTCTCTTCTTTCCCCATTTGAATCTCCCTCCTTCCCCTCTTTTTCCTGCTCTGTCTCTCCCTGTCTCTATATCTGTCTGTCTCTCTCTATGTACACACACATTTATGATTGAGAAGAGAGACAAGAATTCATGCATTTAAGTACATCCCTCATGTTTCTGGTTAATGTTCTTTACTCCGGAGTAGACATGTCCAGTCCCTTCAACACTTCCTAATATGACCTAGTTGTTAGATCCTTCTCTGTTTTGATTATTTTCTTTTAACTTCCAGTCAAAAACATCATCTCTGGGTTCCATTTTTATCTCTTAAAATGAGGGGTTTGGATGAACTAATGTGTAAGGCTCTTTCCACTCTTTGGATTCTATACTCTATTTGCTGTACTAGTTCATTAATTACCGAATAGAGTGAAACAGTGGCCATGGAGAGTAAAAGGAGGGTAATCAGTCTACCTTAGATGGCTCTCTTAGAACATTTTTGCACATGTGGGTCCTTTCCCTTCTTTTTTATTTCCTCGAGATACAGACCCAGCAATAGCATTTCTGGGTCAAAGGGTATGCACAGTTTTATAGCCCTTTGGGCTATAAAAGATCTGTAAAATCTTTTCCTCTGTGCTCAGCTTTCTTGGGAGCTCTGAATCTCCTCCAACTCTTGTCCTTCCTCAAATCAGACTGGTCTCCTTTCAGCCTGCCTGGCATCAAAACTCTATCCCAGAGTCGATTCTCTCAGCTTCAATGCTGTCCTTCTTTTATCCTCGCAGAGAATAGGCATGTGAGAACGCAATGGGGCGTGGGGAAATACATCCACCAATAAACTTGCTCCTCTTAAAATTCCTAAGGTGTAAACTCCCTTTAAAGGCCGGAACCAAAGGTCTGAGCCAGAGAACTGTCAAGTCAACCAGAGTTCTCACCTTGTAATTGTCCAGACAACCTGAGTTCTCGCCTTGTAATCCTAACAGTTCCAGATTGTTCTCCAAGAATGGTTGGATCTTTTCACAACTCCACCAACAATGCATTAGTGTCCCAGTTTTCCCACATCCCTTCCAACATTTATCATTATCTTTTCCTGTCATCCTAGCCAATCTGGGAGATGTCAGGTGGTACCTCAGAGTTGTTTTAATTTGTATTTATTTAATCAATAGTGATTTAGAACATTTTGTGAATAGGACATAATAGAAGCTTAATAAATATTAGTGACTGATTTTGAGGGAAACTGTTATCTTCTTTGAAAATGTATCTCCTCATAATCTATAACTGTCCATTTTGGAGTGGGAATTAATTACTACTGTACATTTTCAACCATTCCTTAAATATGTTCTATGACACCATTTTCAGATTTTAGATAGATTTGGGAGAGAGTATTGTCAATGAATTGGGAACCAGCAACTCTGTCTTCTCCACTAGAGAAATCCCTGTCAACAGGCTGCATTATCCAGTTCTCGTGGAGATATATGTAGTAGCATAAATTAGTATTGAACTGACGTAGGCCTTTCATCCAGCCTTCTCTTGTATCAGAAAGGGAATGTAAACATGTAGGACCCAGTAGTGGTCTGAGAAATAAACGTATGCTGGAGATTGCCGGCGTGGGAAGCTTCAGGTGAAACCGCTGGGGAAGGAAAGCAGCTGCCCGACTGGCGGAGAGTCGGGAGGACAAACATCCGAAGGCTTGTGGGGCGATTCAGGTACGGATTGCATTTACAATTCCAAAGAAATGCACCATAACTATCTCTGAAAACAAACCGAAAGCGGGCAACAAATTTCAGCTGTGAAGAATGGAGACGCAGTTCCCGCGGTAGTTTCCGTAGTGTAGTGGTTATCACGTTCGCCTCACACGCGAAAGGTCCCCGGTTCGAAACCGGGCGGAAACATGGTCCCTCTAATTTTTTTTCGGTTTTGAAATTCTTGTCAATTATTTGTTAGGGAAAGTGGGATAAACCATATAGGAAGGGTTACGTCACGTAATGAGCTCTTGAGGTTCTGTGTTATATTTCTGTGTACTTTGCTGTGTTTTCCTCGCGGCGGGTAACTTCCAGGACACCCACGCCGGCCTCTGGAGACGTGGTAGTGAGAAGTAAGCGAGCACCCTCTAGCGATATGTGTCCGAGGGCCGAGTTCGGCCCCATCCACATCAAAGTAATAAAAGCCCCTCTTTCCCGCCAGACCTTCCCCGCCTTTCTTTGGCCTCAGTGACCCAGGTATAAAAATCCCAGAGGAGGACCGTTCCCTTTTCAGTTCCATGTGTCAGTTCCCTAGCGGTTCATAGAAAACTCAACAAAGAAAAAGAAAAAAAAGATGTTCTTAGTGCAGATTTCTTTCTCTTATGCTTGTCCCCGGAGGGGCTCTGAGTAGTAGCTACTTTCTATTCCAGTTCAGTTCCTGGAAGATACAGAGAAAAAGAGAAGAAATTGCTTGAGGCTATAGGTTTTGTTTGTTTGTTGTTTTAGTTGTTTTGTTTTTATGGTGATAATCTTTTCTTGATAGAAGCAATTTGGTTACAGTCTGACGTGCAATCTTTCTGCACACTTTATCAATCTTTGGGAAGCTTAGTCCAGTTATTTGAGTTTGTCACTGTGATTGGTCCTTCGTCCTCGAAAAGGATCAAAGCATCAGGGAGTGATGCCATGACACACAAGTGAATTGGGTGGAGGTGTGGAAGAGCTGTCTCACTTTCTCTCCGGGACCACTTGGGATCAGGATGACTCGAGATGGCTCTGGATGCAGAGGGACCTGGACCTTTTTTAGCTAAGGTCTTTTCCAGGTCTCAGTTTGTCTTAGGCAACTCCCGTTCAGTGACTAAGACTAAGTAAGTATAAAGCAAGGAAATGGTTTCTTTCCTACTTAAAAAAAAAAAAAAAAAAAAAAATTCAATCTGAGAAGGGAAGACCCTTAGGGATTCTGGCCGAAACAGAAATCTGAGCCTAAATAATGATCAAATGAGGCTTGGATTAGGACTTATTGTTGGCCAATTAATGAGAGCCAGAGGCAAGATCCTTTATAATATAAATCTAAATTCCTTTCTACAAAAATTTTAATTTTAATTATTTTATTCTTAAATAAAGCTTTTTTATTTTCAAAACATATGCACGGATAATTTGACAACAGTGACTCTTGCATAGCCTTGTGTTTTCTCCTTCTTTCCACCTCCTGTCCTAGGTGGCAAGTAATTCAATATATGTTAAACATGTTAAAATATATGTTAAATCCAATTGTGTATAAATATTTCTACAATTCTCTTGCTGCATAAGAGAAATCAGATCAAAACAAGAAAGTAAACAAGAAAACAAAATGCAAGCGAACAACAACCAAAAGTGAGAATATTATGTTGTGATCCACATTCAGTTCCCACTCTCTGGGTGTAGATGACTCTTTTCATCACAAGATCATTGGAACTGGCATCAACTATGTCATTGTTGAGAAGAGCCAGTTCATCAGAATTGATCGTCATACAATATTGATGTTGCTGTGTACAATGACCTCCTGGTTCTGCTCACTTCCCTTAGCATCAGTTCATGTAAGTCTCTCCAGGCCTCTCTAAAATCCTCCTCCTGATAGTTTCTTGCATTACAGTAATATTCCATAGCATTCATACCATAACTTATTCAGCCATTCCCCAACTGATGGGCACCCACTCAGTTTCCAGTTTCTTGCCACTATGAAAAGGGCTGCCACAAACAACAAATCTAATTCCTAAACCCCAAGAAATCTTGCGAGGTTTCAGCGATCAAAATTTCTATTTCTTTGAACAGAGGACCAGCAGGAAAAGGCAGGATTTCTTATATGAACAGAGGGGTAAGAGAAAGGAAAGAGGTAGGAGGGAAAGAAGAAAGGAAGAAGTGAAAGAAGTTGCTTCACTGGAACTGTCAGATTTCTAGGTAGGCAATTTATTAACGTTTATTATATTAACTGAACCCAGCAAGTTCACAGAAAATAAGGCAAGAAGTTAAAAATCTTCGCCCAACGTGGGGCTCGAACCCACGACCCCTGAGATTAAGAGTCTCATGCTCTACCGACTGAGCTAGCCGGGCGACGCCCTGTGTAGGGTTTCCTTCATGTATTCCAAAAGAAATATTAGTGTTAGAGTCCAGGAAGTGAAATACATTTATCTTCAGTTTCCCAATGAATTTTCACTTTGGGCTCTGTGTCACAAGAAGGTTGGGTAGGAAAAGATTAAGAGGGAAGAGGCAAAGAAAGACTATTGAAAGGCCAAGAAACAACAGATCTCCAACGCCCAGTCCACGTAAGACCTCATTTGTTCCCAAAAAACAACATTTAGGGATTTTTCACCTTCCCATTTTAAGTCTGATTGGAGCTTGCTCAGGAGCTGCATTAGTCTTCCGTGATCCCAAGCTACTTTATCGGTATTCGGTAGTAGGTGAGTAGGTGCAAAAAAGGTAACTGTTTTGGTAAAGTGTGACTAGTGACAAGTCAGGAAATGCAAAAGGTGGTGGGGGAGTTGGCACAGAGGGTCAGAAAGGCTCCCTTAGGATCGGGCTCCTGCTCACAAGAAATCGGAACTATACTGAAGGAAACAACGGAAGAGAGAATATGTTCCGGACTTCCCAAAGTTTGGGACAACATGAACATCAATTCTTCCTTGAAATTATGTTTTCTTGGGGCTTTGGATACAAAATAAAAGCAACTTCTCCAGTTCCACTAATCGGCAACATCCTTTTGTCTCCTGGGTTTTTCTAAAAGAACCCAGAAAAGCCAAGATTGATGTGATTCAGTTCCTATCATCTCCTTAGTCCCTGGATAAGAACATTACATTGTGTAGTTCTGTGACTAAGGTGAGATGATCTATGGATTTTATCAGGGCACCAATCCCCAGAGGGGCATGGAGGTAATCCTGCAAGCTGCCAGGATCCCAGTGAAATCCCCTGCTGATCTTGCATCTCCAGTCACCTGAGAAGTTCAGCTACAAATAATCAATCTTCTTTCACAGCCCTCTTCTCTCCACTATTTTTGCTTCTGAAGTCGCCAAATCCCTCTATCCCATCCTTGTCTTTCAGAACCCCCTTTTTCTGCTGTTTCCAGGCTCAATAATAATCACCATGGAAAATTCTTCTCTTTAGCCATTGACCTGTGGTGGTTGAAAATGTAAATAAGAAAGTTTAGCACATAGAGAAAATGATTATGGTAGAAATGATACTTAAATGGTTCCAGTGAGAATTAGGACCACTGGCTTTCAAGTTCTAGGGGTTGGCCACTGAAACATGGATCTACTATAAGAAATGTTATCTTTTACTATTTTGCTTTGACATTTGGAATATACAATCCACACTAATTTGTACTTTAATTTTTCAAGAAATGACAAGGTTTTCAGTTAAACAGACATTTGCTGCCATTTACATTGATGCTCCTCCCCTTCTCTCTCTTTCCTCTTTTACTCACAGTGAAGTGTCTATCAGCTTTTCACCAAGGAAGTCTTGTCTTCATCCCTCCTCTCCCCTCAAAATAGAATCATCTCAACCTCAGCAAACTGACTCTATTGGCAGAAGAAAATTTCCACCTTTTTTTTTTTTTTTTTTTTTTTTTGATGGGGTTAACAGTTTCTTCCAGTTCCTTACCAAATGCATTTTTTTCAAATTCTTCCTCACTCTGGCTTTATTTTCTTTCTCCTCCCAGCTGAGGTTAAGGGGGGAACCTACATCCCAAAGGATACAACTGAGAAAGAGGCTTCTACCAATTCCCATGATTCTCTGGAAAGGCCTTATGTAAGTAAGGAAGCATTCCATCATAAGAAAAAGAAGAAATAGTACCTGAGGTCAATTATTAGGATTTCATAAGCCAAACTATCTAGTAACATCTTAACATAAGATGATGTAGCCCCATAAATAGTGCAACCTTTTTTCAAATCCTTAATTTTATCAATCAAAAGGAGTATATCTTCTCCGTTTTTGACCTGAAGAGTCAAGCTCTTCAATAATAGGGTATACATCTATAAACTCACTTACATCCTGTCCTCACTTACATCCTTTTTTGCCTTAACTAATGCTTTTTCTAATCTTGTCATAGGCTGCTTCACAGGTGATTATGTTTGTGTTTCTGCCTCTTCCCCTCCTCTTTTTCCCTCCACCCATGAAGGGTTAATTGAGAGAGGTAACTCAGGGGATTGGAAATGATTTAATTTCTCCTGCTGTGAATTCTTAGCTGATTCTTCCTCCTTTTCTCATAATTTAGTTGACACCTCCTCCCCCTTCTTTCTTCCTTTTCTTTAGTCTAATACTTTTTAAAGCTACTTGAATTAAATTGTATATATGAAGTGTATCAGTTTGGTTTGGAATTCTAGTGTTCTCTTAGTTGCTCTCCTACTAATTTCCACTCATCTATATCCAATTCTTTTTCCTTGGAGAACCAAGGAGATTTGTACTGTACAGTTTCTAAAAGTTCAGTGATCTCCAAAATTATAATCAGTCCTTGGCTTTTCATAACCTTGACAATGCTCTCTAAACATTTTCCTTGAACAGAAACAGAAAGCTGTTTTCTAAAACTTTGCCCCATTTCACTGAAATTCTACTTTAACTCTTTAACAAAGTTTCCTTGTTTTACTCACCCAAATTTCTGGGTCAAAGAGACTTTTCCACTGAAATCTGGATCCAAGGTTTTTCCACTGGAATCAGGATTGTGTCTGTCCCGGTTTGGGTGCCAAAATGTGAAGCCAAATGTATATTGCTGCTGCTCTTGCTCCAGTAAGAAAAGCATTTCCAAAAGTAATATTGTTATGTTATATGGATGATATTTTGGGATTATTGAACTGAAAGACAGAAGAAAGGGATTGAAATTAGGAAAAATAGAGTTGTATGCAGTAGAGACTACTGAGATATTCCCCGGAGAGGTGAAATTTGTTCCTATTCAGCCTATGGATTCTTTGCCTCCAGGAACAGTAGGCTTGACCATTTCACCTCCTGAGAGTGCTTACAGAGTAGTGTTCATCCATACACTGATATGGGAAACTGGAGAATGTGGAACTAGTATCCCAGTCACTAACACAGGTAGACAAAATGTAATTTATCAACCAAGAGAAGTAGTAGCATCAGGCTTATTATTACATACCCCTAATAAGCAATCTGGTGACAGTCGCCCAGATTCTGACTCCAAAGAACAAAATCTGCAAGAATCCTAACAAACACTAATCCAGAAAAGTTAGCACATGGAGAAAATGGTTATGATAGAAATGATACCTAAATGGTTCCAGAGAGGATTACACATTATGTATTCACATTTGTGTACAATAATTGTGTATTTTTTCCCTTTCTTTCGCCCCTCCTGGATGTGCTAAGATAATGAGAAGTCTGTCTAGTCTGGTAGAGACCTTTTTTTCATTTTGAGAGAATAATTTCAGAAATAATCTGGGAACCTAAGGCAGCATCTATTCTCTGGTGATCCAACCCAGGATTGATACTGCAAGTGATACAATAGCTCAGGGGGCTTTGATTCAACCTTTCAAAGAGTCACTGACAATTTGAAAACAACATATCATGAATGTTAATATCAAAACATTTCCCCTATAAATCTGAGGAGTGTATTCTCCCACAGAAACATATTCATCATTAGGAAGAATGTGTACATGTATAGGATGCTATAGTATTGATAGAGCCACACGTTTAGGAGACACATGTACCCTGGTTAACTAATTCCTCTGATTTTGCAGAATTCCAATGCCTTTTCTCTTCATTCTTCTCCCTTTTTGGTGTGATATCTTTTCTGGACAAGTCATTTTGGTGGGCTCCTTCAATCTGCCTCCCTGTAGAGATGTACTTAATGACTTCCAGGACTCTTGATTCTTTTTATTTACTCCCTTGAGTCTACCAGATGCTACCATGGAAACATTGAAGAGAAATATTTCCTCCTCTCCACAATTGTTCCTAAGGACTAGCTCTAATGGCTGAAACCTTAGAGAATGTTTCTGCCTGCACAGATAGCTGGATTTTTAAAGGCTATACAAGGCTGATCTTTCAGACAACTAGTAGTTAGTAATGCTACAATTTCATCAAATAATTGGAGGAACTTCTTCCTATCTGTTAAACAACTGTAAATTCTTTATACTTCTTTTCCAAACTCTGAATAGGCAACTCATAATTTCATATCTGTAGTTGGATCTATATCTATTAGGGTTCCATTCCTCCAGGTAGATTAGGCTGATTCGTTTTCTAAAATGCAATGAAGATGTCTTCCAGACTTCACTGGTTAAAGAGGCAAGTCACATTTCCATTTATACAGCTTTCTGGTGATCTCTGTTGACAGAAATGCATCTTTCTGCTCACTTAAAAATATATGAGAGGTTTAAATTTGCAGAATCAAGACACTTCAGTCTTGAAAATTGTACCAAAGACACAAAAGTCACATCACATCTGAATCAGAATATTTGTATGGAAACAAGGTGGACTGCATCTACTAAAGCAACATCTTACATCCTTGCTGAATATTCTTTCTACACAAAGACTAAGTTAACTTCCTTTTGCAATTTTAGAGGTCAATTAGCATCTAATATCTTTGAACAAACACCAATATCCTGCCTCAATAACCCTAAATAGGAGCAAGATCTCTTGTTTTCTCGTTTCAGTGCACCATGTTTTTCCTTTGGTTTGGACCACGACTGCTTATGGCTAGTTTTGCTGCATGTTCTTCCTGGTCTTGTTTCAATGCTTTTGGCCCATACATGTCCTTAAACCATGTGACTAACCCCCTGCTTCTAGGGCACAGGCCCCTCATCTAGTCTCCCTCCCTCTCTTTCCTATTTGCATTACATAAAAATCCATTTACATAGAGGTCTACTGAATGGTACATTTGGATAAGATGAGAAATGTCTGTATACTTCTCTGTACCGTCATTTGCCTCTTGGAAAACGAAACTCCTTTACAACTCATCCAAAGGAGCAGAACTGGAGAAACTCCTGCAGATTCTATACTAAGGGTTTCTATTCCTTTTGAAGTCTTGAAGGAATTATTACCCTACTAGGTAAGAGCATGATGAGAGAAATCATTGAGTTCAAAGGAAGACTTTCTTGACCCCCAAACTCTGGTTAATTTGTCCTCAGTGTAGTCCATCTTTGCAGCACAAACAATCCCGTCTTTCCTGTGAGTACTCCAATTTAGCATAGAACCAACTTTCCCTACAAGTATACTGAGAAAGAGAAAGGACATTCAGCAGTGAAATTCCATACCTATTTGCTAAGTAGGTGTTTGTTTCTACTATTAAGATTTTCTCCTTAAAGTGGATATCTTCAACATAGAGAAGAGCTAATCCAATTCTAATTGATCAATGATGGACAGAATCAGCTATACCCAGAAAAGGAACACTGGGAAATGAGTGTAAACTGTTAGCTTTTTTTGTTTTTCTCCCCAGGTTATTTTTACCTTCCGAATCCAATTCTTCCTTTGCAACAACAACAACAAAATTCGGTTCTGCACATATATATTGTACCTGGGATATACTATAACATGTTTAATATGTATGGGAATGCCTGCCATCTAGGGGAGGAGGAACAGAAGGGAGTACAAGGGATAATGTTGTAAAAAATGTTATAATTATAAAATTAATAAAAAAAAAGATTTTTCTCCTTAATCTTATTGACTTCCAAGATTATTTCTAATTATCCTGTTTATATTTTATCCTTTTTATACATAGTTGTTTGCTTATTATATTATCTCAATAGAACACAATTTTGAGAGCAGGCACTGTATTTTGCCCTTTGCCCTTTCAAATTTAGCTCGTTTATAGTCTATTTGTATATAGTTGTTTGAATGCTGTCTTCTTCATTAAGCTGTGAGTATTATGAGAGCAGGGACTGGAGGATGAAGCCAAGGGATAAAGGAATACTCTCCTGCACTCTGTCAAATTCCCCTCCAAATGATTTTTAAAATGAATTCTGGAATAGTAGAACCAACAAAAGAGTGAAGTGAAACAATTTTCCAGCCCAAGAAAACTTAGAAGGTTGATAAAAAGAAAAGGCATATCTGAGAAATATGGGCCTAGCCAGATACGGGTACACCCCAGCAAGCCAGTAGCAGGTTGTGGAGATGTCTGAAATAGCCCATGGATGATAAGGGAATTGGATAACTGATCAGAAGAAGATTAAAGAGAACTCCTTGCTGGTAGAGGGTGGGGGTGAAAAGAGGGGAGCATCACACAAGATTTAGCAGCTTCTACATTAGAGGATCAAGGCAGCTAGATGGCTCAGGAAAACCTAAGTTCAAATCCAGACACTTCTCATATATGTGACCCTGGGCAAATCACTTAACCCTATTGACCTCAGTTTTACCATATGTAAAATGAGCTGGAGAAAACTGCAAACTACTCCAATATCTTTTTAAAGAAAATCCCAAACGGAGTCACAAAGAATCTGAAATGACTGAAATGACTCAACAAACACATATTAAAGGACTGGAGGGTTTGGAATATGAAATTCTGGATGATAATAGAGTTTGGAGATTCTTGGTTGCAAGTTCTATCCAGCAAAACTGAGTATGGATATTTAATGAAATAGAGGATTTCCAAGCATTCCTGAAGAAGAGCTAAATAGAAAATTTGACTTTCAAATACAAGACTTGAGAAAAGCATAAAAAGGTAAGCAGGAAAGAGAAATCATAAGGTATTCAGTAAAGTTAAACCACTCACATAGGAAGATGGTATTTACAACTCTTAAGATAATCATTATTAGGGAAGTTTGAAGGAGTATTTATAGAAAGAGAATACTGATATGAGTTGATTATTAGAGATGTTATAAAAAATAAAGGGTGAGAAAGCAAGATGACAATGATGGTATGTTAGCTAAAAAGCAATAAAATTAAGAAGTGAGAAAGAGGGATTCCCTGGGGTAAGGGGGAAAGAATATAAAGTGATGAGAACTTTTTTTTTTTTTTTTTTTTTTTAAATAGAAGATGGTGGGGGCAGCTAGGTGGCACAGTGGATAGAGCACCAGCGCTGAATTCAGGAGGACCCAAGTTCAAATCTGGTCTTAGACACTTAACACTTCCTAGCTGTGTGACCCTTGGCAAGTCACTTAACCCCAGCCTCAGAAAAAGAAAAAAAAAAAAAATAGAAGAATGAACCTTATCAGAATTGGTTTAAAGAGGGAATAATATCAACTCTCAGTTATGTATAGAAATCTATTTTATCTCAAAGAAAGTAGGAGAGGAAGAGGATGGGAAATTCAAGGGTGACCTGATAGAAGGGAGGGAGGGAGGATTAGGGGATGTGGTAGTTAGAAGCAAAACACTTTTGAAGAGGGATTGTCAAAGGAGAAGTAGAGACAGGTAGGGGGACGATAAAGAGAGAAGAGAGAAGAGAGAGGAAGAGAGGATAAATGGGGGAAAATAGGATGGAGGGAAATACATAACATAGTAGTAATAGTCATTTCCAAACTTATGTGGAAAAAGTCTTACAACAATTTCTCTGATAATGACCTCATTTCTCAAATCTATATAGAGTACTGAGTCAAATTTATAAGAAAATAAGTCATTCCCCAAGTGATAAACAGTCAAAAGATATGAATAGGTAATATTCAGATGAAGAAATCAAAGCTATTAATAGTCATATAAAAATACTCTAAATCACTGTTGATTGGAGAAATACAAATTAAAACAACTTTGAGGTAGTTGATACCTATCACATTGATTAATATGACAAAAAGGGAAAATGAAGATGTGGGGAAACTGGGACACTAAAGCATTGGTGGAGTTGTAAACTGATTGAACCTGTTGGAACTATGCCCACAGGACTATAAAATTATGCATTCCCTTTGACCCTGTAATACCATTATGAGGTCTGTATCCCAAAGAGACTTAAAAAAAAAAAAGAACCCAAAAAGGACCTATTTGTACAAAAATATTTATAGTGGCTCTTGTTGTGGTGGCAAAGAATTATAAATGGAGGGGATACCCAACAATTGGGAAATGGTTGAATAAGTTATGGTATATAATTGAGATGGAATATTATTGTGCTATAAGAAATGATGAGTAGGATGCTTTCAGAAAAGCCTGGAAAAACTTAACATGAACTGTTGTAAAATGAGCAGAACTAGGAGAAGAATTTACAGAGTAACAGCAATGTTGTGTGACAGTCATCTACAAATGACAACTATTTTCATCAATGCAATGATCCAAGACAATTCTAAAGGACTTATGATTAAATATATATGTCCACCTTTAGAGAAAGAACTCATGGAGTCTGAATGCAGATAAAAGCAAAAAAAAAATTTATTGTTAATTTCTTAATTTTCCCTCAGTAGTGGTATTGTTGGATCAAATTGTATTGGCAATTTTTTTTTCTTTTTTTTTTTCTCCTAATGAAATTGGGGTTAAGTGATTTGCCCAGGGTCACATAGTAAGTGTTAATAATTTAATAATAATTGTTATAATTAAAAATAAGTGTTTAATAATTCTTTAGTCAAAATTCCAGATAGCTCTTCCAAATGGTTATATCAGTTCACAATTCTATCAAAATGAATTAGTATCCTAATTTTTCCATATCCTTTCCAATATTTGTTGCTTTTCCTTTCAATCAGTTTAGCTAATCTGATAGTTGTAAAACTATATCTTAAGGTTGTTTTAATTTCATTTCTCTAATCAATAATGATTTAGAGCATTTTCCCATATGACCCTGAATTGTTTTGAATTCTTCATTGCAAAAATGTCTGTTCTTATCTTTTGGCCATTTATTCTATTTTTTTGTTTTATTTTTTGTCCATGTTTTCTTTCACAACATGACTAACACGGAGATATGTTTTGTATGACTGCACATGTATAACTATATCAAATTGTTTACTTTCTCAATGATGGTAGAAAGGGAATGAGAGAATTTGGAATTCAAAATTTTGAAAAATGAATGTTAAAAATAATTTTGACATGTAATTGGGGGAACTCTATTAAAATTTAAATCTTGTTTTAGTATCACCATTGCTTAGTAGAGTAACTTAATGATTGTTGCCTTTTCTGCTTGAAGAGGAACAAAATGACATCAAAGTGGCCAATCAGACCGATATGAGCTCAGAAGGCTCTATGACAGCTAGGATACAAATAGTTTATATGAACATCTGAAGCAGAGTGACTCTAAATTTGTTCATCTCATTCTGGCTTGCTCATAGAACACAGCACTTTCTCTGATGTAGATACACCATGCTAGGTAGTCCTGTGTTTTTCTATGTCTCACAATCACTTACAAAGTTATTCAGAGAAATCTTGAGAGAAACCTCCATGTGAGCACTTTCCTTGTGTGAATTCTTTGTACAACAGTCTTTGAAGAAAATTTAGATTTGACTTTAGAACAAAGTGGTCAGCCCACTGAAGTTATGCTCTCTGTAGTAGAATTTGAATGCTTGGCAGCTTAGCTCAAGAAAGGATCACAACTTCTGGTACCTTTTCTTACTAAATGATCTTCTCAATCTTTAACTCAAATTGTAATTCAAATGGAAGTTTCATAGACATACAACAATGAGGTCAGCACAAAGGTTCTGTATGCCTTCAGTTTGATAGGCAACATAATACCTCTTTTTTCTCCCATACTTCCCTTTTGGAGCTTCCCAAACACTGAGCTAGCTCTGTCAACTTGTGTACCAACCTCATCATCTAAGAAAGTATGCTGTCAGGGTAAGTGAACTAATCCACCATATTCATAATTTTTCCATTTGCTGTAACCAGTGGTTCCTTGTATGGCTGGTTCAGTGCTGGCAAATGGAAAAACTTTTCTTGGTGTTGTCAGGTCAAAATTGCTGTAACCAGTGGTTCCTTGTATGGCTGGTTCAGTGCTGGCAAATGGAAAAACTTTTCTTGGTGTTGTCAGGTCAAAATTAGCACAAGCAGCAGAGACTTCACTTCTACTTTGCTATATTTCAGCTTCAGAGTAAGTGCATGAGTGCATAGACATCTTCAAACAAAAAAGTTAAGCCAACTCTCTCCACTTTGATCTTGGCTTGTAGATTTTTCAATTTAAATAATCTATGGCCAGCGTGATAATGGACTTTGATGCCATTTTTGTCCTTATTGAAGGCACCTGAAAACAGCACACTAAAAGGAAGCACAGAGACCTGATTTCACTTCATTGATGACTGGGAAAGCTCAAGACCATTGTCTGTTATCCAGAATCCATGCTGGCACGATGGATGGAATTGGAATACAATACTAATAAACTTCTACAAGCAACAAAGTTTTGTCATGATATTCTACAAATTATCATGACAGTATCAAAGGCCTTGATCAGACCAATGAACATTTATACAAACCTCTGTTCTGCTTCTATTATTTCTCCTGGAGTTATTGGGCAGCTAATACCAATGTCTACCTTTCCTTAACCCTTTCTGAAACCACACTGGCTCTCAGGTAGATAGATGGCCACCTTCCAGGTGAAGGATAAGCTTATTAAAGAGTATTCTGGCAAAAATCTTGACAGCAATCCCTAAGAAAGAGGATTTTACCCCTTCCCTTCACCTTCCCCTAATCCCTCTCTCCCTTCTCTTATGATTTTCACAGTTTAACCCATTTTTCTTTTCTTTCATAGAGATGAACAGTGAAGGCATCCTTTAACTTCTGGGAAACCTCCTCTTGCCATATAATCTGGAAGATTTCAGTCAGCTTTTGTATGAACAGTGGACCCCTATCTTGTAAATCTCTACTGAAATAGAATGAACACCAGGTGTTTTGTCACAGGAGAAGAGCCTAATGGTATTCAAAACCTCTTCTTCTTCAGTTTCAGATTTGGCTAGAGAGATACGTATTAACATGAACCTGAGGATATGGTCAATGGCTTCGGCACTGATGACAGTCTGTTGAAAATACTATGGAAGTGTTCAGCTCTTCTCTCCAGGATCATGTTCTTTTATTAATCATTGTGGTGCTATTAGCTTCAAGTGGTTGACATAAATATTTATGGATCTTTGGTCCACAAATAGCCTTCAAGACATCACAAAAGTTTTTTTGGATTGTTACTATTAGTGTAAAATTGAATTTCATTTGCCTTCTTACTGAGCCAAGAATCTTGCATCTCTCTAAGTTTTGTTTTCACTTTACTTTTTTTTTAAATCATCTATTCAAACAGTTTTTATTATATTCAGTATTGACAAGATAGTTGTCATTTGCTTGTACTGGAATTATTAGTGATTTTTTTCTTCTTTCTCACTATTTAAATGATTTGTATATTTTAAAATACCAAGATTTTTGAGCCAAGTGAATTTATCCTTAGAAAAAATCACTTTGAGAAGAAAAGCACCTATTCTACCTAGACTGCTATTTATGAAAACATTTTTGAGCATTTTCAGAACCTCATAAAAGGTTCTGTCAGTCATCTGGGGGCCCAATATTCCTTATAGGCAAGGGCAATTTCTTTTTCTTTCCTTTTTTTTTTTTTTTCTTTTTTAGCTATTCCCCATTTTTTCCCTAGTTCACTTTTTAAATTAAACCTTTTTATTTTCAAAATATATGCATAGATAATTTTCAACATTAAATCTTACAAAACTTTGTGTTCCAAATTTTTCTCTCCCCCCCTCTCCATGGCAAGTAATCCAATATATGTTAAACATGTGTAATTCTTTCATACATATTTCCATAGTTATCATGCTGCACAAGAAAAATCAGATCATAATAGAAAAAATGAGAAAGAAAACAAAATTCAAGCAAACAACAACAAAAAAGGAAAATACTACGTTGTGATCTACACTTAGTTCCCACAGTCCTCTCTCTGAGTGTAGATGATTCTCTTCATCACAAGACCATTGGAACTGACCTGAATGATTTCATTGTTAATGAAATTCATCAGAATTGACCATCATATAATCTTTGCATTTTACTTTTGATGGAGTGAAAAGCTTTCTTAGAGATGGACAAACTATCTGCTGATAGATCCTGTAGAATTCTTTTTTTGTTTGTTTGGTTTCTTTTGGTTTAGCAGCTTCTGAATTTCCCCTTGGTTTCTTTTGGTTTAGCAGCTTCTGAATTTCCCCTTCATTTCTGTCAAACCAATCTTGATGTTTATGAATGTTCTGGGACAGATGAATAAATGTGGTGCTATACCTCAAATCTCTGAAAGCTGCTCTCATTCCTTTTCTAAATCACTGTTGCTGTAATTATGTATTGGCTCAGTTTTTCTTCCAAATTAGCAATGAATTCTACACTTTCAGAGAAGGACTCTAATCTTATGACATTAAGTCTTCTGGTAGTTGTCTTGCCTTGAGACCACTGATTTTGTGAATTTGTGATTTTATGATTTAAATTTACGATTTTCCAGCATACAGATCACCTTCATTACTCTCATATCTTGTCTGTCTCTTCTTGCAGTGACAATCTATTAAATGCCAAGGTTTGCTGTAAGAGTGCAGCCACTAAGTTTTATTGTATTTATATAAATTGAAGGCAGTATTGGTAATGAGAAGGTTGTGAGATTCACAATTTTTCATTAATGAATGTCTGTTGTTGTTTCTGATTCCCTTTCTCCCAAGGATCTCCTATCATAACTCATAAGTCTGTGCCTACTTTGGTGTTAGTTGTCCAGAATTATAAGCTTATTCTCTTTTGGTACATTGATGATGATAGTTTCCAGTTCTTCATAACATTTTACTTTGATTTCATCAGGGTTCATTATATACACTATACACATTGATGATGGTGGTGTGGTGCTTTCCTGCAAGTGACAATTGTATTGTCATGAGCCATCATTCACTACTTTTGGGTGTTACACAAACTGACTAGATTACTTTTAATTTCGAAACATATTCTAGCTTCGTGGTATTCCCCATCACTGTTACCACTCCAAAAACAAACAAACAAACAAAAAAAAACATGTATCCACCTCTGACTTCAGTAAGCTGGCTTTTATTTGCTCACACTGTTTCACCGGGGGGCTACTATTTGAATGCAATGCCTCTTAAGTTGTCTTGAAACAAGAGCTGGTCATCTTATGGATCTACTGGATTTTATGTGCACATCTTTTATGTACCAATGATAAGAGGAATCATTTTTGGAAAAGTTTTTGTTTTTGTTCCTTTCTTCCTTCCTTCCTTCCTTCCTTCCTTCCTTCCTTCCTTCCTTCCTTCCTTCCTTCCTTCCTTCCTTCCTTCCTTCCTTCCTTCCTTCCTTCCTTCCTTCCTTCCTTCCTTCCTTTTCTTTCTTTCCTTTCTTTCCTTTCTTTCCTTTCTTTCTCTTTCTTTTTCTGTGTTTCATCCACAAGGTAGGATTCTCCAGTTGCCACAGTAAGGCGACCAGAGTTAGATTAGGTTAAAACAAACAATTTTTTTGGCTCTTTCTTCATGTCAGAAGGTGAGCAGTGTGGTTCTTTAAAAAGAATATTCAGATTATTGTTCTATAAGAAATGACCAGAAGGATGATTTTAGAAAGTCCTGAAGAGACTTATATGAACTGATGCTGAGTGAAATGAGCAGGACCAGGAGATCATTATATACTTCAACAACAATACTATATGATCATATAGTATGATCACATTCTGATGGATGTGGCTCTCTTCAACAATGAGATGAACCAAATCAGTTCCAATAGAGCAGTAATGAACTGAACTAGCTACACACATTGAAAGAACTCTGGGAGATGACTATGAACCACTACATAGAATTCCCAATCCCTCTATTTTTGTCTGTTTGCATTTCTGATTTCCTTCACAGGCTAATTGTACACTATTTCAAAGTCTGATTCTTTTTGTACAGCAAAATAACTGTATGGCCATGTATACATATATTGTATTTAACTTATATTTTAACATATTTAACATGTATTGGTCAACCTGCCATCTGGGGGAAGGGGTGGGGGGAAAGAGGAGGAAAGTTGGGACAAAAGGTTTTGCAATTGTCAATGCTGAAAAATTACCCATGCGTATATCTTGTAAATAAAAAAAGCTATAATAAAAAAAAAAGGAAAAAAAAAGAATATTGAGACACCCAGGGGGTTGCTAAATTCCACTGCTTCTTCAATCCACCTATTCTAGCAGGGAAGTCTTTACATGTTTGGGATAGACCATCTCTTCCCCAACTCACAGAGAGGTTTGAGGTTCCGGGTTTACCCTCAATCTGGTTTAGTCCTTTTTTAAAGCTAAAAAATATTTTACCAGGGTGTGGTTGCTGTGCACGATATAGCTTCTTGAAACCACAGGTGAAAGCTGACTGACAGAAGAACATGGAAGATGAAAACAGCACTCACATAAGAGGTGGGTCTTCCTTGAACACCCATACACCCCTCATTAGAATAAAGGACCCTTTGACTTAGGAAAATAACAAACTTGGGGCAGTGGGTGGGCAGTGGATAGAGCACCACCCCTGACTTCAGGAGGACTGGAGTTCAAATCTGGTCTCAGATACTTAACACTTCCTAGCTGTGTGACCCTGGGCAAGTCACTTAACCCCAGCCTCAGGAAAAAAAAAAAAAAAAGGAAAATAACAAACTTAACAGAAGCTGGTGAGAATGATCCAGTCATTAGCTTGATGACTAAGGTTTGATAGGGGTTGTTATTCTTGAAGATTTGTGCCTACATCTATTGGTAAAATGCAAAAATAATAACATTTAAATACCACTTTGATAAAAAAAAAAAGTATGAGGTAAAAACTGTAGGGTTTTTTAAATCCCATTTGTAGTGATAAAAAAGTTAATATTTAGAAAGATTAGGTTATTCACCTAAAGTCACACAACTAGCAAGTGTCAGAAGTGCCATTGAAATTCACTGCCTCACACTGCTTCTGACAGGTTGTGGATAGAATCAGAATGTTGAACTCTACCTATTTACTACTCCCATTTTACTCTTCTAAAACTCTATTCAAGACCCAGATTCAAAATATTCTCATTGGCTCATTTTTATCCTTGTTTGGCAACCTTCTCTTTAAAATAATTTGTAATAGATGTGCATGTTAAAATTATATCTTTTGATTCCCTTGATTAGTTCTACTTGCCTCTACTCTCTTCTCCCCTCCCTCCCAGTATATAATAAGTTTATAATTAGCCAGAAGAGAGAACAGCTAGATGGTACAGTGAATAAATTCAGGAAAACCTCTGTTCAAATCCAGCCTCAGATACTTACAAGCTGTGAGAATCTGGGAAAGTCATTTAATGCTGTTTACCTCAGTTTTGTAATCTATAAAATGATCTGGAGAAAAATGGTGAACCATTCCAATAATTTTGCCAAAAAAAACCCCCAAAACCCCCCCCAAAACCCCCCCAAAACCAAAACTCAAATGGGGTCATGAAGAGTCAGACAGAACTAACTGACTAAACAACAAAAGGGAGAATATATACAGAAATAAGATGCAAATGGGTATTTAGAAGTCACATAAAAAACATTCTAAACATCAGAACAGCATAATTTATAAACTGTATGATATCATAAGGAAACTTCACATTTTAGTAATTTATGCTGTATCAGCCATTAGGTGCTGCTTCCAGGTTTTGCTCCTATAATATGTAAATCCCAGACCTCCATAATTCCAGAGCACTAGAATATCAAAAGGTGTTGATAACCTTGAGATGACCATGGAGATATTAACTTTAAAATTTTACTGATAACTTTGAGATGAATTGGCTATATTAATGAACACCCCAGACAGGTGAGTGTGTGTGTGTGTGCTCTTCTCAAAAACCCTGGAAAAATGAGACTTCAAACTCCTTTTCCCTGAAACTCTCCCATTTCTGTTAAATCCATGTTGCCTAGTGCTCCTAATTTTAATCCATGGTTATGTGAGTGATAATCTCTGTTTGTCCCCCTCCTCTCTTTTATCCCCCAATACCTACTTCCTTTCACTATTCCACTTCCTCATCCCCATGCCTCTGACTTTACATCCCTCCCCACTTTTCCCCACTTTCTACTTTGTGCTGTTTGCTCTCACAGGTTTTGTGGTATTAAATTATGATTGCTATCCCATTTCCTGTATCATCTTTCCCAACAAGTACCCAAAGAACCAAGAATGCTTGCTGTGGGGATTAAAATGATCCCACCTACAATAAAAGAGACTGAGGCAGAGTTTTGAGTCAATGCACTTTATTAAAGGGTTCAAGGTCCCCTCTAATGAAGTGGACCTCAGTGTAATTTCTTTGTTAGTTTTCTGGAGGTCTTGGAGCAGCCTTTGATTCAGTTGAGCAATCATCACAAGAATAGCCAGGTGTTAAAATCCAAATCCTTTATTATCTCCTTCACAATCTAGTTTCCTTGCTTGGGGCCCTGACTAGCTTTCTTAGAAGCCTTCCAGACCAGCCTTGGTCTCAGTGGGGGAAGTGTAGGAGGTCAGGCCAGCCACCACAAGGTTGATGAAGATGGAATGAATCTTTCTCCTTGTCTCCAAGAGCTGTGGCTCCCACCTCCAGTCCTCTGTCTTCTCTGGCTCTCACTCTGGCTGAGTTTGTTCCACCTTACATGCTCTCTTATAATCACATTATCATAGGTGTGAATCTTGTGGAACTATATTAAGTACTAAGTACATATACTGAACTAGAGAATTATTAAGCACCATGCTAAACTAGATAAGCATTGTCTTATAAAGTCTACTGACTTAATATCTTGTAAGAATCCTTGTTTTAAGTACAAGAGTTTTGGCCCATTACACCTCAGCTCTTCTTCATAATCTGAGATGCCTTCTTCCAGGCCCCTATTTTTATAGGGCTAGATGTACAGACATTCAAGACCAGCTATACCAAATAGAGATAATTCCATTGATTGATCATTTCTTATAGAACATTGACATATGTTATATGACATATGCATAAGCAAAATAAACAAAATAATATGTCAGCAGGGTCATAAGTTAAGTGAAACAAGGGATATCTCCATGCAAAATGGACAGGCTTCTCATTAGCTCGAGCAGGAGGAATTGGTACAAGCTATTGGTCAGTGACCTAAATGGTGACAAGATTGTCACCTTCTTCTAGTGAACAAGAGATTGGTCTGGAGATACAAAAATATTTTGGGAGACTTTCCATATAGTTGTTGCCTTTGTCAAGCTGGGCTTGGTCACCTTGACAAGGAAAAACAAGAGTGAAACACTTTTAGCTAACTTCCTATAAATTAAGCAAGTGAACTTAGAATTTGCAGCTCATAGCTCTGGGGCCTTATATACAGAACTTTGATATGATTCTATCAAATTGATTAATACTAATTAGAACAGATTAAGGAATCAAATGAATTGTTTCTCATACTGCTTTCATTTTATAATTCTATATATAAATCATTTAATATATTATAGTTTAATTAGAAAATCAGATTAGGAAAAGCACACTGATGTTGAATATCAGACAATTAACTAAAAATGTCTGTAGGCACAACCAGAGGGGAAATCAAGAAGTTCAGTTTTTCTTGTCTTTGGATGGATTAGTATACAAATTTATACTATCAAAAGTCAAGTCAAGTCAAGTCAAGAAACATTAATTACCTGCTGTATCATGTTGATCACTAGGGATATGTAAAAAAGCAACAAACAAGTCTTATTTCAAAGAATAGTAAAATGGAAGAGACAATGAAATTCTGGATGGAACATGTGTGGAAAACCTCAAGGAGGCTAATGTCATTGAATCATGAATATGTGAAAGAAAAAAGGTATAAAAAGGCTGAAAAAATATAAAGGCCATCAATTTTGAAGAATTTTCTTTAAAAACAAACAGAGTTTTATATCTGATCCCCAAGATCTCCTAACAGGAAGCCATTCATGTTCATTGACTATGGATAGGTGACAGGGTCAGACCTGAATCTTAGAAAGATCAATTTGAGATGTCCAATAGGCAGTTGAACAGATAAGAGGTAAGAAGAGAGCTGAGGGCTAGATAAATAGATCTGAGACTTGTTGGAATAGAGATGCTAGTAGAAATTGTAAAGTGAGATTTAGAAAAATATTTAGCAAAGTATTTAAAAGAAGAGGGCCACCTTGAAAGAACACTCACAAGTAGAGGGTGTGATCTGAATAAAGATCTAGAAAAGAGATTGAGAAGAAGCAGATAGACCAGTAGGAAGAAAACCAGGAGGAAGCAGAATTAGGGAAAAGCAAGTTTCAAGGGAGAGAGGGTGAATAATTTAGGAGCCACAGAAAGGTCAAGGAGGATGAGGATTAAGAAAAGGCCTATCAGGTTATTCCTTAACCAGCTCAAGATTTCCTACAGAAGTTATTAATAGGGAGAAACTGTAAGACAATTAAGTCAATGAAGCTATTTGGTGTGATAAATGGGGATTCATCTATGAATTCCTAAGATCTTTATGCTAGAGCAGGAATTTGTCATTATAATCAGCCTCATCACTGTCATTGTCATCAAGAGGCAATGTAATGTATTGTGGAGAGAAGAGATCTTGAAATAAGAATCTGGACTCAAATACTGCCTTTGACATGTGGAATACATGACCCTGGGCAACCCATGATCCAGTGATCCAGTGACAACCTCTCGATGCCTCCGGCCAACTCTTTAAAATTATAAATTGCAAAACAGATATCATTAATATCACTGGACCTTCAGTAGCCATGCTTGAGGGGAAGTTTCATTCTATCAGATCCAGAATTCTTACTTTAGTCCCCTTGTTGTCCTGATAGATATGTTTATATGGCACACTACATTTTTAATTGACACCCTCCAGGCTTTATGTCCCATTGTGGTCATCTTCTTGCCATTTGTCTTATTGCAACACATGAGTTATTCCCTCTCTACCCCTATTCCTTTACCAGCTCTAGAATGACAATCAACATGATACTATCTTTGCTATTAGAAAATTTTTACCAATGAAAATTCACTGTGACTGGAAAATCTGGAAATTTATATTTATAAATATGCCTATATTGTTGCATGTATATATATATGCATATGTTTATGTGTAAAGTTGAAAAGCATGTCATATATTCTTTTATCCAAATCATTGACCAAAATTTTAACAAGCACAGGGCCAATTTCATATACTTGAGGAACTTCAATGGAGACCTTCCAAATCAAATCATTAATGACTATTTTTTGGAGTCAATTCAATCAATTTTAAATCCATCTAGTTTGGGAGTTCTTAACTTAAAAAAATATTATGAATATCTTTGGCAATCTGGTAGTCTATGGATCCCTCTAGGAATAATGTTTTTAAAGATATAAAATACATAGGATTGCAAAGAAAACTAATTATGTTGAAAGACAATTTTCAAAATAATCTTCCTATCCAATTTCACAGACTCCCTGAAATCTATCTACAGACACAGGTTAAGAACCCCTAATGTAGTTGTATTATCATCTAATCCTCTCTATACCTGCTTCACAAAATTAGTAGAAGAAACTTTATTAAATGTTTTATGAAAATGTAGTTAAACTTTATCTACACTCTGATTTTACCATTTTAGTAATCTTGTCAAAAAGGGAACTAATGTTAGATTGTCATAATTAGACAACTAGTTATCTAGAATTGGGAGTACCTGAATTTAAATTTCAGCCTTGGCTTACTAGTTGATTTCCAAAACATGCTTTTCTTTTCTGCATATCTTGCCACGGATATGCAGTAGTAATGAGAATACCACTCAATTAACAAATTCTCACTAAATGAAATTAGTTATAGATGTAATTATAAAGTATGGCAACCTCTCTTAGATGGTCCCTTCAGTTTTATCTTTTCCCTGATAGAACAAAATATTAGAGTTTGAAATTTTGAAAGAAATTTATTTAATAATTAATAAACAAAAAATAAACTTTTATGAAAAGGAAAATAACTTAATTTTAAATATCTTAATATATAAAATTCAGATAAATTTTACTAGTAGTCCTCTGTATTTATAAACTAGTTGGTATCAAAACAAAACAGACTGTGCATGTACTAAAATACACTACAAGATAGCAGTTGCCATTACTCTTTTATATACTTATGACGGAATTTTGTTGTTCTGGAAGTCCTTGAACCCTATTTGATTCTGACTGTTGTGATTTAGCATTACCAAATATAACTTTGATCTGTTTTCTTTTTCTTTTTTTTTTTTTAATGAACACTGTTCCTAAGTTGTAACTTAGTGTACAATTTAGAATACAAGATAATTTCCAAGCCTTCTTGTAAAAATCTCTGCAAAAATATGAGATACAGACTCCTTGTGTCAAACTGGGACACTCTCTGAGAGAGAAGGGTCTCTGTCAGACTTATTTTCTAACTATTTTCCATAAAATTTTGTTTCTAATAGATCTGACTGCTAAACACAAGTAACATTTGCTTCAATATCCTAAAGTTGTCCATTCTATTTGTCATGCCATGTCATATCATTACAAATCTGCTAAAAGAAAAGTATGTGTGACTGTGTGTGTGCTCAAAGGATCTAGCAACCATTTTAATGTGACTGAATTAACAATATTATGTGTCTTAGGAGGACACTAGGAGTCACTAGTGGTGACTTCAATTATATTACATGGCATTGATTTCATTGTGGAATTAAAGTCTCTGTCTTAATAAAGAACATTTTGAAAAAGACAGTGAAGAAAAAAAATGTTTTGTGCCTTAAGCACAGATTTTCTCTTGGTTATCTCTCTTGTATAAGTGGCTATGGAATAGGTGCTGACATGCCAGTTCTCTACTCTATTTCTCAGTTTTGTAATGATCTTAGTTCAGGAGCCTTTTAGTCAGCTGAGGGAAAATTAGAAATAATTTTCCAATGCAAGATCTCCTTTGTACCTATTATCTCCAATTTGGTTCCAAGGCTTTTACTATCTGATGATGGTATGCCTGTTTGTGGTAGATATCTATCTATCTATCTATCTATCTATCTATCTATCTATCTATCTATCTATCTGTCTGTCTGTCTGTCTGTCTGTCTGTCTGTCTGTCTGTCTGTCCGTCCGTCCGTCCGTCCGTCTGTCTGTCTGTCTGTCTGTCTGTCTATCTTTCTTATCATGCTACAGAGAGAAGTCTACTGCCTAGTGAAGAAGAGCTGGAGCTTTAGCTAGTCAGTGTTCCCCAGTCCCAAACAGTAGGAAATTTAATCTAAGAAAGATCATATGCAACAGGAGTTGCCTCACCTTTCTCAAGTAAGAATTTTATCACATTTTAGAAAGCCTCTCTAGACACTAAGGATTGATTCCATAATGTTCCTTTCACTTTCTTTCACTCCTTTCCCTCCAACCTCCCTGCACACAGTTTCCTAGATCCCTGGGTCAATTTATCCCTAGACAAATGTTTTTAGACAGTAATAAACAATCGGAACTCATTTCTCAATGATTAACATACTTCCACCTATCATGACTCTCCTTCCCAGTGATCCTGAGACTTCAGCTGCTTTTGTTTAAACCGGTTTATTTTTATTTTTATTTTTTATTTTTTTTTTGTCTCTGACTGACCAGTCCCTTATTCCCATCTCTCTCAACTCAGTCTCTTCTTCTCAACATCCTTCTCTAAAGCTACCTAGATTTCCCACAGTCACCTCTGGAATGCATGCTTCTCAAGTAATAAACTTTCATCTTAAGCTTCTTTTTTTTCTTGTTTTCTATTTTCTTCTGTCACTGAGACTTGGCTTGCTCCTGATGACATAGCTAATCTGGCCACTCTTTTAAATGCTTGTACTTTCACTTATACTCCCCTATTCATTAATCATTTTAAGGAAGTTGGAATACTTCTATTTCTATACTCACCTATAATTATCACTCAGTAATCTCTTCTTTTCGGTTTATTACATCCACAGACTCCACCTCTTGTTTCTGCCTTGCTTCAATCACAGGCTGACCAAAACTCTGATGAAAAAAAGTTACCATAGACAAGAGAGAATATATCAGCTAATGAAGATGAGCACAAAAATTTAAATTTCAAAAGGTAATATTTTAAGTTACAACCGAATATACAATGTTTCAGGAATACACTTGCATAAAGCATCTTGGTTCAGTGAAAAGAGAAGCGCATTTAGATTGGTGTTTTTTGTTCAGTTGTATCAGTCTTTTTGTGATCCCATTTGGAGTTTTCTTGGAAGAGACTCCGGAGTGGTTGGCCATGTCCTTCAGATCATTTTATAGATGAGGAAACTGAGGCAAATGGGGGGCAGTGACTTGCTCAGGGACACACAGCTTTTGAATATAGATTCGAACTCAATAAGATAAATCTCCTGACGCCAAGCCCCGCACTCTATTCACTAGGCCCTCGTTCTTTTTATATATTTAAAATTAAAAAAAAAAAAATCCCCTATCAAGAAACCTTTAAAATGTAATGAAATGTGTAACTGATTTCAGATTTTTAAAAAATTCTCTGTAGCAGAGGATGGTTTCGATCCATCGACCTCTGGGTTATGGGCCCAGCACGCTTCCGCTGCGCCACTCTGCTCCGAGCGACTACAGACCTTGACTGCTCTCTAGGATGACATTTACTTTTTCCGTAGACCCTCCCTCTTTTGTTCTCCTGCGTCAAACAATCGATCCTCCTTCCAATGTCTTGGCAGTCTGAAACAATGTCTCAGGCGCAGCAAAAATACCTTATGCGGAAAATGAGTGAGACGAAATGTTCTTTGATGTTATAAGGTGATAGTTTTCCTAAAGGAGAAATTAAAGCAGAAGGAACAAAGCTGTCTCATTTCCATATAGATTCGCAAAATGATTTTTGTATTCAGAACCGGGGAAATGAAAGCAATATACTATTAGCTCGGCAGTGAGTCCAAGCTCTTTCTTAAGCAGACAAGCTCATCAATCCCCCAAAGGAGCCATATTAGAACCTACCCTCTCCCAGCTTTCTTTGAGAACTGAATTCCTCCGCCAGCCCCAGCTCTCTGCATATAGGAGAAAGAGGAAATTCCTAATCCAACGCTATTATGCCGTTAACTAGCTCTATAACCACGAGCAGATCATTGCACCTCTATGAGCTTTATTTACAGAATTTTCTTGCAAAATTTTACGAGAAACCAAATTTCAAAAACACATAAAGGACAAAGAAATCAGAAGATTTCTTCCAATAAGAAGGGGATGCATTGTAAGAGAAAGGGCGGAGCTTAAGGTTTTGAATTATCTGTCCAGTAAGCTGTTAGGACTAAGGGAAGCGCAGAGGGGCGGGGAAGGTAGGGGAGAGGAAGCGAGATGACGCAATAATCAAGTTTCCCGCCCGCGCGCTTTCAGTTTTCAAACAGGTCGGACGCTCGGCTATATAAAGTCCCCCTCGCCAACGGAAAACTCAGATGCTTTAGTCCTCTGTAACGTTGTTTTGTCATCATGTCCGGTCGCGGCAAAGGCGGCAAAGGTTTGGGCAAAGGGGGTGCCAAACGGCACAGGAAAGTGCTCCGCGATAACATCCAGGGCATCACTAAGCCGGCTATCCGTCGTCTGGCTCGGCGCGGGGGCGTCAAGCGAATCTCGGGGCTCATCTACGAGGAGACCCGCGGCGTGTTGAAGGTGTTCCTGGAGAACGTGATCCGGGACGCCGTCACCTACACCGAGCACGCCAAGAGGAAGACAGTCACTGCCATGGACGTGGTCTACGCTCTCAAGCGCCAGGGACGGACCCTCTACGGCTTCGGCGGCTAAACTTGCTTACTACACTCAAAAAACAAACTTCAAAGGCCCTTTTCAGGGCCCCCCATTTTTTCATCTAAAGAGCTGACATCGAACTGCGGAATTAAAAGTTTTTTGGGCTTAGTTTAGCTGTAGCGTTCGTAATTCCTAGGAGTGGCAAATTGTGAAGAGAACAAAGGGGATAGTGAGCTTATCTGCTGTCGAGACATAAGAGAGATACAAAGACACAGGAACAGTGGTCTAAGACTCCACACTTACAACTTTGTATCCCAAAAGATCCGTTCTGTTACTTTAACCAGGAGAGGGTTGTTAACATTTGACAGCAGACGATAGTCTCACGGAAATGTCTCAAGAACGCTTGGAAGAAAATGCGCGTGCTAGCCTATTTGTAATTTACTCCAGTTTCTTGGTGCTGAGAATTAAGCCATCAGGAGTACTTCGATGTCAACAACTGTGCCTACCTATATTCCCCCAAAACAACGTCGAAAAAGCTTTTTCTTGAAAGATTAGGTCTTGGATTTCTTATTAATCCGAACTAGATTTTAATATATTGGAAGTAATTTAGATTCTGTGTTCTGGGACTGCCCACGTTAACCTATCGCTGTTGTGGACACAGGTTTAAGAAGAAGTGCTGGTTAAAAGAACACTAATACTTCTGTCACAGTTCTATTTGACATATTTAGCTTGGAGAAAAAGATTGAGGAATTATGGGAGTAAGATTACAGTATTAATATATTGGCAGATTCCCTGAATCTATTCCTTATAATTTTAAAATTTAAAGGCATCTTATGAATATATCTTAAGATCAGTCCCTTCTGTGTGGATGGGGAACTCTTTAAGGCATAGTGATAATAAGATAACTTACACAGGGTTACAGAATTTGAATCTAGATTCTCTGAATTTAGTTAGAAGCCTCTTCACTTATTCCAAATAATAGGAAACAGCATAGCCAGGGGTATAAATGAAAAAGTATAGCTGTCTTTGGGGTGCAAATCAAAAGGTCAATAGCATTCAATTGTATACAAGGCGTTCAAAAATCTGAGCACCTTGGGGACATCTACATAAGGACTTCTTGGAAGTTTTTGAGATGTGACTGGAAAAGGCAGTGTATCGCCAAATTCTGAAGAAAGTCAAGAGTAAAATTAGCACCAATAGCAATAGTTTTGAGTGATTAGTAATATAACCATATATCTAGTTAAGAAACATTCTGATAAAAGGTATGAAAGAAGGTCAGGAGTAAAAAATGTAAATATCTGTTTGAAAATTAATGACATGTAATGGAAATTAGTAAAGAGGATCTGTATTAAGTTGATGGAAATAAAAATATTGAAGGTCATGGCATTTCAGAGCCAAGACCTGAAAAGGCATTTTGGTCAAAACTCAAACTTGCCCTCTCATCCTTCTCTTTCACAATTCAAGAAAAAGAATTTCTTTAAAACATATGCCTTTGCTCGAATTCAGATCTCTAAGGAGATGGGAATCCTTACAGGTATCCCACTCTACTTTTATTTTGATAGGAGAGGCAATAAAGGTCAGTGTTAGCTCTGGAGTCAGGAAGATTGATCTTCCTGAGCTCAAAATTGGGCTCAAATATTTACCTAGAGTGTGTGACTCTGGGTAACATAGTGGCAACAGAATAATACCCCTGATTGCAATGTCTGTACATAAGAGCTGCTTCCACCAGCTACCATCAAACCAAGACTATCAGCTATTTGTGAAGGGAGATTTCCAGACTTGTACAGGCCCATGAACTATCCTGCGAATGCCCTTAGTAATTTCTTTTACTGCTTGTCCCTTGTCATCAATTTGCATACAACAGGTGGACAAGTTTTGTTTCTCACAGACCCCTCCTTCCTCTGCTCACAGATAATCTAATACTAATCTATGTTATAAAACAGCTTCCCTTGTCGACTAATATAGATCAAGGGCCTTAGCAGTTTGGTTAGTTGTTACCTCTAAGATTGTTTGAAGTCAAAATAATCTGTTTAAGATATATATTGGTGTCTGATATTCCCTACTATCATCTTGGGCCCATGTTGCCGGTCTGTATTCTTTTATAATTCTCTCCAAAGGGCCAGGCATCTCCCCACCCACTGGCATTTGTCTGGGTCAAAGAAGTATCAATATGGGCTAGGGAGCGGTTCATCCTTCCTGTTTCCCTTTCCATATCCATATCCCCAATTGCCTGCCAACGCTTGATGAGAGAGAAAAATTTAGGTCTAATTATACCTATATAACAAAATCCAGTCCAATTTTTGGGTAAATGGGCAGGAGTCATCTGACCACAGATCCAGTAATGCCCCTTCAGGGCAGGATTATCTTCAAAGTAAAATAAGAAGGGTCCACTTGAAGGTGGAAAATACCTGACATCCCAGGGACCTAAGGGTCCTATTCCCCGTATTAGAATTACATCTCCAAAGATGACTTTCAACTACCCATTGGCAGATGCAACCATTTTCTCCTTAGATCCTGATGGCTCCTAACAGTGCCTTCTCTATTCTCCCACTTCATTCCATTGAAGTATTAAGTTGAACCTGGTGCTATGCTATTCAAGGTTATACATGTCCATATCTGGGGTTCCTCTAGATCAGGAATTAAACAGGCAGGTGTCATTTTCCTCACACACCCCTCACTACTATTAGAATGTTGGATACAGTCAATTACTCATCCATAACAAATTATACTGGTTTGATTCCTTCTATTCACATACCTACTGCAGTCTGATAGCTCCCTTCTCTGACCTGCAAGTAAATGTTCATGTACATTAACTTTCTTCCATCCATGGTCCTGTACCAGTCTGATGTAGGCAATATCTCCCTAAAACTGTACTGCTCAGGGTCTAGTGATGCTTTTCTTCTGCTGACTAGAAACCTATTCCGTTGTGTATTACTGACTTGTTGCTCAAGATCCAGGCCAGAGACAGGGAAACAGGAACCTAGGGCCACTATGTAAATTGATCAAGTGCCCCACATATCCAAAAGGTCAGTCAATTTAAAGCTAGTGGCTATTGTTTGGATCTGGGTTTGAAAGGCATTTTCATACTCCACTGTTCTGGAGGTACCAGTACAAAGGATGTACTCACATAAAATCATACATGTATATAAAAGTCACAGTCTCCAACCTTTTGGGTTTGGTTCACCTCCCATTCTCCCTACTAGTATATGTCCCTAATTCCTAACAAAACAGTTCGACAAAATGTAATACCTAGTACAAACAAGAAAAGTCCCAAGAGAATTCCCCATATGAGACAAGTCAAAAAGATTTTACATGCACAATTCATCAGTCTTTGCTAAGTTTCCTGTAGTTTCAGCCGCACTTCCAATGTTCCTGGATCAGTCTCTACTGCTCACTTCTTTGGTGCATCCATGGGACCTTTGACTCGAGTGTGATGTGTCCAACCTTTCTTTTTGGTGCGTATTGCTGTATCTGAAGTCAGCAGGATCTGGAATGGTCCTTTCCAGCTCAGGGTCAGCTTGTCCTCCTTCCATGTCCAAACCAGGACCCCATCTCCAAGGTAGAACTTATGCACTGTGAATCCTAAGGAGTCTGAGTAATAAGCCCTTTTAGTTGTAAAGTTTTCAGATGTAACAGTAAAAACATGACATATTTCCTTAAAAACAAATCATTGGTCTCAAATATTGGATCCAAGGAGGAATTGTTGTGGGAAGCCATTGCTGATCTATAAGAAGCCAGTAAAGGTCAAATTTTCAGAAAGTGCCCACCCAAAGTAACAACGCTCTGCTCCCTGTTCTAACCATGCCCTTGCTTTAACTATCGCCATCTATGGTTAAACTGACTGTTCTAACTCCTCCCCCATTAGACCTATGGAAATCCCCCACTTCCTCCTAACCCTTTGTGTACTGTTGTGCTTATCCCTACAATAAACGAGACTTCATCAGAAAGCCTGTCTTGTCTCCATTCTTCGCGCCTCCTGTCCCCGGTTCCCTCTTCTTCTCTTCTAGGGTCCACGTTCTTGCCTCGCTGGACCGGACAATTGGTGCCCTACGTGGGGCTCGAAGAATCATGGAACAGGCAACGGTTTCTGTCGGATCGAACTCTTGGAGAAAGGAAGACTGCAGTCTGAGAAATAGAAAGAAAGGTCGCCGCGGGCCCGCCTGACCCGAGGCACAGAGACCCGAGGTAAGTGAGGCGTCTGCATAATGGGACAGGACATTAGTGTTCACGATCCATTTATTGAGGGTCTCAAAGACTCTTTAAGGGCCCGTAAAGGTTAAGAAAAAGGACTTGGTAAAATTGTTTCAATTTCTGGAGGTCGTTTGCCCGTGGTTCCCACAAGAGGGCACTATAGATGAAAAAAGGTGGAAGAGAGTGGATGGCTGAAAGACATTACAGAACTTTTGGGCCTGAAAAGGTCCCCCTCACAGCCTTTAACTACTGGGAGTGCATCAATGATCTCACTGCCGTCCATCGCCACGATGACGATGTAAATAAAGTCATCCAGGACAGCGCCTCCTTTTTGGAAGGTGCTCTCAGGCGCACCTATTCTAGCCTTGAGTTAGGCCCAGCTAACAATGAAAAAGAACAAAAGGAGGAGGACTCTGTGTCCATTACCGCGCCTTTAGACAAGACCTCAAACAATTCCCCGCTAAGACTACGGACAAAAAAAATCTACCCCTCTCTCGGGGAGAATCCCTTGGTAGCTTTGAGGGACGAGCCGCTGGACCCTGCCAGCTCAGCCGAACTAGGAGGAGAAGCCGCCCGATACAAGGACCCTGATTGTGCTTTTCCTGTTCTTCCTAAGGCTAACATTACTGCCCCTCTGCGCCCGCCACCCTATTGCATTATGCCCGCTTTCCCCTCCTCCTCTAACACCGCTCCTGCCCCCTCCGCCGCCCCCGCTCCCTCTCCCCGCGACCCGAAAACGCAGGTCCGATCCCTCCGAGAAACTTTACAACTCACAAAAGAGCGCAATGACCTTTTAAAGGAACTCAGGCTTTTTAGACTCAGAACTCTCCCAACAGCCTGCCCCCGCCGCCCCCGCCGCCCCCGCTCTCCCCGCCCGCCCTGCGCCTACGTCTTCCCATTCCCGTCTTTTGCTTCTTTACTATCCCCCTTCACCCCGCCCATCGCCAGCGCTTTGCTTTCAGCCTTCCCACCATTAACTTCCAAAAACCCATGTCCCGCTTCCAATGGAAGGTCCTCCCTGGGGGAATGGCGAATAGTCCGACTCTGTGCCAGAAATTTGTGGCTCTCACTGTCAATCCCATAAGGGATCGCTGGCCTTCCCTATACATCCTTCACTACAAGGATGACATTCTCCTAGACGGAAGGGGTGGCTCTGCTCTTCTAGCTTGCTGTGATGCCTTAATGCAAATCTCCGTTCAAAAGGCCTCCAGGTGGCACCCGATAAGGTCCAGCCCAAGGATCCTGACACTTATCTAGGTTTTGATCTCCATGGGACAGTTATTAAACCTCCCAACCTTAAGCTCAGGACTGACCATCTGGTTTCTTTAAATGATTTTCAGAAACTCCTGGGAGATATTAATTGGATCCGCCCCTATCTCAAACTTACCACGGGAGACCTGAAACCCCACAGGCACTGCCGCTTGTCATCCCGATCGCACTACCTCTCTCTACACCTTACACTTCTGCCCAGCTTGTTGAACTCTCGGCAGTATTTACTGTCCTCCACACATACCCTCACACTCCCCTCAACATTTACACAGCACGTACATCGCCCAGTCTGTCCCCTTCTTGAAACTGTGGCGTATATCAAGACTGCCTCTGCTGCCATCAACCTATTCCTTCAAATTCAGACCACCATTCATTCCCGTCCTGCACCCTTTTATCTATGTCACCTTCGTGCCCACACCGGCCTCCCTGGGCCCTTGTCTGAAGGGAATGCCCTTGCTGACCTTGGTACTCCCTCATGCTATACCCATCTTTCTTCTGCTATACATGAGGCTCAGCAAGCTCACTCTCTACATCACCTTAATGCTCATACTTTAAGGCTTCTATACAAAATCACCCATGAACAAGCTCGCCAGATAGTTAAACAATGCCCTGCATGTGTCACCTTCTTACCTACACCCCATCTCAGGGTCAATCCACGTGGACTACTCCCAAATGAAGTGGGGCAGATGGATGTCACTCATCTCCCCGACTTCGGGAATCTTAAATGCCTCCACATGACCATAGATACTCATGGTGGATTCCTTTTTGCTACACTTCCAACTGGAGAAGCCTGCAAGCATGTTATCACTCACATACTAGCCTGCCTCTCAGTCATGGGAATGCCTACTTCCATTAAAACTGACAATGGCTCTGGATACACCGGTCAAGCTTTCAAAGCTTTTTGTGCCACTCTTTCCATTCAACATGTCACTGGCATTCCCTATAACCCCCAAGGCCAAGGCATAGAGGAAAGGGCTCATCAAACCCTTAAAAACACCATTCTTAAACTAAAAAGGGGTACTCCGTACAGTACCCTATTAAAGAATCCCCTCAGAACCTCCTCAACCGTGCCTTATTCATTTTGAATATTCTACATCTTGACATCAAAGGTAAAACTGCAGCTGATCACCTCTGGCACTCCAATTCTGCCAGGTGGTTGCCAGAGTGCCTAGGTAAAACAAATAGATAATCACTCAGAAAATAACAATAAAACATTTTCCAGGGAAGATGACTCTCCCTGAGACAAGTTCTCCTCTCTTTACAGGTCATGGAAACAACCAGCTGCATGATCCTGCTCCGGACATTGTTAATCCTCGACCCCCTGACAGGAGGAGGATTTGGGCCACTGGCAGATAGGGACAAGTTATTCCAACAACTATATGGAGGCCCCTGTGAGTGTAGAGGGGTGTACACCACAGTGACCCCTTCATCTTACCATGTCACTGACTGTGGCTCAGCCACAGCTTATTTAGTTAAGCAAACTTTATCGGGGGAGTAGCTCATATACTAGTTACCAATGTGTGAAAAAACCTAACATAATCCCCCCAACTCATGGTCAGTGGGGGCCCTGCCCTCGTAACTGCTACACAGTTGTAGCAATGCACTCCTCCTGTTACAACCATGTCCAACAGTGTACCCATACCGATGTAAAATATACCTGACAGCCATACTACAAAGAACCTACAGTAGCTCCGTTGGAGGAGAAATTGTAAGCAAAGATCCCCAAGGCCACTCACAAAAATATGCACAAGCCTCCTGCCTGGGCACTGTTGGAAAAGATGTTTGCTGGCCTTTACATGCTCCTGTATCAGATGGGGGTGTACCAACAGACATGGTACAGACAGTACCATGGCACAGAAGTACAACAACAAATTGACGTATTCATCAGAGAAATGTACCCTCCCCTAGACTACCACCCCCTAGCACTACCAAAATCCTGAGGTATAGACCTTGACACCCAGACTTCTACTATTCTAGAAGCCACGCTTAGAGCTTTGAACTCCACCAATCCCACCCTTGCAAGCAACTGCTGGCTGTGTGTGACCCTTGGCACACCCATGCCCCTTGCTATTCCCACAAATAACACAAATACTCCTCTACCAGAAGGTAATTGTACCATTGCCCTCCCTTTCCGTGTTCAGCCTGTAGGATTTAGTCGAACCTTGTGCATTCAATGATCCCCACAGAATAATACTTAGAATATTGATGTGGGATTTATGACCTTTGCTGATTGCCCTCAATTTCTACCTATACCTCTGCCCCACCCCCAGACAGGTGTTCATATGTGGAGGAAACATGACTTTCACAGCTCTCCCCACAAACTGGTCAGGACAGTGCGTCCAAGCTACCATCCTTTCAGACATTGATATCATTCCAGGAGACGAACCAGTCCCCCTCCCTAGCCTTGATTACATAGGAGGCTGTAAAAAAAAAAAAGGGCAGTCCTCCTGGTACCACTGCTTGTAGGTCTAGGAATTACTGGGGCTGTAGGTTCCGCAAGACTAGGAGTAGCTAATTCCTACGCTAAATTTTCCAACCAGTTGATTGATGATGTCCAGGCCCCTTCAGGTACTAGAAATGACCTTCAAGATCATATTGATAGCTTGGCTGAAGTAGTATTACAAAATAGAAGAGGTTTAGATCTTCTCACTGCAGAACAAAGTGGGATTTGTTTAGCCCTATAGGAACGATGCTGTTTTTATGCCAATAAATCTGGAATTGTGCGAGACAAGATAAAGAAGCTCCAAGAAGACCTAGTGAGGAGGCACAAAGAACTATCTGAAAACCCCTTTTGGAGTGGGTTGCACGGAGTCCTTCCCTATCTCCTTCCCCTACTGGGACCCTTCCTTGGCTTCCTGTTACTTTTGTCCTTTGGGCCCTGGGCTTTTCAGAAACTAATGGCCTTTGTTAAAACTCAAATACAGTATTTTGGCAAAACCCATTCAGGTCCATTACCATCGCCTCGAAACAGGCGATCTCCCTGATTCTTATGTGGAGATGGAGAGATGCCCCCAAATAACAAGGCCTGGTTAGCCAATGACGGGTAAGATTCCCCAAGGACTGGTCAACCTAAGCCAGGAAGTGCATGATATGCCACACCCTTCCCATGATGGGTAAGACCTTTCCCTATGGGAACAACCTAAGCCAGGCACAGGCCATGGGGCCATAAAATTCACCATCCAACTCCACAATTAAAGGAGAAAAAAGGGGGACCTGTGGGGAGCCATTACTGATCTATAAGAAGCTAGTAAAGGTCAAATTCTCAGAAAGTGCCCACCCAAAGTAACAACGCTCTGCTCCCTGTTCTAACCATACCCTTGTTTTAACTACTGACTGTTCTAACTCCTCCCCTATTGGACCTGTGGAAATCTCCTACTTCCTCCTAACCCACTATATATAGTTATGCTTATCCCTACAATAAATGAGATTTGATGAGGAAACCTTGTCTTGTCTCCATTCTTTGAGTCTTCTGTCCCCGGTTCCCTCTTTTTCTCTTCTAGGGTCTATGTTTTTGCCCCACTGGACAGGACAAATTTTGAATCCCTTTTAGATAAGGGTGACCATACAATAATTCATAAGGTGATAATCCCACATCTTTTTGGGTTTTGTTCTAATTCTTAATAAGGCAAGGGGAAGGCACTTGGTCCAGGGCAATTGTGTCTCTAACTCCAATTTAGTCAGTTGCTGTTTAATTTCCTTATCCATCCTTTCCACTTTACCTGAGGGCAGATGCCATGGGGTATATAAATCTCATGACATTTCTAAAGCTTGGGCCATAAGTAGGAAGATCTTAGCTGTGAAATGAGTGCCTTGATCTGAATCTATCTGCTCCACCATTCCATACCCCGGAATGTTACACTCAAGGAGTACTTTTAAGACTGCTGAGGCAGTTGCCCAGGCAAGGGGAAAGGCCTCCACCCATAAGGTCAGATGGTCCACTACAACTAGCAGATATTTGAGACACCCCACTGATGGCACCTTGGTAATGTCCATCTGTATGCTTTGGAAAGGCCTGATACCAGGGGACCTTCCTCCTTTTTAGACTTGCCATTGGGCTGCCCTATTCATCCTCTGACAAATAGGACACCTACTGACAAGTTGCCTGCTATTGTGTATAAGCCAGTGCCACAAACTTAGTCAGCACTGCATCACACAGGTCTTGGACACCTCAATGACTGCCCTGATGTAAATGTTGGAGTTCATGTCTCATACCTGCTGTGGTCAGTACCTCTCTGCCATCAGGGATGAATCAGGGCCCCTCTTTGTCCTCCTGAGAGCCAAGGCTTTGGATTTCCTGCTTCTCTTCTGGGGTAAGGGAAGGGGGAGGCATTGGAGGAGGAAATGCTAGAATTAGCACCATCATTTCCTCTGTACTTACAGATTCCTCCTCTCCAGCCCATTTCACCTCCTCATCTGCAAAGCAATTTCCCCTTATCTCAAATGAATCTCCTCTTTGGTGCCCCTGCATATGAATCACTTCAATATTCTTAGGTAACATAAGGTTAGTCAAAATTTCAGTGACCAATGCCCTGTGTGCCAATCCCTTACCTTCACTGTTTACTTTCTTTCCCTCAAGTAATTTACAATTTCTAATTTCTTTTCCCCTTTACTTATACAATGACCTAAGTATTTTACTTCACATTTCACAAATTGCAATTTGTCTTAAGAAATTCTCAGTCCCGTGCTCCTAAATAATTTTAACAAACTGATAGTGACTTGGACAAGGTCACTCTTTTTCCTCCTTGCCACAAGAGGATCATCTACATATTGTAAGACTTTTAACAATAAGAAATTTATCCCAGAATGTTCACACAATTTTTACATACTCAAGTAGATGTTCCATAAATTGAATATTATACCAATTATTTTGCTTTTAAAATACCCAATACACAGAAAAATTCCAAACTACATATTGTCATAACAAAAACATTTTCAAAAGGACGAAGGCAAAAACTATTATCCTTGGAGTCTTCTTAAATAATTGGCATCAATACAGTTAATTAAAACTTCCTATTTTCACATAAAGGAACCTGAAAAGTTCTTAAAAACATAATTTAAACTTTTTGAAATAACCCTTTCAAACTACAGATCACATTTCTGATCATATATATATATATAGATAGATAGATAGATAGATAGATAGATAGATAGATAGATATTTCCCCCCCCCCTGAGGCTTGCCCCCAGGGTCACACAGCTAGGAAGTGCTAAGTGACTGAGACCAAATTTGAACTGGGGTCCTCCTGAATTCAGGGCTGGTGCCCTATCCACTGTACCACCTAGCTGCCAGATCATATTCTTTTAACAAGAAAACCATCATGTTTCAAAGAAACAAATATTCAGCCAATTAACACCTTGTAAGAAGCAGCCTATCCCTTTAAATGATTAGCCTGCTTCTCTTCAGAAGTTCGGCTGCAGCAGGAACAAAGGCCCCTTTCCACTGCTGCCCTTCCCCCAACTCAATTTCCTACACAGGAATTCTCAAGATTTAGGCAATCAGTTTTTTTCTTTTCTTTCTCCAACTGATTCCTTCTTCATATCATTCAAGCTTCCAATTTGCTCCTCCAAATCAATCCTTCATAAAGGATTCCCTTCAGTTCCCTTCAGAACTTTTAAGATTCACAACACAGTGAATAGCTAGATGACCCCATAAAGTATAACTTGCAATGTTAACAAATTACCCAATATGTTTCAGAAGGTAACATACTGAATCAAACTAATACAGCTGTTTTTTAAAGTTTTCTGTCTTTTTTTCTTTTCTGCCATATGTCTTCTCACAGCAATTAGCATCTTACCTCCAGAGCTTTTTATTGCCCTTTACTCTAGCAGGGTCTGAAAACTCTTCAGCCCAGTTTTTTCCTAATTTACAAATTAGTACATCAGATTAAAAATTCCCAAATTTCTTAATCATTGTTCTTACAACTTAACAAAGCTTTTAAATCAGCAAAACAAGACTAGGGGCTTTTCCCAGGACCCCTGCCCCTGGACAGAATGTTTCACCTTGAACATTCTTCTCTCCCAGAATCCAAATGGAGCTTCTCTAAACTTTGAAGCCCATTTAGTGCATCTCTCTGCCTTCCCAGAGAATGCCTAGATATTCCATGATTTAAGACCAATACATTCTGAGCCACTCTGAAAGAATTGCTACTCCAACTGAATTCCAAATCCCAGCAATTCAGCTTGATATTTTTCTAAGCCTGCAACACAGAGGCTGAACTCTTATCTCTTATGAACTTGCTAATTTTTAACACAGAACAAAAACAATGCAGAGAATATAAACATACATAGACACAAGTAGAGCTCTTATTTTCATCTTTTACATTTCTTTTTATACCTAGCTCCCGTCCTGACAAATTCTTGGACTGTGTCTTTCCCATACTTAGTTCCCCAAACTAAGTTCAGTAGTTTCCTGGAAGCCTCCCTTGGCAGTTCTTTATCACTGAGGCCTGTCACAGTCCAATACTCCACAAAATTTAGCAAGGGCTTTTCCCTTGGGTTCCCTAAAACCCAGCCAATAAGACCCCCTACTATTCCAAGAGCTTACCGAGCCATCACATGTGTATTCTAAAACTGCACCAGCCAGTCAGGACTCTGCTTCCTTTAATCTTCAATCTTCAATTCTGCTTTCCACTGAGTACCTCTGCCTTGGGTTGTTGTCTAAGAGGGAGGGAGGCTGCACACCCAGAGCCAGAGACCATGGAGAAAACTGCTCCATGGGTGCCTGTACCTGTCTGGGGTGCACAGCCATCTCCCCCAAAGACCCCATCCCGGAGAGCCCCCAACTGTTTGGTAGAGACCTACCCAAATTGACTACTCAGATCATTCATAGAAAGCAGAATTATTTATTAGAATCTAGAGAAGCAGACCCCATCCTGGTCTGTGAGCCAGATTCACAGCAGGAGAGAACCACTCCCTTGAAAATGTTCACAGCTTTTATACATTTCTGACAAAGAACCTCCAAAATCCTACCATTTAGCTAAGCCTTACCCATTTATTTATAAACTTGAGATCTTAATATTTTGTTTTCAAGGTTTTTTTTTGCCTTATCCTTTGTGTGATACTCATTTTATGATATAGTATTCCCCCTTGTCCTCTGCCTTATAACAACTGTAAGAAATTAGTATTACTTTTTTTTTAATAAATATAATATATCTATGTTAATAAATATAATAATTCTTTATCAGAAAGAAATCTTGGTTATTTTACTGAGGTTTTGACTGAAATTTACTTGCTAGACTGCACAAGGCTTTTGTTATTCTTTTCAGTCTTTTAAAATCATTCACAGCAGGTTTGAGAAGTCTAGAATCAACTCAGAATTCTGGCCTTTTGCTGACCTTTTTGGGTATGGAAACAATCTCCAATGAAGTTTCTCACTGTCTCACTGGCTTGGAATACAGATGCCTATGAAACACATAGAACCTGTTTGCAGGTTGGGAATGAAAGTGATGAGATCTTCAATGTTGGGTGTAGTTAGCAGAGAGAAGGTAAAGAAATCAGTTTAGCTGCATGGTCCCACCCTCTGGGGAGGACATCCAGTCTGAAATCCAAATTAAATGAAACCCTTGAGACTCACCCTCTGTAGGGGTCTCATGCAGTCTCACCTTGCCATTGTTGAGGCTTGGAAACGGGACCCCAAAAATTGTGGATCATAGACTGCTGTTGTAAGGTGCCTCAAATTTGCAGGCATATCCAACTTGAGCGGCAAAGTTTATTGCAGTTGTAACACCATTACAAAGCTGGCTGAATTTCCAAAAGAAATTAGCAGATAAACAGATGCAAGGAGACACATTTATCTAGCTTTCTATCATTGATATGCTAATTCTATGGCTTGTAAGTAGGAAGGAGCAGTGATCTCCAGAATCTGGTTCTCACAGACAAGATTATCAGTCAGCAATTAATTGAGGAGCAATGAATTAGGTTTTCACTGACCAACAGATTATCTGACAGTCAGCAATGAACTGAGGGATAGTCTATTCACTACTGTCTCAGGAGTTTGATCTGTGGGACTACCTTGAGGCCAGAAGCAATCTGACATATTGCCAGAACAGAAGCCCCTCAAGATCAGGGGACCACAAAACCATTGCTATACTTCCCTAGAAGTTACACCATACCACCATGTCCTGTCAAAAATTCCAGTTATGTCATTGATATTAAATTTTGTCCCGATCTGTGGGGGAAAAACGTGGGCCCTAGAAGAGAAGAATAGGGAATGGGGGACAGGAGAAGTGAAGAATGGAGACAAGACAGGCTTTCTGATCAAATCTCGTTTATTGTAGGGATAAGCACAAATTTATATAGGGAGAGTTAAGGAGGTAAGGCACACATGAATCAGGATAAAACAAAAACTATTAATTCACAGAAAGTTCTTGTGACATGAGATATTCCAGAATGTAATTTGTGTGGAGACAGAATTCTTTACCCAGGAATGGTAAAAGTATAACCTTTGCCCCAGGTGTAAATTATGTGGAGACAGACTTCTTTACCCTGGGTGGGTATTTACATAGGAATATGACCTTTGCCCTGAGCTCAGTGCTGGCTCCGCACAAAATTTTCCTTATAAAATCTACTTAATGGGCCATCCCATGGCTGCTGCTTGCCTTTGGGGCACTGGCACTGCCATGAGATGTCTCTTTATTCCTCCCCATGCCAAGTCGTATCTCCCCTAACTCCATTCTGCTTCTCAACCCCACTTCTCCAAGCTAGCTATTTTAAAACCTTTTCATGATTTATTCATAATGCCCCAATCTCATGGAATGCTCCCTTTCTACTGGGTAAATTGAGAGTTCCCCTGAGGAACTTGTCTTTCATATGCTCTCCCACTCTTATGTCATATTTATCATTCTTGGTGTCTAGGTATCCCTTCTTCTTTGTCTATAATCTCTTCCCTAAATAAATCTACCTTTTGACAAAGAGAATGGCCATTGTGAATTCTTCACATGACCAAATTTCAAGTTTTGGTCCCTGACATCAGCCTGGTATCTACAACCCATATCCAAAGGAGTACTTGAAATTTGGAGCCTCCAAGGCTCTGACATAATGCTTCCAGAACACTTCAAAGTTACATTAAACCCATTGCCAGTATCAGTACACATTCCTATATAGTTTTGGGAATTTCATTTTCATAGATAGGTCACAGTTTGGAGTCTGGTCTACCACTTAAACAGTGATGAATAAGAATATAAAATAGCTATGTAAGGAACAAAATATCTTACCAAGAACTTAACTGATTCACGGATGATACATGAGAGATATATTTTACATTCTTACAAGAGGGGGTGCCTAGGTGAGTAGATGCATAGAAAAGCAGCATTTTATTTCCTATTATTTCCTTATTTCCTAAGTCCCTCCCTTGACTCCCCATGAACTGGAAGTTACTCATCATGAATCTCCATCCTTCATTACATAGCTAGTCCCTGCCCCCAAGGAATTTACTTTCTAGAAAGGGGATGGTAACTGAGGAAGACGAAGGGCAAAGAACAAAATATTATTTTCAAATCTCAGGCCAGATTACATCACTCCCTGTACCCAAAAAGTATTTACTTTCTTTCAGAGGCAGATAACCTCCACCCTTGATTATTCTTTGATTTCCTTGTGGGTTTCAGTTTTCTAATTTGTTTTATTTCTCCAGTTTGATTTTCATAACTGTGGAAACCAAATGATCATCCATCTCTCACAATTATATGAATAGTGTTGAATTTGCTTGTTCTCTTGAGAAAAACCAGCAGTGAGGGTCTGATATCTCTGGGTCAAAGATAGAAAAACAAACTGAAATTAGAATGTTTTTTTTTTTTTTTTTTTTTTTTTTTTTTTTTTTTTTTTTTTTTTGTAGTATACATTTATTTTATTGAACAAGTTAACAGAGTAAACATTTAATTTTTAAAGGTAGGCTAATACTAGACATTTCTAATGGTTTTATTTTTAATGGTTTAATGGGGCTATGCTTTTAATGCATCTCTAATGGTTTTAATAGTATATGACCCAAACATTAAAAGACCCAGTGATTTTAAAGTAAAAAATATGACGGATGGAAGCAATCTCTTAGAACATTAGCCTTTGTAAGTAAAGGGGGAAAAAAGAAAAACAAACAAACAAACAAAAAATAAATAAAGGAAAATGAAAATTGTTTTGAAGCATAGTATAAATTATCTATCAGTCAACATTTATTAACCACCAACTATGTGCCAGGCACTATATTGGGTATGAGAATACAAAGAAAGGCAAAAATGCAGTCCTTATTCTCAGGGACCTCACATTCTAATGGGGGAGACAACATGCAAAGAACAATGTATAGAGAACATGCTAACTACTGAAGAAACGGGACATAACTAACCGAGGGAAGACACTAGGATTAAGCATGTTTGAGGAAAGCTTCCCATAAAAAGTGGATTTTACCTGGGACTTGAAGGAAAACAGACAGGAAGGTGAGAAAAGAAGAGAAAACATTTCAGACTCTCATTGAAATTAGAATGTTAAGGAATATGTTTTCCCTAATAATAAATTCAGATTTCTCTGGTACAGATTTAATTTTTGTAACCAGCAGATTTTTTTTTTAAGTACACAGCCAAACATTAACAGCATATAGTAGAAAACTTATTATGAACAAGTAAAGATTTCTCTGGTATTTTTGTAATCACTAGGCCTCCTTTTTAGAATACACAGCAGCATGTAATAGAAAAAATGAACAAACAAAAATATTTTACTGGAAAGGGAGATGTGGGGAAATCACACTAGGGAGAGAGAAAGGCAATATTTGAAACATAAGTGGTAGGATTATGAGAACATTCTCTGTTCAAGGGCAGGAGATAAAAGAACAAAAATTTTTACAATTGTGAAAGTAGTTCTTTAAGATAAAACTTCAAGGTCTCTTTTTCCGGAATAAGAAGTAGCTTTTGCAATTGTAAATGAGACCATTCATGTCCTAGCATAGAGGCTGGATGGGGAGGAAACTTTTAGGTGATGGGGCTAGGACAGAGTCGGTGGAGGATGATTTTTATATTATTTCATCAAGATGTAGTGAAGTGTAATTGAAGTGTAATTGAAATTCTTATTTTCCCCCACAATAGTAAATAGGGCAAAAAGTATTAAGTAAGCTCTTTTTGTAAAAGTTGTCTGTAAATAGTTAGCATTTGAATTTAGAATCCCATGGACATTAATTTTTGGTCTCAAAACCACATGGAATGAGGTCAGAGAGATTTTTTGGCATTAGACTAAATAACCTTTTGTTTATGCATCTGTAAGATGAATCTCAAGTGGCTCCATGATTCCATCCTCTCCTCAATCTCTCTTGTTTTTAGAAGGACCATAACAATTTCTTTAGGAAGAACGATTCCACCCTCTCCTCAACTGTAATGCTGGAGAAACTGAGGCAAGATAGAGATTAGGGAGTTTTTAATATTTGAAAGGGAGAGATTGTTCTGGGGGCATGTTGCCCTGAGGGCTGATGTCTCAAAGTATCCAGCAGTGAATGTGAGTTTTCAGTGATATATAATATGGCTCTAAGCTCCGGTAGCTAAATAAAAGGGGCAGGGAGGTCCAAATTCTGGTAAGCCAGAATCTCCAGGCAGGGACCATAAATCCAGTTTTGACAGGTTGGGGGTAGGACCATAAATTCTTACAAATTGGAAGGGCTTAGGAGGTGTCCAAGTAGAGCCAGGAAATCCAGGACTTAGAGATACCAATTAGGTATCTGAGATAGAACATCTGGAGTTTTATCTTTTGGAATGCCAGATCTCCACAACCCTAATTATCTCAGTTCTAATGAGAAGAAAAGGGGGGTTGCAGAGGGATTAAGGCAGAACACTTCAGTGAAACCAAGGCAGAACAATTTAGGGAAACTGAGGCAGGACATAAAAGGGAACTGTGGCACAACACAATCTCTCCTGTTTTTAGATGGAGCATAACAATTTCTTTAGGAAGATGGGGAAGACACAATGATCTTAATTAGGCAGGTTCTTCTTCTTTTTTTTTTTTTTTTTTTTTTTTTTTAACACTGATTGCTACATTTAATATTCCTTAATGTTCTTTCCCTGGGTCAAAGACTTTTTTATTCTTGACCTTTTACACAAATTTCCTAAAGGGAAAAATGTGGAAAGAACTTTAGACTAAAGAAATATCAATTTTTAATGTTTTCAGTTGAACTAAAAAGGTTTAAATTTGCTTTCCAATAAAGTGAATACAAAGGAGGGCACACCAAACAACTAGCAAGAAGTGGAATTAAGAAAGCAATATAGTTCTTTCTTTAAAGAAAAGGAACCAGGTAGCTAAGTGGCACAGTGGATAGAGCACTAAGGAGGATCTGAGTTCAAATGTGACCTCAGACACAACACTTCCAGGCTTCATCATCTTGGGCAAGTCACTTAACTCCAATTGCCTGAGGGGGGAAAAATGAAACTACTAAGGTATAATTTGATTAAAGTGTTTTAGAATTTACCAATAATTCCCGGAGTTGGAGGGGAGGTGTTGTCATGGCTAATTAGTGACAGGATTTACACTAGATTACACTTCTCATTTGTTTTTTGTCATTTGTATTATTACCTTTTAATACATCTTGGACTTGATTTTCTAAGTAAATTATAAAACTCCTTGTGATCAGGGAATTTTTTCCCCCTAAATCTCCAAAGTGCCTAGAATATGATGTTTTGCATAAGTGCTTTACTAAGTGTGGACTGACCCAAAATTTGTAATATATATTGAAAATTGTGGTCATTATGGAATTAGAAGAAATTTGATTCTTGGCATTACCATAAAGCTAGTATCTTATGGTTCTAAGCAAGTTACATCACCTCAAATTCCTTAACTATAAAATGGGACTGATAATATTTATACAACCTATTTCATGGGATTGTCCTGATAAGACCTCTAGAAATGTGACATATTGTTATTATTTGTATGATAAAAGGTGATTTCCATTTTGTAATGGAGAGAGGGAAAACTTGTCCAGGAAGTCCCCTAATCATATGTCGTCATAGTTAGAGGGAATCCTATGTAAGAGGTACACGGAGGAAGTTTATATGATGTGCCAAAATGATACATAATCAGTTGTTAGAGGTGAAGTAATGTGCTTCAAACTTTTTCTTTCATGAAGGGGCATATTATTTTAACAGAATCTCAATGAATGATCATTAGAAAATGAATAAACATAGTTAAACCATCCAACAGAGATATTTTCATATGTATTATTTTCCTTGCTAAGAAGTAGTCGTGGCCGAGTGGTTAAGGCGATGGACTAGAAATCCATTGGGGTCTCCCCGCGCAGGTTCGAATCCTGCCGACTACGGAAGCCTTTTAATTACTGGCTACTTCATACTTCAATCTCGGGGAGAAAAGGGGAAAATTCTGCTTAGACGTGTCCCTGTTCTCTTCCCGAGAACTGACGCTCTCTAAAGCCACACTTGGAAATGTGGTTTTCAACATACTCTCCAAGCTTAGCAGCTCGCACTTATGAGGCACTGAATGATTCTTTGGTACACGCCTGATCTCTTCCCGTGAACTTAAGATCGCTAAAGGAGCACATTTGGAAATGTGGTTTTCAACGTGTTATAAGGCACTGAATAACTTTTTGGTCAATTCGACATTTTTGTCCTGGGACAGAGGGTTTCCAAGGCTCCAGCTTATCACTTTTCTGAAATTCCTTCTAAGACTCCTTTAGGTTCCCAGTTTTATGAGCCCACCCCTCAATTAGAAATCTAACATTTACTTCTGAAACTTCCTACCCTCTTAATTTCATGATGCTACTAGAGTGATTTTTGTAAAGCATAGTCCTACTTCTCTCCGGTCAAGTTCTATGGCTCCCTAAGGGCTTCCAGGGTCTTCACTTTATTCAGCTTCACACCTTTTCAACTTGTCTATACTGTTCATTATGTTCCTCAAACAAGTGACTCTCATTCCATCTTTTTGCATTCTCTCCCCTTTATCTTTCAGCTAATTTGTTATAATCGTGTGTTTTTCGCATGTTATGGGAAGGGATACATGCTCATTGAAAGCAAGAAATGAAATGTACATTCTCTCCCCAAAACTTAGTTGTTGAGTACATGAGTACATTAACTAATTGAAAACAAAGGAAGAAGGAATTAATGAAAAAAAAAAAAAAACACTTAAGAGCTTTTATAAGCTCAGTTAAGTGCTGGAAATTTGAAAGAGGAAAAAAACAAAAAACAAAAACAGCCCCTTCTAGCTCTGAAGTAGTTTTATAGTAGGCTGACCCCGATCACAAAATGAACCACCATAAATCAATCACCTTTTGTCGAAAGTTGGAGATTTTTAATTATTACATTTTCAAGTAATCGACTTTTATATAACAGATTAGAATCTGCCATTGAACCAGTAAAATAGAGGATCTCTGCTATCATTCCCTCCATGTCATTAGAATAAGTGAGAGAGGACAAATACTACAGATATACAGCAATTTACAGCAACGTGAAATATAAAGACACTGCATCAAGATGTCTTGTTTGGTTCTTGTTTCTGTTGCTACTCAGCTATTTTCCTTCATCTGTAAAAGAAGATTCAGCGTTGAAACTCAATATACTAGCAGTTCCTGACTTTAAAGTCTATCCTGAAAATAGTTTTGATGCAAAATAAGTTTTTATAGGCTGACAAATTCTATAAACTACAGGAAATGTAGGTGAGACCTTGCGCCCTCCGCAATTGGAGGAATTATACCTCATCCTAAGCTTATATTAAGTACAAAATAGAGATGCGATCTATTTACTTGTTCGTGTTTCTATTTTCAGATTTCTTGGGAGAAAAAAACCTTCTCGGAAAAAATAAGATTTTAAAATACAATTCTGGAAATGAAAGATAGGAAAGACAATTTCTCTTCAGAGAAGCGGAACTTAATTCTTGAACTATATTGGCTGTTAAAGTCAAAAGGGGTGGGGAAAAATTGTTCCCGCCCAAGGCTCATAGTTTTCAAACAGGTCGGACTCTACGCTATATAAAGGAGCTCCAGCGCGGGGCAGCTTCACATCCTTTGTTTCACTCTCCTAGCCAACATGTCTGGTCGTGGTAAGGGAGGCAAGGGTCTTGGTAAAGGAGGTGCCAAGCGGCACAGGAAGGTGCTCCGGGATAACATCCAGGGCATCACCAAGCCCGCCATCCGCCGTCTGGCCCGCCGGGGGGGCGTCAAGCGTATCTCGGGGCTCATCTACGAGGAGACCCGCGGCGTGCTGAAGGTGTTCCTGGAGAACGTGATCCGGGACGCCGTCACCTACACCGAGCACGCCAAGAGGAAGACGGTCACTGCTATGGACGTGGTCTACGCCCTGAAGCGCCAGGGCCGTACCCTCTACGGCTTCGGCGGCTAAACTCTTAATACCTTTCACAAAATAAAGGCCCTTTTCAGGGCCACACACTTTTCCTTCTAAGACTGTAGCGCTTGGCTGTTGACATTGTGGTTTACCACAGGGACTGCAGTAAGTATTTGCTATTATGTCCAATTGCATTTTGACACAATTAGGATACATAGGTCTTCCCCAATCGACTAGCTTCATAAGGCCCAGTTTTAGTTATAAAACAAAGACTATTTTTTAGTAATTTTGTAATAGTTTACAAAGAATAGAAAATAAAACCAGTTTCTTCAATGCATCTGATTACCACATTTCTGTGACCCAAGGTTACAATGCACTCTACAATCAGGAGTGCAGTAACTAGAATGTAGGGAAGTGGAGAGCATGTTAGTCGAGAAGGGATACTGCAAGGACCAATCGGCTGCAGATTAGGGAAGAACATTGCGGCTTCTACCCAATCAGAAGCGAATTGAACGAAGGGATGCTGGCAGCTTCGCTAGGGCAATTATTGAAAATCGTTACCAAGCCGCGAATTATTCCATGCAAGGAAAACATTTAATTGCTGTCTGCAAACTTGATTATCTTTACATGACTTTGGGCCAGCGACCTTTTCAGCTTAAACAGGAGGGCTAAAATGGATTGTATAATGCTACGAATCTATTTATTGAAAAATAATGCCTTGGAAGGATTTCATTGAAGCATTTAAGGAGCTGATATCCCAGCCCTGGTAAAATAGGGAGATAATATTTTATATGTTATTTCGCTCAGTCTGGAACAATGTTTTGTTTGATAGAAGGAAAACTAACACGCTACATAACCCTTCCCATTTTCCCCTTTACCCTCTCTCCTGGCTTGGCTTTTTCCTTTCCTTTCTCAAGATTCTGCCATCCATAGAAAAATAAGGTATGCATTCTAATCCCAAGAAAACAAATATAATATCATTCCTGTTTGCTGAATAAACTGGAGATGGAGAGGTGTTTTGTCCTGAAGAAGATAAAAGTAGATAAAAAGGTTAGTAGGGAAAGGAGGGAAGGGCTTAAGAGCACAGCTCACCCTCGTTTACAGTTTTTGTTACTTTACCCGGTGTGTAGGGGGATGGTTGGTGTTCAAGGCCTTTTAAAGAACTGTGTGAGCAAAGGAATTTGGCTGGGGGGGGGGGGAGCGCGTTGGGCATGGCTGTATGAGAACTTTTTGGACATGTATTTGAAGGGAGGGATGACGAGAAAGGGATCCGGGTCAAGATGTCCTTTTGATATAGATCAGAACAAAAGGAAAATTTGTTGTTGCTAATCTGGGTAGTTACAGATGTTTGGAAGTGAATTTTATGTTGTCTATCAGTGGTCCTCAAACTTTTAAAATGGGGGGCCAGTTCACTGTCCCTCAGACTGTTGGAGGGCCAGACTACAGTAAAAACAAAAGCTCACACTCGGTCCCTCAGCCCATTTGCCATAACCCGGAGGGCCGCATAAACGCCCTCAGCGGGCCACATCTGGCCCACAGGCTGTAGTTTGAGAATCCCAGTTTGTGGAGAGTTAAGAGCCTTACCTTAGAGATTGCTGTGGGGTCATATGAGTCCAACCATTGACTGTTTACTACTTACACAATGCGTATATTTACTATTTACAAATAAATTTTATATATGATCTCATGAAATTCATATAACGATGCTGAATCTATGTTACTTGAATTTAGGGAAGCAAAAGAGATCATTAGTGTTTCCTCCCCAAGTTCAATGAAATTATCAGCTAGGCCCAGTTGCCAATTTTAGGGACCAGAGTAAGGCAAGTACTTTTCATACTATGTATCAACTGTTCCTGCTGACATGATGAGTCCTGAGAAGAATAACACTTCTGGATTAGAAATTATGCCATCCAGGAAAAAAGAACAAAGCAAGAAGATCATGATACCAAGAAAGGATCAGAAGGGAGGAAAAGAATGGACCAAAGAAGAGAACAGAAACATAAAAGGTATAAAATCAACACAGTTCTTCTACGGAGAATTCCTGTCACTGTTGTGCCACAGTTCCCTTTTATTGTCCTACCTCAGTTTCCCTAAATTGTTCTGCCTCAGTTCTTTGAATTGTTCTGCCTCAATCCCCCTGGTTGCAAGCCCCCTTCCTGACCGTTAGAACTGAGATAATTAGTATTGTAGAGATCTGGCATTCCAAAAGATAAGACTTCACATATCCTATCTCACATACCTAATTAGCATCCTCTACCTCTATCTCTCCAGACTTCCTGGCTCTAGTTTGACTATCTCCATTATTCCCAGTTTGTAAGAATTTATGGTTTTATCCTCCAAACCTATCAGAACTGGATTGATGGTCTGTCCTTGGAAATTCCCACCATTTACCAATGCTCAGACTTCATCCCCTGCCTTGCTACCCTGATCTTGGAACCATGTTATATATTTCATTGGAAACTCACATTCCTTGTACATACATTGAACTAGTGTGTGCCAAGCATTGGCACAGGGCTAATACTCTCATACCCTTCTTAACAAGGGAGAAAAAGGTTGACAAATATTTGATCAATGTAAAACTCTTACTTGTGCTTTCTTTCCTTTCACTCCCGAACATTTTATTTATAATATATATATATGTATACATATATATATAAACATATTACATAAATGTACATATATAAAATGCATATATATATTATATATACATGTAATATAATATTGTTGTGATGTTCTCTTTTAATGTTCTGACCCAGTTTCCCTGATTGCCCTATTTAGTTACTCTGCCTCAAGTTATAACCATTCCCTCTTAAAGTTTGATTGGATAAAGGTCTTATATCTTAGACCTTAGGCAATACTGTTTGATAGGATAAAGGTCTTTATCCTTTAGAATATCATCATCATCATTAGAATATCAGGAGCCTCTCCAATACCTCCCTCCATCTGGTTATCCTAGGTGCCTCTCCCCATTAGGTCATTCCCATCCAGGTACCTCCCCCATTATATTATTGTTCTTGTTAACCTATAAAAATCCTGTATCCATATTCAGTGCTGGATTTTTTAAGACAATAGTCTCGTTCAGCCTTTGGACCAGCTATGCATCCACTGGTCCCAGTAAATCTCTCCATTTAGTAAATTCTGTATTGAATACTCTCTAATCTCTGTCTTGTTCAGTTTCTCTGGCATTACAATATAATAAATATAATAAAATGTCCATTCTACTTATAAAATCCCACTTCTGACATGAATGGTTCTAGCTGAACTCAAGATTTCACCAGAGAATTTGGTCTCATATACAAATTTGGGCCAAAAAAAAGTAAAACTTACCAAGTAATAGTAGTGCTTGTAAATGAGGAAAGAGAGTTTCTGGGCAAATAGAATTTTCTCAAGCCCTTGAGCAATATCAAATCCACCCTATCTATGAGGCCTAATGGTCTGTATTGAAGAGATCCTTTATAATGCACATGGGTTCCTCTATTTATTTATTTTTTTATAGGTAGATTGAAGAGCTCAAAATCTAACTTGCTGATTGCCTGTAAAGAAGGTAGCTTCTTTAATCTTAACCCTTCCATGATGGTTCCATGGGGGCAAAGCCTCATTAATTTTGTAAATTAGTAGCTTTACTTCAGGTCATGGAATACCATGCTTTAAGTTGGTCTTTAGGTTGTTAAGTTACTGCTGTAATTTCACTTCCTGAACTATTGTAGTCCAGTCACTGTCTTTTAAAAAAAGGAGGGCTTAGGAATGTGGCACATGAATTATACTTTATTTCTGCCTTATTAAGTTAATCTGAAAGGGAGTTTTAAGATTTAGCAGAAGAAAAGGAACAGAAGTTGTACAAGCTTTTTATAGTGTCCACTTAGTCTATTAAACTGTCAGTGTGTGAAGACTGAAAGATTTGTGGGAAACATAAGCATTTGTACTTTTGTCACTCCTACTTCTGTGTGGAAGGAAAACAGTCTTAGTCAGTCACCAATGGCTTAAGAAAAGATCTTGGGCCTCATATAGAAAAGTCTGGCATTTCCTAGCAAACCCAAATATAGGAAAAGAAATAGGAGGCATTCTAAGGATGTTATTAAATCTGCAAATCATGGAGCTAAGTATTAAGAATGTCACCCAATCAGAGAATGCCATATTATGTGAGTAAAAGCATGGATTTTTATGAAAATTATTAGTATAATTGCTCTCTTGTTGCTTATTTCTGGGACAATGCAGACCAGAACATGAATGAAAAAAAAAAAAAAAAAAAAAAAAAACTTGATTTATTCTTCCCCTACTGCCAGCAGTACTACTAGAGAGATTTAGTATGAACATCCAAGATATGGGTATGTGAAGCAGCAGTCCTGGATCCAATTACATTAGAATGGTAGTTGTCATGGATTCCTGAAGCCCCTTGGGATAAGGTAGTCACACTTTTCATGCCTTAAATTTGCTTTTCTGCTTAAACTATCATTTCTTATTAACCAACTTCCCTGAGATAAATAAAGCAAGGCACTTGGGTTATACCACAATCTCTTTCACTGTTGTGCCACAGTTCCCTTTTATTGTCCTGCCTCAGTTTCCCAAATTGTTCTACCTCAGTTTCCCTGATTGTTCTGCCTCAATCCCCTTAGTTGTACCCCACCCCCTCCAGTTCATTAAGACTGATATAACTGATATAACTCAGGGCTACTTATAAATTGTCAATGTGTAAATTCAAGATAAGGAGGAGTTCAGACTTTCTGATTCCTAACTCCTCTTAATTCATTAAGAATTTATGTCCTACTTCCCATTCAGTCATTGTTCTTTATCCCAATTTATCAGAATGTCCCCAGCCTCCCCTTACCCTGTCAGAATCTGATTGATAGTCCATTCCTGTTCTCAGTGCTCTGACAATGCCCCTGCCTTGGGCTACTCTTGTAGTTGAGCCACCTACAGTCAGTTAGAACTCACATTGCTGGGTGGATGCTTTGGACATCAGCGCTGGGGGCAGCATGCCTCCAGCACAATCTCTCATTTTCAAATTAAATTATTAAAAATTCTCTAATCTCTATCTTGCCTTAGTTTCTCCAGCATTACACCACCTCTCCCACCCTTCCTCCCCAAAACAAAAAACTGCAGTTTACAAGGCTTCCCCAGTTGATATCAATATCTAAAATAGTGATAAGAAATCCTAGCCAGGGCAAAGGATTTGGCTACATTTTTTCTATTCTTGGGAACATATGATGCAGACCTGTAGTATTTTTCTATCTAGACCGTCTGTAACATGTTCTGACTTTGGTTCCTTGTCTGAAGCGTAGGTCTGTTACATTTTACCCTATTCCAGGGTTTTCCAATACCTTAAGAAGCTTGGAGGAGTCTCTCTTCTCTCCCAAAGACTTGAACCCCTGCCAATTGTTTTCTCATTTTTTAGAGGCCCATGATCTAACATCCTAGTTTATTTAACCATATAACATTGGATTAGATTTTACAAAGGGCAATTTATTTCAAAGATATAGCAAGAACAGATCTAAAAAACAACACCCCATGAGACAGGGGCAGGGTGGTGAAGTGGAAGAGAGCACTGGGCCAATCTGACTTTTTACTAGCTTTGTGATTCTGGGCAAGTCACTTAACTCATGCCTGCATAAAGCTGGAGAAGGAAATGGCAAATCATTCCAGTAGCCTTGCCAAGAAAACCCCACGGACAGTTTGTCCCAGGGGGTCATACAAAGTCAGATGTTACTGAACAACAAGTAGTCCCAAAACATAACTAATATTCTGGTTGGTTTTCTGAAGGTCTTTGAACCAGTCTTAATTTCAGCAGAGTAATCACCATGAGAATACCCAGGTGTTAAGTCCAAAAGTCTTTATAGTCTCCTTCACAATGTGTTCCTTGCCTGGGGTCCTGGCTAGCTTTCTGAAGGCCCTTCTGATGGGCCTTGGTCTCAGTAGAGGAAGGAAGGAGGACAGACCAGACACCAAGTCCAGTTCTTGTTGGTTCTTAGATATTCTATTATAATTACATCATTGTAGGTGTGAATCCGGTGGAACTATATTAAGTACTAATTACATGTACTGCACTAGAGAACTCACATGCTAAACTAGATAACCATTGTCTTACCAATTCCACTGAGTTAACATCTTGTTTAAGACTTTCTCTCATTTTCCTTTGTAATTGGAAGTCTCTCCTGCTCACATTCAGGAGAAATAAAATCTAGAGAACTAATTAGTGCATCAAGGAGCCATACTTACAAGGGATTGGTGAAATTCAGTGCCATGGTAGAGAGAAACAAGCCTGTAAACACTGCTCTTTTTAGTGAGATTGGAGCAAAAGGAAAAAAAAAATGTCTACTGAATGGCAAGCCAGTTACTGTTACTGTGGGGTCATGTAACTACATAAACTATATAAAACTCAAGAGAAGGTGGACCCACCAAAGAGAAAGGTCACTTGGTATTCAATGAAAAGGAGAGATCTTCCATAACAGTTTTGGAATTTAAATAGTTGTCCTGCATTTTTGTCTGGTGGAAATATCTTATTATATTACCCCAATCTAAATAAAGGCAATGCCATAGATGTTCAAATTACTGAACAACTGTGCAAATTTCACATCAGCAATATTATGCTCCAGATTCTACAAACTAGTCATGCTCTTCACAGATAGACCTCCCTTCTCATTGTCCTCCTCCAAAGTGACTCTGGTCACCCCCTAATCCTTCCTACAATTATCTGTATACACCTAAAGCCAGCACAGAATAGTGGGAAGGGCCATTTTCCAAGCATATGCTAATAGAGTATTGTCCAATAGATAATTTTCCTTAAGTGCTCTGTTGTCTGATTCCAGTGCACCTATTCAGAGTTTCAGCCCTTTACAAAGGTCTTCTATCCATTGAACCACATGTGTCCTCTTGAGGAGTTAGAACAATTCTGGAATTACGCTTTTGGAAAATGGGAAGCCAGGCCTTTAAAATGTCTTGCATTCTACTTATCTGATACATTATTTAGCTTGAGGTTTCATGAAAATGATTGAATATTTTATTAGATTTATATATATTGAGATCTAACAGTAGAATGGCCATTATGTAAAGGTTTATAAACTGTGAGACAAAACAGTATCCTGAATCTAGGAATAAAATACAAAAGATGTTGATATATAAATTACAATGTCATCATAATAGTGTTTTTACTTATGTTGCTTATGTAAATGAAAAATACAAAAGGTCCCATAGAGATGAACCAGTTGGGAGAAGACAACCAATCAAAACAAATGTATGCTATCACCTTTGGCTTCTCTGTTAGTTACATTTTAACAAAATTTTTGTTAGATGCACTTGATTTTTGATTAAGCAAATATCATTCTTATATATTGCATTTATTCTCAGGCACTATTTTATTTATTTATTTATTTTTAATTATAACTTTTTATTGACAGAACAAATGCCTGGGTAATTTTTTGCAACATTATCCCTTGCACTCACTTCTGTTCCGACTTTTCCCTTCCCTCCCTCTACCTCCTCCCTAGATGGCAGGCAGTCGTATACATGTTAAATATGTTATAGTATATCATAGATACAATATATGTGTGCAGAACCGTATAGTTCTCTTGTTGCACAAGAAGACTTGGATTCTGAAGGTAAAAATAACCTGGGAAGAAAAAAAATGCAAGCAGTCTACATTTATTTCCTAGTGTTCCTTCTCTGGGTGTAGCTGATTCTGTCCATCATTGATCAATTGGAACTGAATAGATCTTTTCTTTGTCGAAGATATCCACTTCCATCCGAATACATCCTCATACAGTATTGTTGTTGAAGTATATCTCCTGGTTCTGCTCATTTCACTCCGCATCAGTTCATGTAAGTGTCTCCAAGCCTCTCTGTATTCGTCCTGCTGCTCATTCTTACACAGCAATACTATTCCATAACATTCATATACCATAATTTACCCAACAATTCTCCAGTTGATGGGCATCCATTCATTTTCCAGTTTCTAGCCACTACAAAAAGGGCTGCCACAAACATTTTGCCATATAGAGGTCCTTTTCCCTTCTTTACTATTGCCTTGGGATATAAGCCCTGTAAGTAGCACTGCTGGATCAATGGGTATGCACAGTTTGATAAATTTTAGGGCATAATTTCAAATTGTTCTCCAGAATGGTTGGATTCATTCATAAGTCCACCAACAATGCATCAGTGTCCCAGTTTTCCCACATCCCCTCCGACTTTCAACTTTATCTTTTCCTGTCATCTTAGCCAATCTCTTAGGCACTATTTTAACAGGTTATTCTTCTTCCAGGTTTGCCTCCCCCCCCCTTTTTTTTCTTTTCCCTCCAAATTTATTTTATCAGAAGAAACAATAAGCAAAAAAGAAAAATAGAAAATCAATACAAAACAAAATGAAATGAAACAAAAGAGAACATTATCATGTGCCCAGCAGAAAATCCAGGAGGATTCAAAATATATGACAACAAATATCAATTTAAGAAAGTGTGTGTGTGTGTGTATAAAAATAGAAGTTATATTCATGATTTTACATCTTTTCTTTACTTCCTTGTAAATGTTATAAAAAAAATTACTCATGCATATATACTGTCAAAAAAAATGTATAATTATAAAATTAATAAAATGACCCAACCAATTAAAACAAAGTTTGACAAACTTCACATACATAAGGATTTCACTTAACATCTTTGATCCCTTTTCTTTATAGTAAAAATTTATCAACAACAGTCTTAGTGGAGGGCCTGGGCTTGATGTTCCTACATGTTCACCCCAATTATCCTTAGAATTTTTCTGTGAGATATGCTCTTTGATATGCCTTCCTTTCCTACCAAAATAATATTGCTTTAGCGCAAAGTCCATTTTTACAAGTTATAGATTATCCTTAATAGTCTATTTTTGAGTCTATCTCTTCTCAGCCTCTGGACCATGGTCTCTGTCATCAATAACATCTGATAAGGTCCTTTTCACTCTGAGCTGTCCAGGATTTAAAAGGCACGCAGTCTCCTGGAATTACAAACTCCAAAGGTGTTGTCTGGGCCAGCAGTTGTTTCCCAAGGGCTAACAAGGATAAGGACACTGCCACTATATAATTCTTAAAACCTTATTCTTTGTTTCAAAGGAGGATATGTCCCCTTTCCCTCCATCTCATATGGGGGAAACTCCAGATTGTTCTGGGGACAGTTCTAATTATTTAATAAAACAAAACAAACCATTTAGTCCAAAGCAATTTAGTAATCTGTTTCTTAAAAACCTGTTTCATTCGTTTCACTTTCCCTGGCAGATGCTTTCAATTTGCAGTCCCCCTTTCTTCTCTTCCCCCCCCCCCCCCCCCGCTTGTTTTTTTAGAAAACCAACTTAGAAGTAATGTCCCCTTATTAGAATTCAATAGCCTCTAGCAATCCATACTCAGGGAAAATATACTACCAATGTTATTCTACTAAATTCTTAAAGTAGCAGAGCTCAGGGGAAAGCATCTACCCGTCCACTAAAAACAATGTGACCAACACAGATAAGACAATTTTAAGATTCCGTGGCCTGGCTGCGTGGCTGGTAAGAGCTAATAACTTTCTCAGAATAACAAAACTGTAGTAAAGAGTTCGAGGGCTAATCTGTAGTCACAGTCCGGAAAAAAAAAATCCACTAAAAGATAAAAATGCATCTTGGAGACAAAGAGCCCTAAGAAACGGCTTACGCCTTAACTCAACCAGAGGAGTACAAAATGAAGGCCTGGGGAATAACTGGTGTGCAACTGTTGCAAGTTATGGCTACAGCTAGTTTCAGGAGGCCTCCACCCTTTGCATGGCTCCTAATTCGAATTGTGAAAAATCAATCCCATTAGCTAGGCTATGGTATTAACCTCTTTACCCTAATTGCCTATAAACTACACAGACCAAATTATGTTGAGAGCCTGCAAGTTTTTCTAAGTGCCTACTATTTGTAACACTTGTATAATTGTAGCACAGTATATATAATGTAAGCAATATATACTAAGCACTATGTGGATACAAAAAGACAACTATGTTCAAGGTGGAGGGAATGAGGGAAACAAAATAGCCAAAGGCAAACAAGCTATGGAAACAAGATACTTTCAAAGATCTGTACTTGCTCCTCATTCTGCAATGCTTCTCATTTAGCAAGCCCTCCCCTTTGTACGTCTTTCTATTAAGAGAAAAATTGTCGAGCTAGGAAGGAACAGCAAAATTTAGAGCAACTTTTGGTAGCTTAGGACGTATTCAGATTCATGCAGTTCCTTTCTGATTGGGCCATTGGTTCATACATTCTAACTGCCTCTTCCAATCGTTAGCAGCTCCTCAAACCCGCCTGCACAACCTTAAATGGCTCAGACTTCACAGTGCAGAATTGCATTTTTCCCCTTTGTCTGGGAGCCAACAAGAGAAACTACTCACAAACCCGGAAGAAGAAAAGACACCCAATCGAATAACTAAACCCGCAGTAACTACATAAACTTACCCAGACGCTTAGCTTCAAGTAGTTTTTAACACAAGCCAGTTACAGCTCTTTAAGTGAGAAAATGAAGGGCCCTGAAAAGGGCCTTTTGATTTTTGAGAAGTCTAAATAGATAAAGTTTAGCCGCCGAAGCCGTAGAGGGTGCGGCCCTGGCGCTTCAGGGCGTAGACCACGTCCATGGCGGTGACCGTCTTCCTCTTGGCGTGCTCGGTGTAGGTGACGGCGTCCCGGATCACGTTCTCCAGGAACACCTTCAGCACGCCGCGGGTCTCCTCGTAGATGAGCCCCGAGATGCGCTTGACGCCCCCACGGCGGGCCAGACGGCGGATGGCAGGCTTGGTGATGCCCTGGATGTTATCCCGGAGCACCTTCCTGTGCCGCTTGGCACCTCCTTTACCAAGACCCTTGCCTCCCTTTCCACGACCAGACATGTTTGACTTAGTAAGAGCAAATAGGAGTCTAAAAACCCCAAATGCAGAATGAGCGGCATTGAGAAACAGCCTCTTATAAGACCGACAAGCCGACCTGGTTGAAGACCACACGCAGGGGGCGGGAACAAAAATCTATTTTCCCCGCCTCTTTTATTAAGTTAAAAAAAAAAAAAAAAACAACTCACTATCTAAGCTCCTTCCCCTCCCCTCCCAATTGGTGATTTTTTCCCCCCTAGATTTTACTGTTTTCGTCTCTAGAAAGACTTTTCATACACATTTTTGGGAAAAGTCTGGAAGGAGAGTCTATAAATAAACTAATGGACAAACGTGTTCAAAGCAGTCTCACTTTTTTGTGCTTGTAGATTCTGAATGACACAAGGTCATCGAGGGTTGATTCTTTTAATTATTAGATCCCAATGCTTTACTATAATATAGTTTCCCTAAAGGCTTCTTGTGCATGTTTCCCTCTGTATCAGCTTCGATCTGGGGCTTTGCCAAAATGATAGAAATGGCGAGAATATTTTTAGGGTTGAACGTATACCAGAGATATTTAATCCAAACACTAAATGAGGAAACAGGCCTAGAGAATGCAGAAAGACTTGGTCAATTGGTGAGTTCTATAGGAACCCAAATCTGAATCCACTATAGTACCTTTTACTTCTGTTAATTAGCGGTAAATAGAAATAGTAAACCTCTGAATCTGGATATAGGTCTTGAATCCAAACCATATCTGTGCATTTTACTTCGTGTAGAATCGTGAGTGATTCACTTACATTTTTAGGACCTCAGCTTCCTCATCTGTAAAATGAGATTGGAGTAAATCATTAGCTTCTTAAGGGCAAGAACTGACATTTGCCTCTTTTTGTATCCCCAATGTTTATCACAGTAAATGGCATATAGTAGGAACATAATAAATGTTTTTTTGTTTTGTTTTGTTTTGTTTTTGATTGATAGTCTCCAAGGTTTCTTCCCGTTCTAATCTGTGATCCTGGAATCCTATTCTTTCAGAGATATTAGTGGGAGACATGTCTTGTGAAGTTTGGTAGAGATGTATAAGCTGTTTCAATGGTAGATGTCTTCCAGGTTCCTGGCTAACCTAGTATTTGTTGCACGAACATTCACTTAAAAATCTCGTTTTTATTAAAACATACACACGCGCGCACGCACACACACACACACACACACAATCTGTCCCCCAAACAGCACAGAGGAAATGGGTTAAGTTTCTGTGACTCTCGTGCACTATGTCCTTTTTTGTTTTCTCAGCTTTTTTCGTAGAGATGGCTTTATATTTATTTTTAATACATTTTTGTTTTTTCTAAGATGTGTGTTTTTTCCTCCGACTGCAATACGATCTATTACTTGAGAGTAGGGACTGTTAGCTCTTATCTCTGTATACTTCAATCACTGTCCTGGTAGGTAGTAGGCTCGTGAATTCTTAAAGAATTGAACCGAAGATCTTTCCAACTTCCAAAATGTGGCTTCTTTTCCACTTGTGCTTCATTTCTGCTTCCCAGGAAATTTCAAAGTAGTTTAGGGAAAGATCTCAGCTACACAACATTCACTGAGCCCTTTCTTTTGGCCCTAAGGCGTAAGAACAGACCCTCCAAAACACTCAACCCTAGGGCAGTCCACCTGATCTCTCCTTCCTCTTCCCAGAATCTCTCCCCGACTATGCTAGCACACACACTCCTTTAAACCCGAGCTCGCTCTCAAGGTACCCTATATATTAAACCTCACACTTTGTGGAAGACTGGCTTGCCGCAGAGTTAATTTTAAAGCGAATGCGGGCTTCAGGAATGGTGTTTGGGAAGAATTTGTTTTGTAAGAGAATTGAAACACAAATCAATTTTGATTTTCAAAAGGATTTACCAGCTCGACGCTAAACCTATTAGGAGCTAATTAAGACTTCCTCCATTGTAGCAGAGTGGCGCAGCGGAAGCGTGCTGGGCCCATAACCCAGAGGTCGATGGATCGAAACCATCCTCTGCTAAAACGTTTGTTTAAATTTCATGCCCTGACTTTTACTAGCGTCAGGATAAAAAGAAGCATCTGTGACAAAGAGAATCATGTCATGTCACTCATGATTTGGGGAGTGTATATTTGTGATTATATTTTCTGGACTAAGTATTTTTCTGTAAAAGCTTTAAAAAAGCGTAGGTTTCAAAAGTGTAAAAAGTTTAATTTGTATCTACACTCCATGTTAATTCTTTGAAACTACTGTCTCCTCACTCTCCCTGGGCACTTAGCGCTTAATAAAGACTTATTGATTGAAATAAACCTACTTCATGTTTGTGCAGTTTTGTTTTGTTCCTTTTGTAAGGTTTTCATTTTGATTTGTAGCTGAAACTATAATAAATATGTTTAGTTGAAATATTTTCTCTTTCCCAATAGTAAGTTAACTTCACCAGTATTCAGTTGCACCAGTTTTCTAGGGTTTTGCTTATTTTGTCTCTTTTCTCAGGAGATTTTAATGATGATTTTTGTGTAGAGGCCCCCAAATTAGTATTTCTAATCTCCTTTCTGAATTACAAACATATGTCTTGAGCTTCCTGTTGAATGTATTATCTTGAAATCAATAGACTGAAATCAGAACTCATGATCTGTTCGGGTAAAGCAACAGTTCTTCCAATGAAATTCCGATGCTTCCAAATATCCAGCTTCACAACCTCAAACTTGTATTGGCTTGCCAGCTCCTCGCTAAACCTATTAGGAGCTGATTAAGCATTTACTTCCTATAGCAGAGTGGCGCAGCGGAAGCATGCTGGGCCCATAACCCAGAGGTCGATGGATCGAAACCATCCTCTGCTAAGGTATTTGTTTAAATTTCCTATCCCGCCATTTACTAGCGTCAGAGTAAAAAGAAGCTTTAAAATAAGCATCTGTGATAAGGAAAATAATGTCTTGTATATTTGTAATTGTACTCTCCCAATTGAGTATTTTTCTGTAAAAGCTTTAAAAAAGCATGAGATTCAAAAGTGCAAAAAGTTTGATTAATAAAAAAGTTTAATTTGTAACTGCACTCCATGTTAATTCATTGAAAGTTTCACAACCTCAAAGTTGTACTTCACTCTTTTCTCAGCTCTTTACCCACAGCTCTTTTTCCCCATCCCCACATCCATTCTATCATTTACCAAGCCTTGTTGATTTTATTTCCAGTATCTCTGCATCCATCCCCTTCTCTATCTACTCAAGCACCATAGTCTCTCACTTGGACTAGATTAAAAGCCTTTTTAATTGGCCTCCCAGATTCTAGTTTCCCCTTCCTGAATTCATCCTTCAGACAGCTGCCAAATGATTTTCCTATGTTTCTTATAATTTTTACTTCACTTTTTTTCCCCATATGTATCCCTCCATCTTCTGATTACACTAAGAATCAAGTCCTGAAACAAAGAATTAAAAAGAGTGGGGGAAACCTATTCAGAAAAAATAGCTTTCTATAAGGACCAGATTGCCCCAGGGATCCAAGACACATGGGATGAAATATAGAAGCTTGAGCTTGTCCTGTAAGATTTCCCTCTCTCTTCCCCCCACCCCCCAAGCCCTACTTACTTTTGCCACGTTGTTTTTATTAATCCCCCTTTCAGGAGATTTATCAGTGTAAATGGGGACAAAATACCTAGGCCCAAAGAGAATAAGATATTACCTCCTCTAATAATTACAGAAATTAGATGCAGCTGGAATGGAGCATTAGTGGCATAAAGTGGCAGAGATTCTTGGATCAGACAAAGGAGTTTCCAAACCAAGGAAAGGAGAACCTACATAAAGGAGAGGAACTCTTAGATCAAGGGGGACTGAGAACAATGACTCAACAAGAATCTGAAATAGAATTTGGCGGAACAAAGAGAGACTTTATCTTTCATAAATATTGTAAGTTATCTGGACTAGGTAAATCTGGAAAAACAGAAGTCTGCTCTATCTACGTGGAGTGCTTTGCAGGGTATCCTAGAAGATACCAAGAAAATATTCTATGTTTAGAGAATTGTAATCTTCCCTGTAGAGATGAATTTACTAGAGGGGGAAGTGGTTTAAGTCTAGCAACTGAAGGAAGACCTTCCAGTTGGTGGTTTGAAGTAGGAAAGAGTTCATTGTAATTCCTCTAATTTTTCTTACCTTATTTTAGAAGCTTTTAACTTGGAGTCTGTGAAATTTTTAAAAAATCATTTAATAACTATTTTGATATAATCATTTTACTTTGCAATCATATATTATATTGTGCATTATAAAAAAAAAATTCTAAATAGAAGTTTCTTAAATTTTACCAGGCTGGATTATTTATTTTTGCTCCTATGTCTCAAAGCAAGATCATAAAGGTTAATAACCTGGCTTCCAACCTCATCAACCTCATTATGAAACTAGTCTCTAAAAAGTTACCAATGTTTTCTTAATTGAAAAGTCTAATGGCTTTTTTCACTTTTCATTCCTTTTGAAGCCTTTCATGCTGTTGGTCACCTTCTCTTAGGTATTCTCTTCCCTTCAGGTTTTCATGACAGTATTCTTCTGATTCTCCTCCTGTCTCATCATTTTTTCTCAGACTTTACTGGATCTTCATACTTATTTTTTTTGGCCCAGTTTTTTCTACCAATCTTCAGTACCATTTTGCCAATTGCTTTTGAATAAATCCATTTAGATATCCTCTAGGTATGTCTAATTCAAGATGTTCAAAATATATATATATATTTTTTTTTTTTTTTTTACGGCAAAATGGTATTCCGTTGCATTTATATAACACAATTTGTTCAGTGGCTGTCCTTAGGTTCTCTCTGTCTCGGTCTCTATCTGTCTGTCTGTCTGTCTGTCTGTCTCTTTCAGTCTGTCTCTATTTTTCTGTCTCTCTCTTTCTCTGTCTCTACTGTCTCTGTCTCTCTGTCTCTTTCTATCCGTCTGTTTCTCTCTCTCCCCTCTCAGCACAGAAAAGAACTCTTATAAATATTTTTGTACATAAATGTTCTTTTCCACTTTGATTTAATTTACTTATAGGTTTAGCAATACTATAGTTTGAAAGGTGTAAATTATTTTGAAACTTTTAAAAAGTAACTAATAGCTTCTTTTAAAAATAAAGTATTTAAAAATAATTTTTATTTTGCTTAATCTAAAATTTTCCACTGATTCCTCCCTTTTGTTTTCCAAAGAGCCATTTTTAAACAAATAATTTTTTTTAAGAAAAAGAGAAAAATTAGCGAAGCATTTTGAAAAAAAAAAAAAACAAACAAAAAACAACTGACGATTTAGGTGATGCTGCACTCCCATAGATTCCTGTCACTTCTCCGAGTCCACCTACACAGAGGAAGCCAAAGCTTAATTAATTGTTCTCCCTGACTCAGTTTTCTCCCCAAAGCAATCCATCCAGAGTAATTTTCCTAAGGGACAGTTTTGACCTTGTTACCCCACCGCAAATGTTCCAGGGACTCCCTAAAATTTTCAGGGTCAAAGATAAAATCCTCCTCAGCATTTAAAGCTCTTCACAATTAGGCTCTTTCCTATCTTTCCAGTTTTCTTACACTTCCTTTCCCACAACATTAGAGTAATTGCATCCTGGCTTCAATCAAAATACCTCAAATCCCACTTTCTTAAGAGGCCTTCTCTAGTCTTTCGTCCTCCATGCTAGTGCCTAGAGTTAAATCACCCCCAGTCTTTCTGTCTCTGTCTCTCATAGCTATTTTTCACTCCTCCACTAGAATGTGACGTCACAGGATGTTTTTGTCTCTGTCACATAGTAAGCCCAACGAATTCTTGCAGACTGTTTGGCCTCCCGGATGAGAGATAAGAACCTATGATAGAAAAGAAAGAAAGCTAAGCTGGAAGATGGCCCTTGAGAGATGGTCTACATGTGCAAAAAAAAAAAAAAAAAAAAAAAAAAAATCAGAAAAGATGGATCAATGATTATTTATGGGGGGGAACGGATAAGAAAAGGAAATTGTGCTTCAGGTTATGGAAACCTGGTGAAATTGAATGAAGGGATTTCTTTCACATTGAATGCATAATAGTTTCTGTCGATTATAAGATTGAAATGTCTTTTCTCTTTTTTTTTTTTCCCCATCAAATAGTTTTACAGAGATTTTTAAAATTGCACCTCGTAGTCGGCAGGATTCGAACCTGCGCGGGGAGACCCCAATGGATTTCAAGTCCATCGCCTTAACCACTCGGCCACGACTACTCATCACACGGAAGTTCCTTTAGAATTTTGAAATAATGAGTATTGCAACGTTGATTTAGCATCTCCAAAGTAAATCTATTTGTTAAAAACTATTTCGAAAAACAATGCCTTTTACTTTTTCAATTCTCTTTTCTCTTCAATTCACCTTTATTCTTCTGAGTAAAGATAAATTCTCTCATCCATAGGTTTCAAGTTAATTGAAGGCAGGGCACAAAACATTTTGAGATTTATGATTATTTATAAAGAATCTGCCTAAAAATGCTTAGAGAGTTGAACAATCGCCTGGAGGGCAGATCATCCTTTGAGTTTGGAGGACCAGTTCATTAAGTTATTAAGTTAACACTTTTGGGACAGGCAGTGTAGCTGGACAGGCCCAGAGTTGAATAGGACACAGTGAGCTGGGCCACATTTGTCCAATTATAGTCACACAATCATTACTCAAACCACACAATTGTTAAGCAAAATTTTGAATTTAACACAGTGATTAATGATGATGTCAAACTACTTCCTCATGTAAACATACACCTTTTCAATAAAAATCTGCTGCTGTTGAGGGTATGATTGTCCATCCTGAAACATCAAGTCTCTAAGAAATCAAAGTTGTAGCTATGATTCTTTTCCATTTTCTTTCATAGATCCTAAAAAAATAATTCAATGACAAAACTGGTGGGTTCGAGAAAGGGGTCTTTTTCAAAGCCTTTTTGGGAGAGATCGTTTATTTATTTATTGCCTGACTATACTTGTTACTAGAATATCTTTTCTTTCTCTCTTTTTTCCTCCTTCCTTCATTCCCTTCCACCATCACTTCTTCTCTCCCGCTTTCACAACTCTCTTACTTTTTCCCCTCCTCCCCTTTCCTACTTTTTTTTTAAGTTCAAAATTTTAAAAATTCTTCCCCCTCAGAAGACCTAAAAGAAGGCCTCCACATTCTTCTCCCCTCCACCCTCATTTACTGAAGAATATGGAAAAAAATTACATTGGATAAAAAGAAATGATTAAGTTGCCAGCTGCACCAATAAGTAATCCCACTATTAATGAGATGATAGATCCACAAAACATGAAGAATATTCACTGCAAAGTACAGCAGCTTTCACATAGTAGGTGCTTAATAAATATTTATTCAATTGAATAATAAGATGATATTTATATAGTACTTTAGAATTCACAAATAATTTGACATATTATTCAATCCTCCCAACAATTCTATGTGATAAAGGCTATAAGCATCATTATTTTGCATTATTATCCCATTGCATTTATTGCGAATGCACTAGAAGTAATTTTCACAGACTATAAAACATCTACAAATTACCGCATTTTGTCTCGGTCTCCACCAGGAAACCGTCAAATCCAGGATTAATATGAGAACAACTGCACATATATATTGTACCTAGGATAAACTATAACATATTTAATATGTATGGGAATGCCTGCCATCTAGGGGAGGGGGTGGAGGGAAGGAGGGGAAAAATTTGGAACAGAAGGGAGTACAAGGGATAATGTTGTAAAAAATGTTATAATTATAAAATTAATTTAAAAAAAAAGAATAAAAATATGAGAACAAAAGCAAAACAAAAGGAAACACACAAAAAACCCTTGTCTAATATAAAAATAATTCATCTGAGCCATGCTAATTGTTCATTCTTTTCATGGGTCGCCAATGAACACAGCCTTGCAACTCGGGTTTCCGTAGTGTAGTGGTTATCACGTTCGCCTAACACGCGAAAGGTCCCCGGTTCGAAACCGGGCGGAAACAGTTGTAGTTTTAATTCGATTAAAACCGGCTCCCTCCACTATCCACTATGTATACTACATACCCTGTACTGCTTTTTAAAAATATCCTACAGATATATACAGTTAAAGAAAAAGAAATGAAGTTCCACTTTTTCTATTAATTTTTTTTTTTTTACATTTAAAATATTCCCATGTTTTATCTCCTTAAGAGGAGTAATAGTTCCTTTTTATCTTTTTATACTCCCAGTCCCCAGCCCAGTGCCTGGCGCCAAGCAGGAGACAAATAAGGCAAAAATCTTTATTAAGGGTTTACTAGTAGGAGTTTAATCATTGTTTATTAATTGATCTTTTGATTTTCAAAAGGATTTACCAGCTCGTCGCTAAACCTATTTGGAGCTAATTAAGCCTCTCCTCCCCGCAGCAGAGTGGCGCAGCGGAAGCGTGCTGGGCCCATAACCCAGAGGTCGATGGATCGAAACCATCCTCTGCTAAAACGTTTGTTTAAATTTCATCCCCTGGCTTTTACTAGCGTCAGAACAAAAAGAAGCATTTGTGACGAGGAGTCATGTCACTCAGGGTTTGAAGAATGTATATTTGTGATTATACTCGGAGGGTCATATAACTCATGAGTTGGGGGATGTATATTTGTGATTATACTCTCCCAACCAAGTATTTTTTCTGTAAAATCTTTAAAAAACCATGGGATTCAAAGGTGTGAAAAGTTTGATTAGTAAAAAGTTTAATTTGTATCTACACTCCATGTTAATTCCTTGAGAGAAACTACTGTCTTCTCAATCTCCCTGGGCACTTAAGCGCTTAATAAAGACTTATTGATTGAAATAGACCTACTTCATGTTTGTGCAGATTTGTTTTGTTCCTTTGTAAAGTTTTCATTTTGATTTATAGCTGAAACTATAATAAACATGTTTACTTGTTAATTGATAATTAGCTAATCCAGAAAAACAGGTCCAGACGCCTGGTAATGAAACATACTGAAATCTCCAGAGAGGAAGGAGGAGCATGAGGGATTTAAGGAAGCATGTTTTTTCAGTGTTGGCCAATGTGAGGATTTGTTTTGCTTCATTAGGCATATTTGACACAAAGCTTTTCTTTTGCTTCTCCCCCCCCCCCTTTTCGTATTTTTTTCTTTCATTCATTCGTTTGTTTATTTATTTATTTTGGGTGGTGGTGGTGCGGTGGTAGTAAAGGGAGAAGTTGAGGGAGAAAGAGTGCCATTAGTGATAGTTACCAAAATAAAAGAAAAGAGAAAAGGAGAGAAAGAAAGAAGGAAAAAAAGAAAAAGGAGGAGGAAGAAGAAAGATATAGAAAGAAACAAAAAAGGAAGGAAGGAAGGAAGGAAGGAAGGAAGGAAGGAAGGAAGGAAGGAAGGAAGGAAGGAAGGAAGGAAGGAAGGAAGGAAGGAAGAACAAAGGAAAGAAGGAAGGAAAGGAAAATAAGAACAGAAGGGCAATGAATCACTTTGAAATATGCACGGAAGAGAAAAGGAGGTCAGAAAAGAAACAAATAAGAAGGATGGTTTTGATAATTATGCTAAATTTGGAAGAAGAAGTAAATGTATATGAAAATACTTATTTTGTTGGTGTTAACTTCAGAATGAAAAATAAAACTTAAAAAGATTTAAAGATTTTCAAAATTACATATTTTCTATTTCAAGAAACTAACAGTCTACTGGTGGATTCAGGTATGGGTACAAATATAAATATAAAAAAAAAAATATATATATATATATATATATATATATATATATATAAGATCAATCAATAGGATCCATGGGAGTAAAGGACACAAAAGCAATATGTAGACTCTTTATGACATTCAGAGAAGAACATGACAGGTTTTTTTGGCATAATAAGTGTTAGCAGCAGCATAATAATCCATCTTGGTTGAAATCTAGAGTGCCTGAAAAGCAGGGAAAAAATAAAACTGAAAGGTTGAGTAGAACCAGAACTTTTTAATTTTAAAATTTTGTAGAACGTTTTTTTTTTTCATGAGAGACATATTATTAACTGAGAAGTCATCTTAACTAATATATACATATATTTTCCTCCCACAGGTAACCTGCTTTATAGTAGGGAAATGAAGCTGTGACCCATTTTACTTCAAGTACAATATAACAAAATATTTACAAAGAAAATTCTAAAATAAGCAAAAGCAGAACTAAAAATACTGAATGAAATGCATTAGTTTTTGACAAATATCTACTTCAGTGGCTATCCAAATCACTTAAGAAAAAGATCTCAAAAATAAAACCTTAAAAAACAGCGTTTTAATAAAATTTTTTTTTCTATTTCACCTTAGAAATATTAGGGAGTCAATGAAGAGTTTTGAGTAAAGGATTTTTCAGACATAAACGTGATTTTGCCTATTGTGGCTATTGGAAAGATTCTAATATTGAGGACATAAATCGGTGGTCAAGAGGTAGAAAGGCTTATTCCAAAGATATCAAAAGAGTTTATGGTAGAGGTCATAAGAGACTGAATTAGGGTAGTGGTGGTGGCTGTGGTGACAGATGAGAAAATTATATGATTTGGCCTATGTCTCTAAGGGGAGTCACTTCCCTCACTTCCACAAATGATTATAATGTAAAGGTATGTTAAAGTACCTCAGAACCTGATTTTAGTATATTCATCTATTATACATATATAATAATACTTGTATTATAACCTTCACAGGATTTATTTCAGAATGATTTTGAAAAAATTGCTTATAAAGTACAATATAATGTGTTATTTTCTTGTTATTGTTCTCCTCCTCCTGATATATTCTTTTGATATATATGTTTAAATACCTAGTTTCCTTCAAACAGTCCTTATATGACAAAAGCGTGTACTCCTTCACCATCTAGCTGTTCTCATTTTCAAATTCTCTCTCATATTACTACTAAATACTTAATACAGTACTTAATATAGTACTCAAATGTGGTCTGAGCAAGGTACACCACAGAGGACCTATCCCCTCTTTATTCATAGAAACTATGTCCCTCTCAATACAGAACAAAATTGTAATAGCATTTGGAGTTGTTCACATTACACTGTTGGCTCATATTCTCAGATTCCATGAAATCCCCCAAATCTTCTTAAAATGAACTGTTATCTAATACTATAGCAATGTTTTTTTTATCCCAATTATAAGACTTAATAGTTATTTTTGTACTGAGTTTCATTTTAATTCAACCAATGTTGTAAATTTTTAGATCCTGATTCTATCATCCATCTTATTAGCTCTTAGCATCCAGCTATTAGCTTTGTGTCATCTTCAAACTTAATAAAAAAGCCATCTATATCCTTATTTAAAGCAATAATAAAAATTACAAATTATTAACAATTATTAATAATCAACAATAATTAATAATTATGAATAATACAGAGCAAGTACATTAGAGCTGTCTGTTGGAGCCTGCCATGGTAACTTCATTGTAAATCTTTACTATAATTTTTTTATTGTTGCCATCCATCCAGTTCTTAATAGATTAGATTGTACCATCATCTGACTGTTAAAAAGTAGCATCAAGTACATTGTCAAGAGCTTTACTAAATGGAATAATTTTTTTAAACATGAATTATTTTCTAAAGTCTATTTGCTTTTAATCAAAATTGCTCTTGAAGTCACTCATAAAAAAAGCAATATCTTTGAATAGTTGTAGCTAAAAAGGTATAAGGATTTTAAAACAAGGCAGTCTGTATCAGAGAAAAGGTGAATATGAAATGGTTGCTATAAAAAACTGAATGTGACAGATAAGAAAATTCCCCTAAAACAAGCAGGGGTTTAAGAAGTGAAAAATCCTGAAAATCTTGATCTACTTTCAACCAACTTCACCTCAGATTTGAACTCATAGCTATTATGGATGCAGGGAACATAGGTTGAGAAGTGTCATTCCAAACCATGCTACTTATGTACATTTAATTTTTCTTTATACAAATCAATACTTCCACTTGAGTAGAAGAAAACTAAAACAGATTCACTCTAGATCACTCCATCAAATTGCACTCAAACTTACAGCTTGAATCTCCATAAGGTTTCTACTACCTCAAGCTAAATAGTATCATTGTCAGTGTCTATTTTCACTTCTGCAGCTAATAAGTCCCCATTAATGTGCTTCTTTTCAATAATCAGCTATAGATAACAGATGACTCAGTGTAGGCATTTATTAGAATGGCACAGTAAGTACGATAGTTATGAAATGTTTGCCATATAAAATTGGAGAATACTAGCCTATAAATATCTACAACATCTAAGGGAAGAGTAGACTTTACACAATACAAAGGAGTGGGGTACATGTGTTAGATAAATTGTTTCTTATAGGATTTGGAAATCCTATTTTTTATAGAATTCTTATATAGTTCTTGGTTTTTACGTAGGTTACATGAGTTGGTTCACAAGGTTAAGTCCTTTCCACAGCTTTATTTTCAATTACACAATGTTCTGTTGAGTCCACAATTGGCACTTTTCTCTATTGTCAGGTATTCTGTTTTTTTCAAGCTGCTTCTTCCTTCAAGTGACTGCCTTTCTATAGCTGTATCTATCTGAAATATGTGTCTTACTCAATGGTGTCTCAACTTATTCAGTTGTGGCTCAAATTGAGTCAGTGAACTCTGAGTAACCAATTTGCTTCAAACTCTCTTAAACTAATGAATGAGGGTGTTTTCCTTTGGGCAAGGTGCTACTAGACACTATGGTTAATGAAGGCAATGAGAAAATTTTTATTCTTTTCCCCCAATCCTCCAAAAAGTGCTGTAGCACTTGTATTCATTATTGTTGTTTGTCCTTCTTTTTCTAAAGGCTACCAATGATATTAGGTGAGTGTTGTTTTGACTTGCAAGTGAATTGGATTTAAACGGGGCAAAGTTGTGCAATCATTAGATTCAGTCTTTTCTACACTCATTGAAGTTCAATGGCAAAACATAAATCAAGATGATTGGTGATGGCTCTGATGCAGTGGGAGACCTTAGCCTTTTTAAGCTGTTTTTTTTTTTTTTGTTTTTTTTTTTTTTTTTTCCCCTCCACACCTCAGTTCAACTCAGTAATCTCCATTTAGGTAAGAATTAGGACAAAAAAGTCATAATTTTTTGTTGACCTATATTGACTTCATAAATTAATCAATTTGGAGTAAGGTGGGGGTAGGGGGAGACTTTAGAATTTGCAGGCAGAAAGGACTCAGCAATTCAACCTTTAATGATCTTAGTGGATATAGCCAGTTTCAGCAAATTCACATAAAGTTGTGGTCATAATTATGTGTATATGTAATTATGCAATTCTAACCTATAACCGATAACAGAAGTGGACAGCAGGTTTCATCATCAGTCCTCTAGAATCGTTGCTTTGATCCACACATTGATCAGAAGTCTTAAATCTATCAGTTTATTGTTTTTAGAATGCCTAGTAACTTCATAAATTGTAGCCCTGATTCTACTCATTTTATTCTGCACACAAGTCTTCCCAGGATTCATACAATCTATTCCTTTCAGTCTTTTTTTTTTTTTTTAATTTGTTGAAATCCTGAATTTTACAAATACCAACACCAATATTTATATAAATATCAAAAACATTTCCATATACTTAGTAAAAGAAAAGTTATAATTTAAGTGGCAAACATTTAGTGTGTATAGCTTGTTTTCTTTTTTAAGTATATGAGAAATTCAATGGGTAACTTAAAAGGTAGCCTTCTTTGTATTTGTTCCTGTTCCCTTGTATGCATTTAAAAAAAAAATTAATTTCAATATCTCTAGTGGGTTTTTTGTTTGTTTTAGGTTTTTAGCAACCCTAACCCCATGCCTTTTCGATTTATCCCATTTGAAAGAAGGAAACACAAAATTATTGTAACAAGTATGCAATCAGCAAGCCAACTCCCCCTCCTCCAATAAACAAATCTCAAGTTGGCCATGATCATATTCTGCATCTGTCAGGAACTGGGTAGCATTTTTCATTATTAACTGTCTATAAAGATTACTGGAAAGCCTCATAGATTGAAGTAAATGACTTCATAATTTGGTGTCTTCATGACTACTACACATACAGTTGTCCAATAATTGACTATCTATATCACATAAAGGTCTGTAGACAGGAAAACGGTAATCATATGTGATCTCAAGATAGACCAGTCCAATTACAATAGTTATTTCAAAATAGTACCAATTATAAACTATATTTTGAAATATTTACTATAAATAATATCACCTGGAAATATCTGTAAGTTTTATTGTTGTGAAAGTCTAGGTACTATTATTACAATCTATTATAATGAACTTTTTATCTCATTCTTTCAGATTAAGTTAGTCTTCAACTAATCTTAGTCATTGCTTTAATAGCCCTTAATTGGATATAATTTTATTACCTTATGCTTCATAAATTGTGTTTACTATTGCTGCTTTTCTACCTTTGTGAGGATTTTATATTATAATATATAGTCATTTTGTAGCATAAATTGAGAAGATTGTATATTCTTTTATTTTCTAATATAATAATCACTAGATGTTGATCAAGTCAAACTTTTCCAAAGTTCTATTCAAATCTTTAATATTTATTTATTTTCCCCTGAGGCTGGGGTTAAGTGACTTGCCCAGGGTCACACAGCTAGGAAGTGTTAAGTGTCTGAGACCAGATTTGAACTCTGGTTCTCCTGAATTCAAGGCTGGTATTCTATCCACTGCGCCACCTAGCTGCCCCCCATTCAAATCTTTAAAAATTTTGTTTTTTTCTTAATAAAGACTATTCTCCTAGAACTGGGTCCTATTATACAACTTTGCTACACTTAAGATTTGAATGCATGCAGTTCCAGTTAGAACTGCCTGCTAAAATCATTCAGTAAGTTTACTGAGAGTTCATCATTATAATTCTATCTTCCTCATCCTGAGGAGACTATCCTGATTAATTTTTTAAAAGTGCCAGATTTGCTACTGGTTTATATTTTCTGACTCTATTAGACTCCAACAATGTGATAATCATCACAGCATACCCTTTGTCTATAAATATTATATTGTTACAACCATAGCCCCAAACCCCCAGGGAAACTGGGTTTGAAAATTTAAAATGACCCAGCAATCCCAAATTCCTTTTGACCCTTGTTTCCTTTTCTCCTACTAACATTAGTAGGAGAAATTTCATACAAGACTTCTGTCTCCCTGCCCCTGTCTTTTATGTATTTCCTTATCAGTTGCAAATATGTCAGTTAAGGACGTAAGCTAACCTGTCTGCTGGTTTCTGTCAAACTCTATAAAAAGTCCTATGTCTTTTTGTTTGGGGCCAGGCACTTTGGATGGGAAACCCGTGGGCCAGTTGACTTTAATAAATTGTCCAATTAAAAATCACTATTTCTCAACTCGTCTCTATATATCTTGGTACAATATAAACTCAGGCACCCAGTGACTGAACTTTTGAACAAAGAACACATCCCACTACTTCTTAAGACTAACACCCTCAGCATGGTACAAAGGAATCTGTCTCTGTCTGCATCTTCCCCTATCTTCCTATTCTGTGTTTGGTTATGAGTATCAATGAATCATGTAACCAATCCTATTATTGCCATTCACCTGAACTCCACACTAAATTTGCATGACAATAACAATTTTTTTGTTAGATATGTTTAGGGATAAAAGGTATATACTGAGGTTCCCTATTATGCTTTTACCTTTTTCTCCCTTTAATTTATTGGATTTTTCTTTATGAATTTAGATATCCCATTTGGTGAACTTATGTTTAGTACTTATATTAAGTCATTGTCTATTGTAATTTTCAGCACAATGTAATTTCTCTTGTCTGTTTTTACTGTCGTTTTGTCTGAAAACATGATTGCTGCCTCTGCTCTTTTTTAACTGGAACTGAAATATAGTAGGTATTGCTCTGGCAAAAAGACTCCTTTTTAAAATACTGGATGACTCCTAATGAATCAACTGAGTTACAATAAATAACATATTTTGAGATTTTGCTTTCTAATCTATCAAGTCACCTTGTCCATCTGCAAAGAAAGATAGTTTTACCTCCTCATTGCTTATTCTAATTCTTTTATTTTTATTTTCTTATACTAAAAACCAATATTTCCAGTACAATATTGAATAATAGTGATAATAATGAGAATTCTTGTTTCACTCCTGACCTTATTAATGTGTCCAGTTTCCACCATTACAAATAATGTTGGGATGTTGAGTTTAGATAGATACTGTTTATTATTTTAAGGAAAACTCCCTTTATTCCTATATTCTCTAGTGTTTTTTAATAGGAATGGTTGCTGTATTTTGTCAAAAACTTTTTCTGCATCTATTGAAATTATCATATGATTTCTGTTGATTTTGTTATTCATATAGTTGATTATGGCAATAGTTTTCCTAATATTGAACCAGCTTTGCATTCCTGGTACAAATCCCACTTGGTCATAGAGTATTATCCTCCTGATAAGTTGCTGCAATCTCTTTGTTAATATTTTATTTAATTTTTTGCATCAATATTCATTAGGAAAATTGGTTTGTAATTTTCTTTCTCTGTTTTGGCTCTTCCTAATTTAGGTATCAGTACCATATTCACTTCATAGATGGAATTTGGCAAGACTCTTTTCTCCAAATAGTTTACATAGTATTGGAATTAATTGTTCTTTAAATGTTTGATATAATTTACTTGTAAATCCATCTGACTGGAGATTACTTTGTCTTCTTTATGGGTAAGTTCATGTTATTCATATTTATAGTTATAACTTATTGTACATTTATCTCTATTCTCTTACATAATTCCCTCTCTTTGTTTCTCATCTCTTCCTTATAAAGAAGAGAATGGTTAACACCATGGGCAGCCCCATGACTGTAGTTTATGCATACTGGAAGATGATGTCACAAGTTTGGGAGTGTTGGGATGAAGTAGAACTAAAGTTGATCAGGTAGTCATATAAAGTGGCCCAGGTTATAAAGGGAGCAGATCAGAAGCAGGGTCAGGCTCATGAATGATTTCTGCACTTCCTGCTGGGTAAGGTAGGGAGATCTAGTCTCACCAAAAAAAAAAAAAAAAAAAAGGAGTAAGAATTAGAAGAGCAAGGAGAACAGAAAAGGGTGGAAGGAAAATAGGAAAGAAGAGGAGAAAGAAGAGAAGTATATATATGTATATATATATATATATATTTGTGTATGTGTGTGTATTTTTTTATATGCTTATTTATATTTATATACATACACATATATTTTTATATGAGTAGCCTTAGAGAAAACTGGGACACTAAGATGCATTGTTGTAGAGTTGATGAAACTGATCCAACCATTCTGGAGAACAATTTAGAACTACGACCCAAAAGCTATAAAACTGTGTATATCTTTTGATCTTGCAATACCACTGCAAGGACTATATCCTTAAGAAATCAGAAAAAAAAGAGAAAGGACTTATTTTTACAAAAACTATTTATAGCAGCTTTTTTTTTTGGTGGTGGGAATGTCCATCAATTGGGGAATGGCTAAACAAGCTGCAGTATATGATTGTGATAGAATATTAGTATTCTATAAGAAAATAACAGGATGATTTCAGAAAAACCTGGAAAGATTTATAAGAACTGATGCAAAGTGAAATGACCAGCCAGAACCAGGAAAACAGTACAAAATAACAGCAATGTTTTTACATGAAGAAATGTGAAGACTTAATTATTCTCAGCAAAATGATTCTAGATAATCCCAAAGAACCAATGATGAAGGTACTATCTCCAGAGAAAAGAACTGATATTGTGTGAATATAGGCTGCAGCATGTTTTCTTTTCTTTCTTTTTTTCTTTCTCTCTCTCTTTCTATCTCCCTCCCTCCTTCCCTTGTCTCTTTGTTTCTCTCTCCCTCCTTCCTTCTTTTCTTTCTTTCTCTTTCTTTCTTTCTTTCTTTCTTTCTTTCTTTCTTTCTTTCTTTCTTTCTTTCTTTCTTTCTTTCTTTCTTTCTTTCTTTCTTTCTTTCTTTCTTTCTTTCTTTCTTTCTTTCTTTCTTTCTTTCTTTCTTTCTTTCTTTCTTTCTTTCTTTCTTTCTTTCTTTCCTCTCTCTCCTTTCCTTCCTTCCTTCCTTCCTTCCTTCCTTCCTTCCTTCCTTCCTTCCTTCCTTCCTTCCTTCCTTCCTTCCTTCCTTCCTTCCTTCCTTCCTTCCTTCCTTCCTTCCTTCCTTCCTTCCTTCCTTCCCTCCCTCCCTTCCTCTTCTTGTACAAAATAACTAATATGGAAATATTTCACATAATTGCACATGCATCACCTTTATGGAATTGCTTACCTTCTCAGGGAAGGGAAAAAACAGGGAAGGATAGAATTTGAAATTCAAAACTTTAAAAAATATACATTTTAAATTGTTTTAATATGTCATTGGGGAGGGGGCAAATATAGTTTTAAAAATAGCCTTAAAGTGGAAGTCAGTAGGAGTTGGGGCTGAGACTTGGGAAAAACCAGGAGACATCTCCTGCAGCAGATAGTTCTCGAATCTGAAAGGAACTGAGAGATTAGGAGGAGGATTCCAGACATGAGACAAAGCCAGATCAAAAGCAAAGAATTTCGATGGACCATTTTATGTACAGAACTCAAATAAGGCAGTGTGCAGAGGTGGTCAAGGTGTAAAAAGAATTGGAAAAGTTGGAAGGGCATGTTTATAATGAGCTTTAAATGCTAAACAGAGGACTTTCTATTTTATTTTGAAGGTAATAAGATTCACTGGAGTTCAGTGAACAGGAATCAGACTTAGAATTTGGAAAAATCAACTTGGTGGTAAGTGGAAAACATTTTAGAGCAGGTAGAGACTTAAGGCAGGGAAGGTTTATAGCAGTAGTTCAAGTCAGAAATTATGTGTATGTAATCTAAAGTTGCAGTTGTATGATTGTACAGAAGGAAAGGATGTTAGAAAAATAGAGAAGGCAAAATCCGACTAGACTATAAGCTCCCCGAGGGCAGAAATTGGTTTTTGGGGTTTTTTTGCCCCCCAAGTGGGTGCTAAATTCTGTATTCTTTTTTTTTTTTTTTTTTTTTTTTTTTTTTGGTCACTGTGCTACCCACTTCTGTTTTAAGAGAGAATAATCTCGTTTTCATTCACAGGTATGATTGCTAACTCCACCCTCCTCTTGACCACCGTCCCTTCTCTCTAGTGATTTGCTTCTGAGGGTCACCTGTCCCGCCTTTTATCAACTCACCCTTTCCTTTTGTCCTTTCCCTCCTCATTCTGCCTTCCCTTTTCCCCTCCTGCTTTCTACGGGGTTGCTTGAGTGTGCATATTATTTCCTCTATGAGTGAAATCCTTTGAGAATAAATTCAAACAACGCTCTTCTCCTCCATTTACCCCCCTCTAGAGTAATAGGTTTCTTGAATCTCTTTTGGGGATGTAATTTGTCTTATTCTGCCTCCCTCTTTCCTTTTTTTCAGTGCAATCCTTACTAGATGGCCAAGTGATTGTGCGCTTTCCCTCCGTCGGATTATAAACCCCTGGAGGAGAAGGGCCGAGGCACTTCCGGTTGGGACGTCGTCTGCATTCAACTCCAAGCCTGGCGCAGAATAAGCTCGTATTAGATGCTTAGGAATGGCACAAAAGATGAATGAATACTTTGAGACGGGAAGGCGGGGAATGAACTGCGGGGAAAGGTATTTTGTCGTCGAAATCCTTAAGATGAAAAGAGCGGGCGGCTGCACAGGACCTCGTGGCGCAACGGTAGCGCGTCTGACTCCAGATCAGAAGGTTGCGTGTTCAAATCACGTCGGGGTCATTTCTCTTTTCTACATTTTCTCTTTTCTACAGCCAATGGGGAAGGGGAAACCTGCGCTCAGTGACAGCTTCGGCACCGCTGGGAAGCCTCCTTAGCCACAAAGGAGTTCTCTCACTCTCTTCTTCTCTCTGTCCCTCTAAAAAGTGTAAAGTCACAGGCCGGGCCCGCGTACCGTTTTACCTATTTTCTGGACTAAGGTATCCTAAAGTAGGCCTCCTAAGTACACAGCTTCGCCAGGCATACCTTGAAGTGTCTCAGGAACCACAGGCCTTGCACAATAACTCACAATTCTGCTCACGTAGGTGGGTGCCACAAGATTGTCCCTGTCTTTACGCACAGAAACTAGCACCCAAAAGAACAGCACGCCCACTTTTTATGGGATTGTCGCGATACCGACTTCACTACGGATTCTCTGTAGTCAGGAAGACGCGCTGCAAATAAGATGCAGAAAGGGATGGCACAGCGGCTAGACCTTGCCTGACAAGAAGTGTGCGGATTTATTTTTCTCATCCTCTGGTAAAAGTGGTTTCGCTTCTGATAATTGCACTTTGCTGTAAGAGGTAAGGGTCAGACATTAGAGAGTGTAAGGCTAGGGAAAGTTAGGGATACCGAATAAGCGCCTGCATAAGAGAGCCTTTTCCTTCCAGGAGCCAACATTTGCAAGTGGGAAGCTCCAAATTCCTTTCTAAGTTAGTAATTGAGTAAGATCTTTAGATGCTCCACAGTGAAAAGGCAACACAAAGACGTAGTCGGTAGGATTCGAACCTACGCGGGGAAACCCCAATGGATTTCTAGTCCATCGCCTTAACCACTCGGCCACGACTACCTACATACGGAAAGTATCCGGACCTCTTCCTAGAGAGCTGGTAAATACTATGCCCGAGCCAGCCTCTCCTTTGGTTACCCAGGTGCTACTTCTCTCTCCCGAAACGCGACAACGCCCACTCACGTACGCGCTCCCGACGTCGACCCTACCCACTGCCCGCTCATCTGCAGGGGAGGCGAAAATAATCCCAAGCACCTGAGCAACTCCCTTCGCCTCTCCGGGTCTCAGCTTATTTGTCCATCCTAAAGCGGGGACGGCAGAGACGAGATCGAAATGATAGAATCCCGGAGGTCCCTTGAACCGACTACCATTTCTCACAAGGCCGATTACGGGGCTCTGGGAGTTGAGTCAGAAGGGAAGCCAGGGTAGCCGGAATATGGAGGGAAGGAGCAGCGGAGGATAAGGGTGAGGTAGAAGGTTTGGGCTAATTTCGAACAGGAGAATAGATTTGGAACCAAAGCGAGGCGGGGCGCGCGCGGCTCCACTCCGCTCCGCTCCGCAGTTTCGGGAGGAACAAACTGCTCGGACCCCGGCTTGTAGTCAAGGGGACCTCCACGGCGAATTACGGAGACGGTGAAAAGGAGGGTCTGGCTGGAGCTCAGGGGAATCGAGGTGCGGAGGCAGTGCCAGGGCAGGGAACGCACCTTATCCAAACTTTGGACTTCCCGAAGCACCTTACACGCGCGCGGCCTCTGAGTCTGTGAATGTGCCCACGATTTGTGTGGCACGTGGCAAGGATGAGAATGAGAGGTACCCAGGACTAGGGGCTGCCCCCGGGTCTCTAGATTCCTGCGGTGTCCAGAATCGTCCTAGGTCGCATGACCAAGGGGGAGGCAGAGCTAGGTTTTTTCCAGTGACCTCTCTCGGGCTGGAGATTTTGCGCTCAAAACGAGCGGGGGGCGGGGCAGGTGGTGAAGGGATGTTAGCCTGAAAATTTGCATCAATACTCAAAACACCAATAAGCAAAAACGAAACAAAATGCAGGCTCCATTCAAACTGGAGCGCATTCTGCTAAACACCTGTAACCCTAATTTAGTTCTAGAGGCAAAGTAGGATCAGCCTTGGCCGGGGAAATAGCGGTTGGAGAGGTTAGAGCAGATGACTGATAGGGAGAAGCTTTAAAAGCCGGGATCCTCAGAAGTAAGAGGACACGACGAGGATGGGATTCGAACCCACGCGTGCAGAGCACAATGGATTAGCAGTCCATCGCCTTAACCACTCGGCCACCTCGTCCCACCGTTTTCTCTTCCTCAACACGCACTCACATAGATAAGAGCCACAATCCCGTCCCACTGGCTGGCAAATCTTTGCAAAGTTCTATTTGCAATCTTCCACAACTGCTGTGTCCAAACACATTGCCCTGCTCTGCACTACCAGCTCTCCTCCTTACCTGGAACTGCAAAGGAAAATGGTCCGAAGGAACAGCCTCATCAAAACCCAGATTCACGATTATTAGGTAGATCGCTGCTGATGAGGGGCTGAGCTCCCCATCTTGAGACCCTGGAGGCGGAGGGGGTGGGGACACAAGGAACAAGAGACAAAAGAGAATCGAGGTGAAGTAGGGGTTTGGGGAGGCCCGGAATATATAGGGGGCAAAAACGAAAGGGAGAAGGCTCCAGTAGGGAGACCTGGCAGGAGATACTCATAATACAAAAAGAGGGAGGAAGGGAAAGGAGGGAGGGAGGAAGGGAGGAGGGAGGAGAGAGTGACAGGTGAAATGAAAAAGGAAGGAAGGGAGGGTGGGAGGAAGGGAGGAACTGGAAAGAGGGAGAGAAGAAAAGAATTACTTCTAGTTCCTGCTGGCTCACCTTTCTTATCACTTGTCAAATTCCATGCACGAAGTCTCAGTCACAGAAGACAAAAGATTTTACTTGTTGCAACAAGGGTAAGCACTTCAATTTGTTCCGACCGCTGCTCCGAATCTATACGGCACAGCTTTAGAATTTAGAATTTTATGGGGACAAAATGCCAAGGATGTCATTCAACCCATTTTGGGGTCTGTTTGTTTCACTCTCATATTGCTCCGCGTCTCTGCTTTTCTTCCTAAAACGATTTGCCTCATCACAAGCTTCCTTGTTATTTCACCAGGCTGTCGCTGACTCGTTATGAGACCCCCGTGGTTAAGCTTGCTGCAAGACGCAGTTAGTCTTGTTCTTTCCTTTGGTTCTCTGTACTTTCTCCCTTTCTGCAGAGACAGCTGAAGTCGTACCCTTTATTGAAAGATGCTTATTTGAACTTTTTCTCCTGTTAATTATAGGACTCGCCAACTACTATTCTTCTACCTATGTTCCTCCAGCTGTTGCTCTTTGGCAATCAGGTGATATATATAGAAGTAGAATTTTCTACTCTACTTTAAAAAAATTAATTTCTTTTTTTTTTTTAATTTTTTATTTTATTTTATAATTATAACATTTTTTGACAGTACATATGCATGGGTAATTTTTTACAACATTATCCCTTGCACTTACTTCTATTCAGATTTTTTCCCTTCCTCCCCCAACCCCCTCCCCCAGATGGCAAGCAGTCTTATATATGTTAAATATATTACAGTATAATTTAGATACAATATATGTGTGTAGAACCTAATTTTTTGTTGCACAGGAAGAATTGGATTCAGAAGGTAAAAATAACAGTTTACATTCATTTCCCAGTGTTCCTTTTCTGGATGTAGCTGGTTCTGTCCATCATTAATCAATTGGAATTGGATTAGCTCTTCTCTATGTTGAAGAAATCCACTTCCATCAGCATACATCCTCGTACAGTATCATTGTTGAAGTGTATAATGATCTTCTGGTTCTGCTCGTTTCACTCAGCATCAGTTGATGTAAGTCTCTCCAAGCCTCTCTGTATTTCTCCTGTTGGTCATTTCTTATAGAACAATAATATTCCATAACATTCATATACCATAGTTTACCCAACCATTCTCCAATTGATGGACATCCATTCATCTTCCAGCTTCTAGCCACTATGAAAAGGGCTGCCACAAACATTTTGGCACATACAGGACCCTTTCCCTTCTCTAGTAGTTCCTTGGGGTATAAGCCCAGTAGTAGTATGGCTGGGTCAAAGGGTATGCACATTTTGATAACTTTTTGGGCATAATTCCAGATTGCTCTCCAGAATGGTTGGATTCTTTCACAACTCCACCAACAATGCATCAGTGTCCCAGTTTTCCCACAGCCCCTCCAACATTCATCGTTATGTGTTCCTGTCATCTTAGCCAATCTGACAGGTGTGTAATGATACCTCAGAGTTGTCTTAATTTGCATTTCTCTGATCAATAGTGATTTGGAACACTCTTTCATATGAGTGGAAATAGTTTTAATTTCATCATCTGAAAATTGTCTGTTCATATCCTTTGACCATTTATCAATTGGAGAATGGCTTGATTTCTTATAAATTAAAGTCAATTCTCTGTATATTTTGGAGATGAGGCCTTTATCAGAACCTTTAACTGTAAAAATTTTTTCCCAATTTGTTACTTCCCTTCTAATCTTGTTTGCATTAGTTTTGTTTGTGCAGAAACTTTTTAATTTGGTGTAATCAAAATGTTCTATTTTGTGATCAATAATGGTCTCTAGTTCTCTAAAAAAATTAATTTCAACTCTAATGATCAAGACCAAGGCAAACATATCTATAGCTATAGTACACACACACACACACACACACACACACACACACACACACACGTTTGCCAACCTTTGTCACCCTCTCCCCTTAGCCAGGAATCTCTTGTTACTACGTTTTGACCACGGTCAGATTTTAAGCAGCACAAGTCAGATGCATTCCTCTTCCATGAGATGGCCTCTACCTGCCAACTTTGAAGACCATTAATCGATGTCGACTCTGGGTCTTCTCTAAGATAACCCTTCCCCCATTCCTTCTATTGACCCAACCTTGGATGGCTGCCTGCCCTCTCACTACCCTGATTGCCTCCCTGCACACACTTTCTTCTAAAGTATGGCACTGAGACACAATGCTTCAGACGGGAGCGAACTAAGACAAGAGAGGAGTATCTCCTGAGATACTGAGTAGGCTAATGTATACAGGGATGACAGGACAGGGGGCTGACATAGAACATAGAACATTTGAATCGGGCTTCTAATGGTTTGTAATTGTGTGAACTCATGAGACTTAATACAAGGTATAACGAAAAATCTGCTTTTTGAAAAAGGAACTGAAGTGCAGGGATGGTGGAGGAAAAAAAAAAGGAGAGAGGGAGAAGGAGGTGAGAGAGAAGGAGAAGGAGGTGAGAGAGAGGAAGAGCCGAAGGAACGGATGTTGAGTTTCTCTCAGGTTTATAATTGAAGGAGGTGATGACTCTGGGGATTGGTTCAAAATTAGTAAGGGTTTCCTAACAAAAATAAGGATGCACCACAAGGTCCCACCGAGATTTGAACTCGGATCGCTGGATTCAGAGTCCAGAGTGCTAACCATTACACCATGGAACCGGAACGAGTGTTCTCCCCTTCTGAGTTTTATCGGACATTACGATAACCCAACATTTCCATTGCCTTCATTTCTAGTCTTTCCAAGTTTTCCAAGGCTAAAGTCAGGCAGGCACTGCACCGCTCGCCTGAACAATTAGCCTCTCTTCTCTTAGCACTCCTCCTTCCTAGAGTCGCCCCACAACTTTCCACTCTAAAGGAAACCCCCTGAGAATAGCATCGGTCACCTGGTCCTTTGGGAAGATGGATCAATACTCGAACCGAACCTGTATCCCCCTCCGCCTGCCTTTTTGCATTCTCCCTTCCTTCAATCTGTACTCCTGCACCCCCTTTCCTTCCTTCACTTCCCCTCCCCTATTTGTCTCCTCCAAGTTTTCCTAGTGAACTAAAAAGCAGCAGGACACAGATCTTTTGAGGAAAAATGCCCTCACCTTGCCCGCTCCGGGCCCTCGGCATAAATGCTACTGTGTTGATTTTTGTCGGCCGACCGGACGGATCTGTTCATAAATGAGAGGCCGGCCGGACAGATGGACAGGCCGGTAAGCTGGCAGGAGAATGATTGAGGGATACATGTAGTCAGTATTTATTATAAAATAGTTTCTTAAAACTTGCAAAATACTTTTATGCAATGCCTTTTGATCCTCATTACAATTTTGTACTATGCTCTAAGAGACTGGAGAGTCTTGGAGAAATCTGGAAGCTGTTTCGGCAAGGAAAGTGACTTCCCTTTAGTCCCGAATTTCTCATAGGCTTTACGTCGGTTGTATTTTGCGGCAAAGGGGATCTACCAAAAGAAGGTCCTACCGAGATTTGAACTCAGATCGCTGGATTCAAAGTCCAGAGTGCTAACCATTACACCATAGGACCTTGCACGATTTTTCTCCTCCTAATATCCCTCTTAACGCATCACCTATCAATATGGTTAGCTTCATTTATGATCTAGGAGTGTTCACTGTGGACTGGATATTCCCAGTATTGTAACTTTATGAAGGCTGATCCACACCAGGGAGCTAGCATAACTCCTTCGCCACAGTGCAGCAGGAACGAGAGACTAATCTACCATCTACTCAGTCAACAAACGCCTGCTATGTGCTAGGCATTTTGCTAAAAGCTGAAGAAACAAAAATGCTAAAAAAAAAAAAAAAAAAAAAAAAAAAGTTTCAGCTTTCAAAGAGCTCAAGCGGCCAGATTGTGAAGAACTTTGTAACGCCAAACAGATAGTTCTATTGGATTCTGAAGGCCATAGAGAACCCCTGGCGTGGATCGAATGGGACGTGGTAGGTACATGGTTAGATCTACACTGTAGAAAGAATTATTTGCTAAGTGGAAGATGGACTGAAGCAGGTTGAGACTTGTGGCAGGAAGATCAAGCAACAAGTTTAAATTGTCCATGTGTTCAGTGATGGGAACCTGCAGCAGGCTGAGGATAAGTAGAGTTAGATAAGAGAGGAGGGGGAGTATATGGGAGAGATATAACAGGAAGATCAAATGGATGGATCTTGGCAACACTGAATACAGGTGTGGGAGCAGAGAGACGAGTCGAACCTGATACTTCGTTTGAGAGACTCAAGAAACTGAGAGGATCCGTGATTCGCTAAGCAGTTCAAGGGGGTGAGGGAAAGGATTTTTAAGTCATGTTAATAAGTTCGGTTTTAGACATGTTGACTCTAAGATATCTAAGGCACGTCCAGCAAGTTGGCAAAAGGAAATCTTATAAAAGAGAAAAAGAAAATAAAATCAACTCCTTCACTCTTCAGCAGAGTTGGACACCCCACCCCCAATACACTCGCCATTCCTCCCTCCCTTTATGGCTGTGACTTGTGAAATCTGAATTTTATTCAGTGAGCTTGAAGATTCTGTACAGGAATCCTAGCAGGGTAGGATGCTTCCTAAGTGAAGGATAGTAACAGAAACGTTCAATGAATGGTTGATTTAAGAAAATGATGAATTGGGAACGAGCAAAACTTTCCACTCGAAGGAACATCGCCGCTAAGACAGCCCACCTGACTAGATCGCCTTCGGGAAATCCGAAAAGTTCCTTATCGGACTGGACATTTCACGTGAAATTGAAAAGGCTACCTCTGAATAACGTCGTTTGTTGGCTGCATTTTGGAAGACAGTAATTCAACAAGATCCATTTCTATGAGTCAGGTGATACTTTTGCATCTTAGTTTTTCCACAAAAGTGGTTCTTTGCTTCTCACTATATTGAACATTATTGTACCAATTCTAAGGCATGGAAGAAGTCATCAGTGAAATAAAGAGTGTCATCATGAAATATTTGTCGAGGTCCTATGGTGTAATGGTTAGCACTCTGGACTTTGAATCCAGCGATCTGAGTTCAAATCTCGGTAGGACCTGTTATTTTGGCTTTCTCTCACAAAATGTAGTCAAAGTATCTTTTGAGTATCTTTGTGGAACTAAAGGGAAAAAGTGACGAAAATTAGCTTTCCCCACTTAACAGGTCCCAGATGATTCCATTGATCCTCCCAGTCTGCCAGAGACCGTAGTGTAATCGGATTCCAATGAGGATCAAAAGAGATAACACGCAGGTAATGTACTTTGGAAATCTTAAGGATCTATTCATTATAGAAATAGTGACTGTCCCTAAGTCAGTCATTTGCCCGCCAGCTTCCGGGTCTGTCTAGCTGACCGCCCGCCCTCTCCTTTGTAGTCGGGTCTGTTTAGTCCACCAACAACAATCAACTCAGAGTGGCATTTATGCGGAAGGGTTGTAGCGGGTAGGGTATGTGGATTTTTTCTTCAAAAGAAGTGTGCAATGATGCTTTTCATTGTCTCTCCAGGAAAATTTCCTTTACCTTCAGGCGAACGAGGCGAATGGGGGAAGGAGAGTGGAGGAAGGGAAAGGGGTATAGAAGAGTGGTAAGGAAGGGCGAATGCAAAAAAGGAGGGATACTGGATCGGTTTGTGTACTGATTCATCTTTCAGAAAGGAACAGGTGACCCACTGTCTGTGAATTTCCTTGAAAGCAGAAAGAACGACTCTAGGAAGGAGGCTAATTATTCCGGCGTTCAGTGCAGTAGCTGCCTAACTTGTTAAGAAGGAAAAACTAAGAATGAAAGAGTAATGGAAATACTGAATTGTCTAAGTCTCAGATAAAACTGAAAAGAGATAAGCAGTTGCGCCGGTTCCATGGTGTAATGGTTAGCACTCTGGACTCTGAATCCAGCGATCCGAGTTCAAATCTCGGTGGGACCTGATAGTGCAGAATGACTTTTTTCCTTCTGAGTCTTACTATTTTGAATCAATCTTTAGGGTCACCACCTCCTAGAACTATAAACCTAATGAAAGCTTGAATCTTCTTCCCCCTCTTTCCTTCTCTCCCTCCTCTCCCTCCTCCTCTTGTTCTCCCTTTCCCTCTTCCTTTCCCTGATATCTTAGTGTTTGTTGTTGTTGTTTTTTTCCCCAAAAAGCAAATTTTCCGGGACACCTTGTTGTAACTCGCACGAGTTCACACGATTACAAAACAACAGAAGCCTGATTCAAATATTCCTCATTCGGTGTTCCTTTCAGCATTATTCATCAGTTCCTTTCACCCTATATACATTAACTGAAGTCTAGAGAGTATTCTGATCTAGATACTCCTCCCTGTCCTGATTCTTTCCCGTCTGAAGCATTGTATCTCATCTCAGTGACATATTTTAGACTATCCAAGAGAGAATATGTGCAGAGGAGGCAATCAGGGCAGAGAGGGGGGCAGAGAGGGGGGCAGACAGCCATGCTACGGTTGGGTCAGTTGAAGGAATGGGGGAAGATTTATCTATTCAGAGTAGATGGCGATTCAAAGTTGGCAAGTAGAGGTCATCACATGGAAGAGGCATTCTGCTAACTTGTCCTGCTTAAATCTGACCGTGGCCTAAAAGGAGAGATTAGTAAGGGGGGTGTGTGCCAAAGAAGGGGTGGCAAACGTGTGTGTACGAGGTGTACAATATTTATAGATTTTTTTTTTTTTTTTACTTGCCCAGAGTCACACAGCTAGTGCTAAGTTTTAAGCGTCTGAGGCCAAATTTGAATCCGCCTGACTTCAGGGCTGGTTCTCTATCCACTGAGCCACCAAGCTGCCCCAATTATTTTATTTTATTTTATTTTATTTTATTTTATTTTAAGTGGAGAGAGTAGTAAATTCTACTTCAATATGTATCATCTGGATGTCCAGCAGCTGGAGGAACATGGGTAGAAGAATAGTAGTTGGCGAGTCCTATAATTAATAGGAGAAAAAATTCAAATAAGCATCTTTCAATAAAGGGCATGACCTCAGCTGTCTCTGCAGAAATGGAGAAAGTACTAAGAACCAAGGGAAAGAACAAGACTGACTGCGTCTTGCAGCAAGCTTAACCACGGGGTCTCACGACGAGACAGAGACATACTGGTGAAATAACAAGGAAGCTTGTGATGAGGCAAATCGTTTTAGGAAGAAAAGCAGAGACGAGGAGCAATATGAGAGCGAAACAGACAGACCCCAAAATGGGTTGAATGACATCCTTGGCATTTTGCCCCCATAAAATTCTAAATTCTAAAGCAGCGGTCGGAGCAAATTGAAGTGCTTACCCTTGTTGCAACAAGTAAAATATTTTGTCTTCTGTGACTTCGTGCATGGAATTGGACAAGTGATAAGAAAGGTGAGCCAGCAGGAACTAGAAGTAATTCTTTTCCTCTCTCCCTCCTTTCCGTCCTTTCCTCCCTTCCTCCCTCATTTTGTATTATGAGTATCTCCTGCCAGGTCTCCCTACTGGAGCCTTCTCCCTTTCGTTTTTGCTTCCTAATTTTGCCGGGCCTCCCCAACCCCTACATCACCTCGGCCGAGTTGACGATTGTCTTTTGTCCCTTGTTCCCTGTGTCCCCCTCCGTCCCCCTCCAGGGTCCCAAGATGGGGAGCTCAGCCCCTCGTGGCAGCCCCCCATCAGCAGCGATCTACCTAATAATCGTGAATCTGGGTTTTGATGAGCCTGTCCCTTCGGACCATTTTCCTTTGCAGTTCCAGGTAAGGAGGAGAGCTGGTAATGGAGAGCAGGGCAATGTATTCAGACATACCAATTGTGGAAGATTGCAAATAAAATTTGCCAGCCAATGGGACGGGATTGTGGCTCTTATCTGTGTGAGTGCGTGTTGAGGACGAGAAAACAGTGGGACGAGGTGGCCGAGTGGTTAAGGCGATGGACTGCTAATCCATTGTGCTCTGCACGCGTGGGTTCGAATCCCATCCTCGTCGTATCCTCTTACTTCTGAGGATTCCGGCTTTTAAAGGTTCTCCCTATCAGTCATCTGCTCTAACCTCTCCAACCGCCATTTCCCCGGCCAAGGCTGATCCTACTTTGCCTCTAGAACTAAATTAGGGTTACAGGTGTTTAGCAGAATGCGCCCCAGTTTGAATGGAGCTTGCATTTTGTTTCGTTTTTGCTTATTGGTGTTTTGAGTATTGATGCAAATTTTCTGGCTAGCATCCCTCCACCATAACGGCCTCCCGCCCGTTCTGAGCGCAAAATCTTCAACCTGAGAGCCAAACCTGGCTCTGCTTGGTCTCCTTGGTCAGGAGACCTAGGATGATTCTGGACACCGCAGGAATCCAGAAACCCGGGGACAGCCCCCAGTCCTGGGTACCTCTCATTCTCATCCTTGCCACGTGCCACACAAATCGTGGGCGCAAATATTCACAGACTTCAGAGGCCGCGCGCGTGTAAGGTGCTTCGGTCCAAAGTTTGGATAAGGTGCGTTCCCTGCCCTGGCACTGCCTCCGCACCTCGATTCCCCTGAGCTCCAGCCAGACCCTCCTCTTCACCGTCTCCGTAATTCGCCGTGGAGGTCCCCTTGACTACAAGCCGGGGTCCGAGCAGTTTGTTCCTCCCGAAACTGTGGAGCGGAGCGGAGTGGAGCCGCGCGCGCCCCGCCTCGCTTTGGTTCCAAATCTATTCTCCTGTTCGAAATTAGCCCAAACCTTCTACCTCACCCTTATCCTCCGCTGCTCCTTCCCTCCATATTCCGGCTACCCTGGCTTCCCTTCTGACTCAACTCCCAGAGCCCCGTAATCGGCCTTGTGAGAAATGGTAGTCGGTTCAAGGGACCTCCGGGATTCTATCATTTCGATCTCGTCTCTGCCGTCCCCGCTTTAGGATGGACAAATAAGCTGAGACCCGGAGAGGCGAAGGGAGTTGCTCGGGTGCTTGGGGTTTTCTTCGTTCCCTTTAGTGGTGGGGAGAGATTAACCCAACGCAGGGAAGGATGAATTTCGGGACGAAAGGGCAAGTGAAGGAACGGCTGGGCGCTCGGTGCCAGCTAATCCCAGAGGCGAAAGTGTGATTGTTGGAAAGCCTTTGCTGTGGTGCCCTCGCCTCACCTGCAGGTGCAGGCAGAGTGGGCAGGGTTGGCGGCAGGGTGTGGGTTGCGAGTGGGCGTCGTCGCTTTCTGGAGACTAAGGTCGCACCAGGTTGTTAATGGTGAGAGAATCTAGGCGAGAGGCTGGATGAATTGCCTCCGGGATAGCATTTGGCAACTCTCTAGAGGAGGTCTGGATGATATGTAGAGAAAACACAAGATCAGGTAGTCGTGGCCGAGTGGTTAAGGCGATGGACTAGAAATCCATTGGGGTTTCCCCGCGTAGGTTCGAATCCTACCGACTACGGTATTGCTTTGCCTTTTCCATAGGCAAAAAAAAAAAAAAATATTCCTACCTATAGGGTTTCCACTCAGCCCACTCACAGAAGTTGTCCCTAGTTGAGCACACTCAGCCACTCACAGAAGTTGTCCCTAGTTGAGCACCTTCAAAAACCTAGGGAGGTGGAGACCTTTTCTCCTATCCTACCTTTACTTTGATCAGCGCTGCAATTACAGACACAACCAATAAGCTCCCTTGGAAGATTGGGACAGTATGACCTGTTGGATCTTCCAACATCTTTCCCCTTAGCTTAGTTTGTTGAATGAACTGAATTTCCCCGATCTTGCGGAGGGGAGTCACTAGCACTGGGAAAACAAAGAGGAGCGAGCACCCGGGAGGGAGGGAGGTCATTGGATGGGCTACCTGTTAGTTTGCAGAACTCGTGCCAGACCACAAGTCTGCGGCTCCCTTGGCTAGTGGGTGCCTTTCCGGACCTTATTTCATCATTTTCCTGCGTCTCAGCGTTTTGGGGGTTCAGCACTATTCCGCATCGGAGCGGGAAGGAGGTAGTGATTCAGAGAACAGAAAAGGGAAGGCTGTGCCAGGAACTTTCCCGTCCCTTCGGGATGGAAACCTCCGTTCTTTCTGCTCCAGGACCCAGACGAATTTCAAGGCTCCGTTATTCCTACGGAGTCTGGCAGGAACTATCCGGATATCCCCAACTTTCCGAGGCCTTTCTCTCTCCTTTTTTAATGAGCCTTACCCTTATCTCTTACAGCCAGGTGATACTTCTTACTCTCGTAGGTGTTTCACAGGGAATCCCTCTGGCTTGTGGTGTGAAGAAGCGTGCAATATCAGGAGTTAAAAACTGAAATCAGAGAGTGAGAAAAATAAGAGCCGCACACTCGTCGGCAGGCAAGCTCTAGGTGTGGGCTTTCTGATAAAAGGGATCCAGCATCTTCTTTGCAGCGCGTGTTTCTGACTGCTGGAGAATCAGTACTGAGATGGGTATAGCGGCAACCCCATAAAATGTGGGCGTGCTGTTCTGAGTGCTAGTCGTTTCTGTGCGTAAGGAAAAGGACAATCTTGTGGCACCCACGAGACTTTGCGTGAGCAGAATTGTACGTTATTGTGCAAGGTCTGTGCATCCTAGATTGTAGTTCCTGAGTGGTAGGAGGTGTACTTTAGGATACCGTAGTCCAGAAAAAAAGGTAAAACGGGGACGTGGGCCCGGTCTTGTACTGGGCCGTGGCTCTAGATTTTCTAGTGACTATAGGACAGTAAAGAGGAGAGAATAAGAGTACTCCTTTGTGGCCAAAGAATGTGAAGTTCAGTATTTTTTTTGTTTGTTTTTTTTTTTTCTCCTTCCTTCGGTTTCCCCATTGGCTGGATAAAAGAGTATGACCCCGACGTGATTTGAACACGCAACCTTCTGATCTGGAGTCAGACGCGCTACCGTTGCGCCACGAGGTCCTGCGGGGGGAGTTTGCTCTTTTCCTCTTAAGGATATCGTAGGCAAAAGGCATTTTCCTCGCAGCCCACTTCCCGCCTTCTCATTTCAACGTATTCATTCATCTTTTTTTTTTTTTTTTTTCCATTCCTGAGAATTTAATACGAACCTATTCTGCGCCAGACTTGGGAGTTGAATGCAGACGATGTCCCAACCGGAAGTGCCTCGGCTCTTCTCTTCTAGGGTGTATAATCTGACGGGAGGAAAACCTATAATCACTCGACCATCTCGTTGTCTACGGGCTCTTTATTCATTTCATCCATAAAATGCTCTTGCCAGGGCCTGGCCAAGGAGACGAGGAGTCAAGCTAGGTGGTGACGTCAGGAACACTACAGACCTTTCATGGCTAGGTCTTCTTTGTACCCAAAGACAGCTACATCACCCTCTCCTAGGCTTGCCTACCACCTGAACTACACCTGCCCCTAGGATGAGGTGAAAATCCCTCAGTCTGCCATCTGGAGCTTACTTCTCCAACGTCATTTCCCCTTCATGATATTCTGCCCAGCAGCCAAACTCATCAGTCTTAAAGTTCTCCCATCCACCGGACATCTACCAATCTCTTTCTCATTTCGCTTTTTTCCTAACCTTCCTCTAGCTCCGATGCTACGCTCAGGTAGCATCTCTTTATCCCGTAGAAAGAACGCCGGTAACTTGCTCAAGGGACCGTTCCTTCCAAATACTCTCTGATTCCCTCATATCCCAACAAGACGCCTTTACAATACAAAAGGCGGTCAAGTAAAGTTGGAGGGATTGACTGTATTTTGTCAATTTGTATTAATATTAAGGCATTTGTAATGATTTAAAGCATTTCGTTTATATACCTTTGAATCGAACTCATTCAAGTTCTATTCCTTGTGATGTAGATGAGCCCAAAGAAAACGTTGGGGTCAGGGAGCGGGGAAGGGAGGGGAAATTTGAAAGGTGAAGGCAGATTTGAAAAATTTTCCCAAATGAAGTACTTAATAAAGAAAATGACCCGAGAAAAGAAACAAAACTCTTTTCCCCCTGGATAGGAACAAACTTTCTCCCCATCTCATCACAAAATTTTTTTAGACCGAAGTTTAGCTTGTGTGTGGGTGTGGGCGTGTGTTGGAGTCAAACTCCAGTGAAAACCGAGAGTTGTGGGTACCCGAGGTCGGGCAGAAGATGTGCTTTGCGGTCTTCATTTTATTAATCTGAGTGCCAATTTAAAATGTCTTATTATATAGTGTAACAACGTTACTAGCTAGCTAAAGTTGACATCTTTTCCCCTTAGGATTAATGTAGATTTCATAACTTTTCCTTTTTGAGTATCTACCCCAAAATCAACACTGAGCTGCTAGCCTAGTTGTGAAGTCCATCAACATCAGCAGAATTGTAAATAGCTGCAATGTTTTATCAATAGCAAGATACTTGTCGAAACAGAAATGATCATACTAATGAATTTATCTCAAATATGTCCTTAATTCTTTGTTAAGGGGGTAAATAGTATACTTAAAACACCTAGTTTCTATTGCATTCATCCTCCTTCAACATTATCCTGATTTTTACCCAATGTCTTTATTAGGGAGATGGTAAGCCAATTTGGGCATGGATTTACTGGCCCTCTGCATCTGTTAGAGATGGTGGCCTTCTACTGGCGTAGGCACGTATATCTGTCTGTGTGTACCGCCCGCGTGCCTTTAGATACTTTTGACAGTCTGGTGAAACTCAACTAAGGAGAGCAATTTGACCAAAAGTAGAGACATTTTGAGCATAGATGATGCTATGGTACCTTTTCTTCTCTCCTCCTTCTATACTTTTCTTTTGACTTTACATTGCTTAGGTTTTCCCCAGTATTTCTTCCCCTTCCAATTCCTTATAACAAAGGAATTGTGTGTTTTTGGTTTTGTTTTGTTTTGTTTTGTTTTTTAAAGAAAGGAAAGAAGGAAGGAAGAGAGAGGGAGGGGAAGAAGGAAAGCATATTGAAACAAAGAATAAAAAGGAAGACAGGAAGTAAAAAAAAAAAAAGAGAAAATTCTGTACATCCGATGGTCAAATTAAAAAACAAAAATCTGAATTTATATTCAATGTTCCATATCTGTAAAGAAGCTGTGAGAAAGTGTACTTTTTTACAGTGTTATCTGATCCTCTGGACTTTCATCCGTGGTGCTGAAACAGATTGAGTAGGGCATGTGAAGCAGAATGACCTTTATTTTATTTGCAAAGTCTTCAGTTTCTCCAGAAAGGTACCAGAGTTTTATTGGAACTGACTGGGGGAGGTGATGAGAGTAGTGGTATAAACCACACTTTGAGTGAATTGATTTGAGGGTCCTAGTTTCAAAGACTAGGATGTACTCAATGTAGAGTTCCGAGTTCTGTTCAATCTTAATTAAAAACCAGTGATGAATCAAAACCGGAAAAATTCCAGACTAGGAAATATGCATAATGAAAGTTACTTGAGGTCAATTGTCAACAAGTGGAAGTCGTTAAAGCAGAGTGGCGCAGCGGAAGCGTGCTGGGCCCATAACCCAGAGGTCGATGGATCGAAACCATCCTCTGCTAGTTGTTTTTGAATTTTTTTTTTTTTTTTTTCAAATGCACATTTAAAAAAAAATTAACCTAGCTATCGCAGTAGATAAAATGCTGAACTTAAGAAGAAAACTCTTAAAATTTTCACTTTTTATTGGAGAAATTACTACTTTTCATAGCTTCGCCCCGGTCCTAGAGGCGTCTAGTCACTTAGTAGGGTATGATCTGCTCCATAAATTACAATCCACTATTTCATTTCACTAAAAGAAACTCGTTTTCCAACATCCTACATCTCTCAAAGTGTCCCACTCCTTTAGTTCTTTTTTCCTTAACTCCGTCCTTAACTCTATTAACCCTCTCACCCCGGATCAGATTTCCAAATGGTGCTGAAAAAAATTGTAGTAAAAATGTAGGGAAACGACTTTCTTTCATCTTCTCCAGCTGTGCATTTCACGTCCAGCTCACTTTGTAGAATGAGGTCAGCAACCGCAGTGCCCCGCACCACGGAGAGTTGCCCTAACGGCTCTGAATCGCCGGGCATTTAAAAACCCGTCCGTGTGAGCAATCCTGGGGGCATCACCTAGATACTGTACATTCTGCTCACCTTGCCCCCCCGGCTGCAAGTTGATCTAAATCCAGCAGCGCTTGGCTCCAAAACTACAGTTTAGGAGGCAGGGCGGTCAGATCCACTGCCAGCACTCGCTTTGTCCTGACACCATGAAACGGCCACAGTGGGATAATTCTGACGTCAGCTCAGCCCCTGGGATGCAGTAAATGCCCTTTTACGCGCTCTAGAAAGCCTTGTAGGTATCCCCAGTGCAGGCTTGGTTCTCAGTTGGCCCCGCCCAGCCGATGCCTGGGAAGGTCCCAGTGCTCCTAGCAACGCCAAGCTTGGTAGAACGAAGTAGGGGCGGAAGTAGCCTAGCCATCCTCTGCCCTTGATGTGCCCACCCTTCGAAGTTTTGGTTGCAGAAATTTATTACCTGTATAATCTTGGGCAAATTATTTCTGTTTGCCCCAGTCTCCTCATCTGGAAAGAGAAAAATAATAATGGCACCCACCTCCCAGGGTTGTTTTGAGATTGTTTTTACAATCAAAATATGACTGTAAAGTATGCTTAATTGTAAAGTAACTAGCATATGCTGAGCATATTATTTATTTTTTTTTCCCCTGAGCCTGGGGTTAAGTGACTTGCCCAGGGTCACACAGATAGGAAGTGTTAAGTGTCTGAGATCAGATTTGAATTCGGGTCCTCCGGAATTCAAGGCTAGTGCTCTATCCACTGCGCCACCTAGCTGCCCCAGTATATTATTTCTTTAATTGAATTAAAGTTAAAATAACTTTAACTGAGTTAATCTTTAACTGAATTAGGTAATTACCATACCTAATTACACTAAGATGATATTAAAGGTAATAAGATTAATGATTTTTGTAGGGGATAACTTGGAAATGCAATATAATGTGAAGTTTTGTTTCATAGTGTTATCTGTGTTATAATTGTATTTCTAAATTCTTATATTGTGAAAATTGAGGAAACCATTGTAATAGAAATACAAAGCAATTTTTAATTTGGTTGCTGTTATACATGAATCTGTTTTTTTAAAACTGATAGGATAAAAATTAGATATTTCAAAACAAACATTTAATGAGAAATATTTTATAATAAGGCAGATAATAATATAGATCATTTTACAGATAAGAATTTGAGGCAAACAGGGTTAAATAACTTGACCAGAATTACATAGCTAGTAAGTACTTGAGGCTGCATTTAAACTGTGGATTTCAACTCAAGAAGATGAATCTTTCTAATTCCAAATTTAGTGGTCTTTCCATTTTGCCACCTAGCTACCTATCTTGGATCAAACTAATGTTTACTTGAAGAACATTAGTGGGAAGGGTTAATGTTTTTCCATGATTACTAAAGATTCATGTGAAAGGAATATTCATATTGTGTCTTTAAGTTTTCTATAACCTGGCTTCTTATGTTGACATTCAACTAAAAATGCTTTCTTCAAAATTAACTTTGAATTCATGAATATAATGTTCTTTACTCATTTCTCATCTTTAGCATTTGACACTGTAGATTAACCCAGAGAAGAATGAGAATCTGAGAAAAGTTAGTCAGCAATTTCGGAACAAGTCCTATAGAGGGCCAGGAGATAATAATCCATTCCAGGTCTGGAACCTTACAGTAACTTAGCTCACCAAAACTCCCTTTTCTTATTGAAATAGCAGAACTGCTTGTCAGTATAATAAATCTATAATCTACCGACTAAAACAAAATACAAACACTATTTTTTGGATTAAAGGAAAACCTTCAATAGGACAGGAAAAACAGCCCACAAGGGACTCTAAAGGCATTTGGGAGAAAGATACTTTAGACAATGGTTTCATAAATTTTACCTTGATGTGTACCTCAAATATTTGCAACTCTGTCTAAGTAACCAAGATCTGGAGCTTAATCATTTACATCTCAGTAGATCTTGTTTGTTAGAGAAAACTATAGGAACTTCAAAGGGCATACTTTATATCAAGTCTATGAGCATTTGAGGTATATATATATATATATATATATATATATATATATATATATATATATATTTGTCTCTAATCAATAAACTTTGAAGAGTTCATAATTCAAAACTTTTCTGCCTGGCCCCAGTAAATTTACACCTTTAATTCACTACAGGATCTAAACTCTAACAAAGTCCTTTTCTGGGACTTCAAATATACTAGGTCCACTCATTAGGTGTATAAGCCCCAAAGCTCTTTTGTTAATCTTCTAATTTTTTCTCTTCATATACTTTCTCAGGTGAGGTCATCAATTTCCATGGTTTCAATTCCTTTTCTATTGTAGATCATTCCCAGATCTACTTATTTAGGCCTATTCTCTGCTAAGCTAAAGTCATGTGTTTCAACTTCATCTTAGACATTTTGAACTTGGGCAATTTGAATATGATGAAGTTTGAATGCGCTCAATTCCTGTTGGCCATGAGGTAAGTAGCAATAAGAATGTTGTCTAAAAATCCCTTTTAATCGTCCACAGGTTTAAAAGTGAAAGAATTCCAGGAGCATATATTTAAGACTGTCTGTAAGCATAATATGTAATGGAGATAAACTGGAACCTTTCCCAGTAAGATCAGGAGTGAAACAAGGTTGCCCATTACTATTCAATATTGTACTAGAAACGCCCACTATCACCATTACTATTCAATATTGTATTAGAAATGCTAGCCTCAGCAATAAGAGTCCAGAAAGAGATTAAAGGAATAAGAATAGGCAATGAGGAAATCAAACTGTCACTCTTTGCAGTTGATATGATGGTATACTTAGAAAACTTTAGCAAAGTTGCTGGATACAAAATAAATCCACATAAATCCTCAGCATTTTTATACATTACCAACACAATCCAACAGCAAGAGATACAAAGAGAAATTCCATTCCAAAAAAATGTTGAGAGTATAAAATATTTGGGAATCCATCTACCAAAGAAAAGTCAGGAATTATATGAGCAAAATTACAAAACACTTGCCACAAAAATAAAGTCAGAATTAAATAATTGGAAAGACATTCAGTGCTCATGGATAGGCCAAATGAATATAATAAAGATGACAATACTCTCCAAACTAATCTATTTATTTAGTGCTATACCAATCAGACTCCCAAGAAACTATTTTAATGACCTAGAAAAAATAACAACAAAATTCATATGGAAGAATAAAAGGTCGAGAATTTCAAGGGAATTAAAGAAAAAAAAAGTCAGATGAAGGTGGTTTAGGTGTATCTGATCTAAAGCTATATTATATAGCAGCAGTACCAAAATCATTTGGTATTGGATAAGAAATAGACCAGTCAATCATTGGAACAGATTAGGCACAAAGGACAAAAAAGGGTACATCTATAGCAATCTAGTGTTTGACAAAGCCAAAGATATCAACATTTAGGATAAAAATTCATTATTTGGAAAAAACTGTTGGGAAAACTGGAAATTAGTATGGCAGAAATTAGATGTGGATCCACATTTAACACCATATACCAAGATAAGATCAAAATGGGTCCATGATTTAGGCATAAAGAATGAGATCATAAATAGATTAGAGGAACAGAGGATAGTCTACCTCTCAGACCTGTGGAAGAGGAAGGAATTTATGACCAGAGGATAACTAGAGATCATTATTGATCACAAAATTGAAGATTTTGATTACATCAAACTAAAAAGTTTCTGTACAAACAATACTAATGCAAACAAGATTAGAAGGGAAGTAACACATTGGGAAAATATTTTTACAGTTAAAGGTTCTAATAAAGATCTCGTTTCCATAATATATAGAGAACTGACCTTAATTTATAAGAAATCAAACCATTCTCCAATTAATAAATGGTCAAAGGATATGAACAGACAATTCTCAGATGATGAAATTGAAACTATATCCACTCATATGAAAGAGTGTTCCAAATCACTACTGATCAGAGAAATGCAAATTAAGACAACCCTGAGATACCACTACACACCTGTCAGATTGGCTAAGATGACAGGAACAAATAATGATGAATGTTGGAGGGGATGTGGGAAAACTGGGACACTAATACATTATTGGTGGAGTTGTGAAAGAATCCAGCCATTCTGGAGAGCAATCTGGAACTATGCCCCAAAAGTTATCAAACTGTGCATACCCTTTGATCCAGCCGTGCTACTATTGGGCTTATATCCCAAAGAAATACTAAAGAGGGGAAAGGGACCTGTATGTGCCAAAATGTTTGTGGCAGCCCTTTTTGTAGTGGCTAGAAACTGGAAGATGAATGGATGTCCATCAATTAAAGAATGGTTGGGTAAATTATGGTATATGAAGGTTATGGAATATTATTGCTCCGTAAGAAATGATCAGCAGGATGAATTCAGAAAGGTTTGGAGAGACTTACATGAACTGATGCTGAGTGAAATGAGCAGAACCAGAAGATCACTGTACACTTCAACAACAATACCGTTTGAAGATATATTCTGATGGAAGTGGATATCTTCAACATAAAGAAGATCCAACTCACTTCCAGTTGATCAATGATGGACAGAAACAACTACACCCAGAGAAGGAACATTGGGAATTGAATGTAAACTGTTAGCACTACTGTCTATCTACCCAGGTTACTTATACCTTCAGAATCCAATACTTAACATGCAACAAGAAAATTGGATTTACACACATATATTGTATCTAGGTTATACTGTAACACATGCAAAATGTATGGGATTGCCTGTCATCTAGGGGAGGGAGTAGAGGGAAGGAGGGGAAAATTTGGAAAAATGAATACAAGGGATAATGTTATTAAAAAAAAATTACTCATGCATACCGTGTTTCCCCGATAATAAGACACTGTCTTATTATTTTTTTGGGACTAAAAAACACCAGAGGGCTTATTTTCAGGGGAGGGCTTATTTTAATGAACATTGACAGCAATTTTAATAAACAGGTAAATGTGAACAAAAATTTTTTTACCTTTATTCAATAATGATCATGTCATCTTCTTCAACAACATCGTCATAAGTATCCATACCCTGAATTCCAGCCTGGATGTCTTGCGCCAGCAAGCAAATCACCAGGGAAGAAGAGGATGACGCGCTCACTGCTGCAGCTCTGATTGGATGCAGCTCGGAGTGCGTTTCACCCGGGAGGGGAGGGCGGCGCTGCTTACTGAAGGTACCGCTACGCAGCATATAGCGCAGGGGATCACCATGATGACCGTTTTCATAGTAAGTTCAATAGGGCTTATTTTCGGGGGAGGGCTTATTTTAGCGGAATATTAAAGAGTATGTGGGTGTCTTATTTTCAGGATAGGTCTTATTATCGGGGAAACACGGTATATACTGTCAAAAAATTTTTATGATTATAAAATTAATTTTAAAAAATATTTAAAAAAAATACAAGTGAAAGAATTCACTTATTCCTCTAAGTTCCAGTTAGCTCCTTGGAGGCCTCAGAATCGGCCAAGTCAGGATAAGCAAAGTCCTTGGTCTTTAGGGGGAGAAGTAAAGGGGACAGACAAAACTGCCACACACTCTCCACTAACCTCCCTTCTCGTGGTCTCCCTCCAAAGTGACTCTGGCTTGTCTCACACATGTTACTCATATAACATATTCCTGAATTATTAATTGCAAAATGAAAGTTTCTAAGGGACTGACTTCTATTGTGGCAAAGACCTATTAGGGAAATGGAATTTTACAGTGAGCGAATCAGCGAACAGATTCCTAGCAGCTGCGAAAGCTACTTTAGGCCTTCTGCAAAAAGCTTAGTTGAGGGAAGCTGTTAATTTTGGTATATTGATGGAGGCTGAGACAGCCCAAGTTGATCAGACAAGGATTTCTCAATTGAATGAGAATTTAGAATTTCTATGGGAGTTGATTTTCCCCTGAATAGTATTGCTTCTCTTATCCTGGGAGGATGGGCTCTGTCTCCAGACTCCTTGAAGCTTGAGAGATTCTGATCTCTGAGATCAGAAAAGGGGACACAATCTCAGAATGATAATATTAAAGGGAACACAGCTTCAGTAAAAGGAACAGTTTCCCTCGCACTTCAATATCTTAAACAAAACTCATCATTCCCCCAAACCTAAGCCAACTTTTCTATTAGAGATAGTCATATATATATATATATATATATATATACATAATATACATAATAAGAATTCCAGAAAGCTCAGTCTTCAAATCAGCACTGTTGTAATGCCAGAGAAACTGAGGCAAGATAGAGATTGGTTTTTAATCTTTTAGGCTCGCCAACCAAATTGAACTCATGTTCAAAAATCATTAGGTCCAGAGTGACTGGGGAACAGCATATATATAGCAAAGCAAGCAGGTGATACAGAAGCAAAATGAATGTAGTTAGGTCATGAGGCAGCTGTTATACAAAAAAGTATATTTCTCACAGACTAAAGTAATAACCGGATGCACACAATGATGGGAATGGGTTTGGGATGTATACAATAGTGGGAGTAACAATGATGGGAATGGGCTAAGGAGAATTTTCCAGGGTCAGTATTTTTGGAAAACAATAACTGATCTTATTTGTAGAAGCACCTCACAAATATGATAACCAAGTACAGAAGAACAGAAATAGGTAAGGCCACTCTATGGTCATGCTTGTCACTTTGATCTAGTGTATGAGGTTAAGTTCAGGTTCTAATGAGAAATTCCTTTTTGTTTCAGTACTGTTCCCTCACATTTCCCATCTATTTTCTAATCTTGCACCTCTACCTTCATAATACTTCTGTGTCCCTTTCCCTCCATTCATACAGACTTATGTCCAAAGCCAAAGTCTTCTAATTGGCCTCTCATCTCATTTCTCCAAGGCATAATCCATCCTTTACTTGGCTGCAAAAGTGGTTTTTCTGAAGTATAAAAATCCCTGAGTTCCAGTGAATATTGTAGCAGGTGTAGCCCCTTTAAGATTCCTTGTCTGATCTACCTTTGGGACAAGATATTCCTAGGGGAAAAGATCCGTAACTGAGCCAATTTGGGCTGTATCCAGCCCCCAGCTGGCCTGGGTTTTCAGCCCCCTTTGATACAAGATCTGGTCAAACTAGTTTGGGCTTGCACCCAGCCCCCACACTGGATCTGAGCTGGCTTAGATAACCCAATGCCCAACTATCTGAAAAGCCCACCGAAAATCTGGCTTTCCAGGAATTAACCTGAGCTCTGCCCATATGGCTTCTTCAAGCAGATAAAAACAGCAAAGCTAGAATCATCTTGGGTCAGAGATTTGAAAGATGCCAGCCAAGATGCTTGCATCTGTGATTCTCTGTCCCAGCCTCTTTCTGCATATATCTTCCTCTATCTAATGCCTTTTACTAACCAGACCTTAACCTTGCTTCCAAACCTGGCAATGAACATCTTTTTACCCATCTAGGTTTTCAGCCTGTAAATTCATTTACAGGGGTCTCTAGCCGCCACTAGACCTGATTTGACTTTGTATCCTTGCACTGAATCCTAAGGGGTTGCAGGGGAGTACCATGTGACTCCTGCCACTAGACCTCACTTAATCTTATTGAGGTATATACCTCATTATTAGGTATTTACCTCATTATTTGGGTATCATGTTACCTCATCATTTGGTTCATATTACCTCATCAAATATTATCTCTAAAATGAAATATCCTCTATTTTGCATTTAAAGCTCATAGTCTCATAACTTGGTCCCTTCTTTCCTTTTTTTACTGCCTTCCATATACTCTAGGATCTAGTGAGTCACAGCTATGTATTTGTAGTTACGGAAATAACATCTGCCATTTCTGAATCTTTGCATTGCTTATCCCTTATGAATGAAATGCCCTTTTCCTATACCCTCCATTTTTTTCCTGATTTCCTTTTTAAGTCTTAACTTAAAGCGTATCTTCAATTGGCAGCCTTTCCTTGTCCCCACCAGTTGCTAATGTTTTCCTGTTTCAAATAATTTTGTGTCTACTTTGTATTGTTATGCCACAGTTCTCAGTTTCCATAATTATCTTGAGTCAGTCCTGACAGTTTCCCTGCTTTTCAGTCCTGCAAAACCTCCACTCCACATACATACATACATACATACATACATATATATATGGATATATGGTGTCTCTACCATTACAATGTATGATCCTTGATGGTACAGAAAAATTTTGTTTTTCCTTTCTTCGTATTCCCAAAGTCAGTCTCATAATATGTTTACAAAATGCTTTTTTGGGGGTAGCTAGATGGCCCTGTGGATAGAGCCCTTAAGTCAGGAGAACCTGAATTCAAATCTGCCCCCAAACACTTAATACTTCCTAGCTTTAAGTCCTTGGGCAAGTCACTTAACCCCAATTGCCTCAGCAAAACAAAACAAACATTTTTGACTGATTGTGTATATGATTCTGAGGTTTAAATCCACCCCTAGCCTCTCCAGTAAGATGCAGTACTTCATCATCAACTGCCTATTCCAAAATGGATGCCACTTAAACATTTCAAACTCAATATACTCCAAAGAGAATTCATTATCTTTTCTCCTGTTAACCAATCCCTGTCCTGAACTTTCCTATTACTGTTAAAAATACCTCCATCCTTCTTAAAAACATCTAGGTTCACAACCTTAGTATCATTGTCCACTCCTTAGCCAAACATCAATTAATTGCCAAATATTGCAACTTTCTATCTCCACAAAGTCTTTTCCTGTCCGTTCTCTGTTTTTCACTCAGAGCTTTTATTTGAATTCAAACCAAAGTCATTTCTTTCCTGTGAAGTACTCTGAATCCTGTGACCCACTGTGCTTCTGGGAGAAGGAGCACTTGAAAGTGCTGGGGCCCCTTGAAACTTCTCAAGGTCACTATTCTGTAATTTAGCAGTAATACCTGCAAGCTGGGGCCTCTTTATCTCAAGGTTATGAAAGTGTAGCCAAAAGGCTATCTCCTAAAATAATCGATAACTAGTTTCAGGTCAGCTCCTTACCCTTGAGGACACAGCCTTTTCAGCAAGTCTCAACAGGATTAGCCAAAATTCCTTTATCTCCACCTAGCCCTAAGCAATGTAACCTTCACTCGGCTTCTTGCTTTTGTCATTCCCCTAATGCTATAAATTCCTTCCTCTTAGTGGTTTAACCTTTCTAAACTCTCACCTTCTGCTGCTCAAGGCTCTCTGATTTGTTTATTTTCCTCCCAGCACTTGAGGGCTTTCAATAAACTCTCAATTTAAATTATATGGTTCTCTAATCCCATCTATATCTCCGGATAATACCTGAATTGTTCCAATAGCCTTCTAATTGATTTTTGTAATCCATCTCTTCTTATCTCAAGGTTGGATACAGAACTTTTTAAGTGATTTTCCTAAAGTTTAAGTCTGACCTCTACTTAAGAACTCTTACCTTGAAAATAAAATATAAAGTCCTCTGTAAGTATTTAAGATTCTGCTCAGCCTGGTTCCACACTTGTCTTTCTAGAATTCTGTCATATTATTCTCCTCAATGATATCTCTACTCTATACTTATCTACTGCTATTTACTGGCACAACCCGCCCTATCTCCTAGCTCTGTGTCTTTGTCCTAGCTATCCCCCTTTGCTTAGAACGATCTTCCTTCTAATCTTGTAATGCCAGAGAAACTGAGGCAAGATAGAGGTTAGAGAGTTATAATAATTTGATTTATTGGAGAATAAATCAGTAGACTGGATCGGCCTCTTGTCTCCAAGTCTCCAATCTTGAAAGTGGGGTATATATAATCTCATTTATAGGGTGACAGAAACAATGGGGAGCGGATAGGGATAGGGATGACATAATGGGGAGGCACTGGAGATGGGAATGTTATCTGATATTCTAATGGAGTAAAGTATCTGATATTCTAATAGATTGGGATGGGGAACAGCATCTGATATTCTGAAATATAAGTTCTTTTATCCTTATCAATTATTCTGATGATCAAGAGGGAAGGATGGTATGATAGCCTGAGTTTGGGGGCAGAATAACTTGAGTTAGGGCAGTTCAAGGAGTCTGGCATTACAATCTGGACCCCTCACAATTCTTGACTTTTTTCAAGCCTCAGGCCAAACATTGTTTTCTGCAGATCCCTTTCTTGTTCTCCCCCCACCCCCACCCCAACACCAATTGCTATTGTCTTCTGGTATCTGGAAATATTTGATTCCAAGACTGAGATTCTGGAACACTGGAACATCTTCACCTCAAGTAGCTGATGGGCTCAAAGAGATTCATTCTCTTAATCTTTCTATTCTTAACCTATTCTCACAAGATGGTAATTTTCAGTATTTTCACCTAAAAACAAAAGAGAAAAAACAGAAGTATAGCATGAAGGCACCATGAAAGGTGCCACATGTTGGGTTCAATGGACAAAGCCTCTTACCCTTACAATATTATCTCTCGCTGTAGGAAACATTCAAAGAGATAATGATCAAGAAGCCATAGAAAAATGAAAATGGTCAAATAAGAGCCTTTCTAAAGGTTAACCATATGTCCAAGGTTACAGACTATGGATGTTTCAGTGCTATTCCAAGTAATGGAGGAAAGAAAAGAGAGAACCCCATTTCTCGGCACATAGATAATCCCATGAAGCACAGTGTCCCCTTTAAAATGAATTTACAGGCCCGAAAACCTAGATTGATAAATAAAAGGTTTATTGTTGAAATTAGGAAATAAAGTTCAATTAAAAAGATTACAGGGCCAGAGGTGGCCGCTGGGAGGGCAGGAACCCTTACATGGCTGGAAGGATACCATGTGTTGGCTGGGAGGGCTCCTGCAACGGGAGTACTCTGGCTAGTTTCTTTTATACCTAGAAAATGATGGGAAGTACCCCTAAGTTTTGGGGGGGAGGCTTTTCAGTTAGCTCAGATCAGGTGAGGGCTGGGCCCAGATATTCAAAGGGTGCCTTTGACCGGGATTTGTGAATCAAGGTCAGCCATGGGTTGGGCAAGTAGAAAAGAATCTTAAAGGGACCTCAACCCCCATCACAAGTACTTCAATAATACATTCTTGTACTTTCTCTTATTTTCTCTCCCATCCCTTCTGGTTTTCTCTTTGATATATATATATTTTTTTACCTTACTGAACTTAGGATGCTTATCTTTAAAAATAAAGACTGGGGGGGGACTTTTTTGTTTTTATATCAATTAAATTTTCCCCTGCATCCCTCCATCTTTCCTGTCCCAGAAATTCATCCCCATAAAAATAATGTTCTTAAAGTAAATAAAAGAAGGAAAAGACAATCAGGAAAAGTGATTAATTGAAAAAAAATCTGAAAATAAATATAATGTTCCACACTTGAGGACTCCTTCCATCTATAAGAGTTGGGAAAGGTATCTTCTCATATCTCTTTGAATGAGATAAGGTGAGATCTCTCAAGACAGTTGCGAAAATCGAGTAAGGCTTCATCTACTTCAGAATTCTAGTAGGCCTGAAGGACTTTGAAGTTCAAGTAAAGGACATTGCCTTCCCCTCCTATGATATCTCCCTATTTCATCCAAATATGGGCAACTATGTACTTATTGGTCAAGTTCAATTTCATGGGTAGATCTCGCGTTTAGAATGTAAGACTCTCAGCCAATGAGGATGAGGGTCAGTGGTGGGAGGGGGCGTTTTGCGTTAGGGATTAAAGGTGCTGTCCTGCCCACAGGAGGCGCTTCCTCTCTTCGATAGTCTACTAGAAGAGTGGGACGCCCTTCTCGCCAGAATGTACAATAAACTTTGCTTTTCTCTAGAGCTCTCTCCAGCTTTTTTATTAAATGGTGACCCTTCACCATTTCCGTACCACACATCTTCTTTTGCAATGCCAGAGAAACTGAGGCAAAGTAGAGATTAGAGAGTTTTTAATATTTTATTTGAAAAGGAGACATTTACTGGAGGCAGAGCACAATCCATTCTGTCTCCAGGGCTGAATGAGACTATCATCTCCAAGAATCCAGCAGTTAATGTGTTTCCCATGAAGTATATAGACACACTTGTGGCTCCAAGTCACTAGGGTAGACTGAGGCAGTGTCAAGGGAAACTGAGGCTGGAGACGCTAAAGAATCACTTTCCGAGTTATCGTGACCTAGAAGTTAGCCCAACCCCAACTCTGTTAAGTACCATTAATTTACCTTTCTATAGAGTTCAGCTGACACTACCCAAGTTTTCTATAGAGCTGAACTAAAGCTAAGTACCTTTATTTAACTTTCAATAGAACTGAATTCACATTAAATACCTCCACTTAAGTTCTATATAATTTGAACTATCACTAATCAAACTTTTGATAACCTTACAGAAGCCTATTCAAACCCAAAAGCTCTGTATTGTATCAAATCGCATATACCAGAGGGTGCGAAGAATGGGCAGGTGGGCAGAATGGACAGAACTCTAATTCCAAGAGTTTTGCTCCACTGAGATCTCTTGATGATTTATAATAAACTTAAACTTCTAATTTTACTTATAATTTAGTAAATTCTTTTACTTCACCCGTGCCTTGTCTCATCAAAAGCCTGCACATTCCCAACATATAGACACACATGTGGCTCCAAGCCACTGGAGTAGACTGAGGCAGGGGAGGAGTCAGAGAACTGAGAGCAGAAGGGACTATCATTCCATCTCTGACAGGGTGGGGGTAGGCACCAGATATTCTGATAAGTAGGGAAGGGCTGAGGTCAAAATGTCTAAGATAGAAGGTCTTTCTCCTTATCTGGATCAAACACTTACAGTTTATAATTTTAGGATAGCCAGCCCTAAATTATGTCAATTCTAATGATCATGAAGAAAGGGTGGTGATTGAGGCAGAACAATAAGGAAATGAGGCAGAACAATTTAAGGGAAACTGAAGCAGGAAAATGATGGAAATTGAGGCAGAACAAAGGAAACTGTGGCACAACACTTTGGAGACACATTTGTTCTTCACAGTTTGTTTATATTTTTAAAAATTTGTCTTGTGGTTTCTCTTTATTGTTGCAATCATTGTGTATATTTTATTGTTTTCACTTCCTTCTCTCAATATCAGTTTATCATAGAAATCTTACCATATGTTTATCAGTAGTCATCATATACTCATTTGTTAGAAACAGTAATGTTGGGGATCTATGATATGTGAGACAAGGTGCGGGTTATGTATAATCATTTACTCAATTTTCTAAAATAAAAAAGTAAAAGTTTATTTTAAATCACGGAGAAATCTCAGTCCCTCAGTGGACAAAATCTCTTAGATGAGATTAGAGTTTTTAGAGTAGGTACAGCCAGATTACTTAGTTATAGGATCAAAGTTAGGTTTTAGGGGCTTTTGAAACAATACAGAAGTTTTGGGGCTTGAATAGGTTTCAGTAAAGTTATAGAAAGTTTGATTGGTGGTAGTCAAATCTATAGAAAGCTTAAGTGGTGGTACTTCATATTAATTCAGTTCTTTTGAACGTTAAGTAGTGGTACTTAGCTTTAGTTCAGCTCTGTAGAAAACTTGGTTAGTGTCAGCTGAACTCTATAGAAAGATTAATTAGTGGTACTTAACAGAGGTGGGTTTGGCTTCTAGGTCGAGATGAGATTAAGGAATCTGAATTCAAGGTCAATGACTTCTGATTTCCCTATCAGTAATATACTTCTACTTTTAAGTACCACAATTATTTCCAATTCTTTGTTATGACAAATAATTCTGGCATAAATACTTCAGTATATTTAAGGATTTTCTTTTTACCTACTACTTACTTGGGGTAAGTCCTTATGTACACACATGTAGTTTAGAATACAATGAAAGGAGGAAGAGGCTTCCTATATTATCCAATGTTTGGTTAACCATTCCCTCATGCCACTTTCTCTCAAGTCTCTTTGAGACCAGTGAAGTTATTTGCTTGTTTGTTGTGCTTAGCTATTAAAATTACATATTTTTCCATATATAAGCAAGAACAAGAATCTAGGTCCCTCACGAAGAGGCTTCATGCATTAAGGAGGAGTCTTTACTGTCAAAGCATATTGTCTTCCCAATTTCAGAAGAAAGAAGTTTCAAGAGAAAAGTTAGAAAAGCACTGGCCATTCATGTAATTAGTATATTTTCCTTAGGATAAAAAGTATCAGAGAACCAGAGCAAAAGTCACATGGTTAAACATTTAGTATATTGTTAGATACCAAAGAAGAAATCAGAGGAAAGAGCTCTACCCCAGAAACCAGCAGACCAAGGATTGAAGATCTTTACTAGGCCACTGATCTCCTCCTTAAACTTCTAACTTCCTTTGTAAAATTCTAGAATTGGAATATGTGACTCATAAGATTCTACTTCTAATGAATCACTGAATATGACAAATCTTAAATAACAATTTAGAAATCACTTACTTTACATTGACACCCCCTTGTGACAAAATCTGAAAACAGCAGTTTGGTGAAGATCCACTATTAATTTTTTTTTTAATTTTTATTTTATTTTATAATTATAACATTTTTTTGACAGTACATATGCATGGGTAATTTTTTACAACATTATCCCTTGCACTTACTTCTATTCAGATTTTTTCCCTTCCTCCCCCAACCCCCTCCCCCAGATGGCAAGCAGTCTTATGTATGTTAAATATATTACAGTATATTCTAGATACAATATATGTGTGTAGAGCCGAATTTTTTGTTGCACAGGAAGAATTGGATTCAGAAGGTAAAAATAATAGTTTACATTCATTTCCCATTTTTCCTTTTCTGGATGTAGCTGGTTCTGTCCATCATTAATCAATTGGAATTGGATTAGCTCTTCTCTATGTTGAAGAAATCCACTTCCATCAGCATACATCCTCGTACAGTATCATTGTTGAAGTGTATAATGATCTTCTGGTTCTGCTCCTTTCACTCAGCATCAGTTGATGTAAGTCTCTCCAAGCCTCTCTGTATTCCTCCTGTTGGTCATTTCTTAAGGAACAATAATATTCCATAACCTTCATATACCATAATTTACCCAACCATTCTCCAATTGATGGACATCCATTCATCTTCCAGCTTCTAGCCACTATGAAAAGGGCTGCCACAAACATTTTGGCACATACAGGTCCCTTTCCCTTCTTTAGTAGTTCCTTGGGGTATAAGCCCAGTAGTAGTATGGCTGGGTCAAAGGGTATGCACATTTTGATAACTTTTTGGGCATAGTTCCAGATTGCTCTCAATAATAGTTGGATTCTTTCACAACTCCACCAACAATGTATCAGTGTCCCAGTTTTCCCACATCCCCTCCAACATTCATCGTTATTTGTTCCTGTCATCTTAGCCAATCTGACAGGTGTGTAGTGGTATCTCAGAGTTGTCTTAATTTGCATTTCTCTGATCAGTAGTGATTTGGAACACTCTTTCATATGAGTGGAAATGGTTTTAATTTCATCATCTGAAAATTGTCTGTTCATATCCTTTGAAAAGATCCACTATTAATATTAAATGTAATGAAATCAATTAAGCACCATCTCTTAACGCTATTAAATTAAGTTTTATTCCTATAACTTCCAAGTTACAAACGCTGTCTTCTCAATTGTCTATGTCCATTTACCCCTTGATCTGTGTTTATGTTATCTTCATGTACTCATAATCAGTGTGTAGGGAGAAGTGAATATTGAGTCTCAGAGGCAGAAAATCTAGGTTTCAAACACTGCCTCCACCATCCATATACTAAGACAAATCATGTAAATTCTCAGTGGTATGGGAAATTCTCTATATCACAGGGGTTCTTAACTTTTTTTTTTAATATCTTGGACTCCAATGTCAATCCAGAGAACTCTTGGGAACCTTGTTAGGATAAAGCTTTAAAATGCACAACATAAAATATATAGGATTATATTTATTTATATTTTCTATTTATATAAAGCCACAGGTAGCCCTAGGGAACTTCTAAAAGGGGGAGCCACGCGTAGCCCTAGGGAACTTCTAAATTTAGTTCTCTATACCATTAATTTTCTAATTTTTGACAAAGATGCACTGGCAGGATCAACCAGGGGAAGAACCACTTCAGCCAATGAGCTTGCTCCTTCTATCAAGTCAACTTGAGTTCTCACCTTGTAATTGTCCAGACAACCTGAATTCTCACCTTGTCACTATCCAGACAACCTGAGTTCTCACCTAGTAATCCTAACAATGAAAACCAATTATATTGAAATATTTTATCAACAGGTTTTTTTTTTTTTAATCCAAGTTCACAGATTCTGTTTCTATTTTAACTAAGCACAAAGAACTTCTGACTCATCTTTTACCACTTGCCATTATTTAGAGCAATTTTCCACATTACACAAATCTCCAAATGTTGGAATATTTTCTTTTTGATAATGATTCTCATAATAGGGATCAGTAGGCAATATCATACATCGTATATATCATCATGTCATAATTAATATTAATGTAAATACAACTCACAGCGTGTGGACAATTTATACCACAGACTGCATCAGTTTTCCATTTTAGTTGTAATATGAGAGCATACTTATACACCACTTGTAATGTTTTGTCGGTATTGTTTATTTTTATTCCTGTGCCTTAAGAAAATTAGGATTTAGATTTAGTCATAATGTACTTTAGTTGCTCCAACTTGTTTATCATTTATTTAAATTGCAGCAAATGTTTTCTCCAGGGGCTCAACTCCATGCCATGTGCAAAAAAGTAAGGGCACAGCAAGCCGGTAGGTCTAGCCAAAACAGCACTTCTGAGAAGTCGGAGGGCGTGGCTTCTTGCGTAGTACTAGGAAGCATCTGAGCATCCCCCAGCAGCTACAGAAGCACGTGCGCATTTCCCTCCCACACGTACGTTACGTCAACAAGGACAGCCTTCCCCTGCTTAACTATCCCCTCGAGTCTCTACCGCCTTTTACTTCTGCTAAGGTCTGGGCTCATTCGGATACCGAAGCCCTCACGGAACAGATCCGGACCAGTGGCACGTGTAACCGGGACCTGAAACAGCCGCCTGGCGACCAGCGCGAGTTTGGGGGAAGAATCCCGGTACCCAGGAGCAGGGTAAGCGTGATAGGGAGAGGGAAGATTCGGCAGAGTCTAATTTAGTTACCTGCGTTCTTCCCGCGACATGGGGCAAATACTAGCAAAGGAGCCTGCCTCTGGAGGGGAGTTTGAAAAATGCTTAGTAAGGTTGATAGAAAAGCTGGGCTTGTTAGTGCCCCAGGAGCAGATCACGGAATTCATAGACACGGTGGAGCGCGTGTCTCCGGGGCTCCTTAACGAGGGGACTTTGGAGCCTGAGAAATGGAAGGTAGTGGGAAAACAATTAACTGCATACTATCTCATCGCAGGCCCTCACTCGGTCCCCGAGGAGGTGTTTTATCTCCATAGTATAATAACATTGGCTTTGAGGGGTCCTACTTATGAGGAAGAGGGAGCTTTTAGTGTGGGATGTCAGACCGAAGAAGTCGAAGCCAAAGGCAGGAAGTTAGGCAAGTACAAAGAAGGCGCGGGGCATCGTGAAGAACCGGGCTCTTCGCCTTTTCTAAGCCCGCAGCCTGTCCGCCCTGTGCCTTCGCCGTCAGCGTGTCCACCTACGTCTGACCCGGTGCTATCGCATCCCCCGCCTCCTCCTCCCCCTCCTGTTGATCCCGGCTGTCGGGAAAAGAGAGAGGAAAAGGGGTCGCGGCAGGCGGCGCCCACCGGACACCCTGGACTTTCCCGGCTACAGATGGCGATGATCAAAGCAATAGAGCAAGGTCAGGATGTTTCCTGGGCAAGAAGAGCATTCCCTTTACTGTTCCCTAATGGGCTAGGTCAGATTAGAAAGAGAGACCTTCCCCTTGACCTAGATGTCATCGGAGACCTGAAGAAGGGGTGTCGTCTTTACGGGCCTAAGTCACCCTATGTCAGGATGTTGTTAGAGAGTTTGGCTGATGAAGTCCTGACTCCTAAAGATTGGAAGGCTATAGCCTACGCGTGTTTGGAGCCGTTTCAGAACCTGTTGTGGCTTGAAGAGTATAGGGAGCTCTGCCTAATACAGGCCCAAACAAACGGGCTCCTTGGGGCTAATGTACAAGCCTCGTTTGAGCAACTGACGGGTTCGGGCCCTTATGAAGATGGAGCGGCACAGATGAACTTGCCCATGGCAGCATATGGCCAGATAGCTAATGCTGCCACTAAAGCTTGGGGCTCTCTCCCGGAAAACAAGGACCAAAGGGGCTCCTTCACCAAAATAGTACAGGGCCCTACAGAACCCTATGCAGACTTCGTAGAGCGTTTGCGGACGGCTATTACAAGGACTGTTGGAGAAGTTGTAGGTAATGAGTACTTGGTGAGAATCTTTGCTAAAGAAAATGCCAATGAGGATTGTAGGAGAATTATACAAGGACTGAAAAGGGATACGCCATTGGATGAGATCATAAGACAATGTGCTGTAGTGGGCACAGTTACCTTCTCTGCCCAGACCATGATGCAAGCCTTTCAGGGCTTGCATTTAGGCAAACCGGGAAGTACCCAGAAGGAGACTCGGTCCTGCTTTCATTGTGGTAAAAGAGGACATCTGAAGGCACAATGCTGGCTGAAGCCTAGGGGAAAAGATGGTGGAATAAGACCTGAAACTATGTGCCCAAAGTGTAACCAGGGCTTTCACTGGGCATCAGAGTGTAGTTCTGTATGGAGAAATGGGTATCGGTATTTGACTCCAGGGCCCCGGGCACAAAACAATTGGATCAAGATAGCCGCTGTAGCCCCAGCCCTGCCCCACCCTGGAAATCATTAAAAGTCCAGTAATCTTTTATTCAGTCAGGTGAAAGACTGGCTGAGAGCTAAGGGATAAATACAATGACTTGAATCTGCAGCCAAGGTAATACCCCCTCAGGGAACTGGAACATTGTGTCCCACTTCAAGTTGCTCTATCAATTTTTCCTGGAACTTTTACAAAACCATGCTGCTCTAGCTGCTTTCATGAGCTCATAAACTACAAGTTCATAATTTATTTGATCTCTTAATTTACTGAATGCTCCTATTGGAGCCATAGAGCTTCCTGAAGCAGCCTGATGTAATTCCTTTGACAGTTTAAAGTGTATAAATTGATATTTTCTTATAATTTGAGTTGGATTATTAGGAACTTCAATAACAAGAAAAACTAATTGCATTTCTAAAGTGACATCTTCTCTTTATTGATCCTCTTAATTGTCTCCTGAACTACCTCTGGGGGTATATAAGAATTTGGCTTCCCTTCAGATCTGTGTTAATGAGAGATATCTGGTCTGGGAACTGGGAAGAGGGGAAGAGAGGAGGGAGGAAGTGTAAATTGTGTTGATTTTTCCTTTTTATTAACATTTACATATACTATTGTTCAGGCCATTTCTTTGGCCATTTGGTAAAAGAATCTGTAGTTAATGGAGTTATCTCTGGAGGTTTGTAACGTTTTCAAAACAATCTCGAATAGAAAATACATTAATTGGACCTCATCCCCTTTTTCCTTAAAGGATTCATCCCTTTTCCCACTTTATCCCATTTTTCCAAATCAATCATTCTTTTTTTTTTTTTTTCTGGAGCTGGGATTAAGTGACTTTCCCAGGTTCACACAGCTAGGAAGTGTTAAGTGTCGGAGATCACATTTGAACTCCAGTTGTCCTGAATTCATGGCTGGTGCTCTATCCACTGCGCCACCTAGCTGCCCCCATCAATCATTCTCTCTTGAGGAAACCAGGAGACTCCAAAAATTGTAGTAACTGTCTTGTGCTAATTACCTTTTTATTTAACTACTTAAAGAAATACTAATAGATAATATCTGTTCCCTGCTATCTGAATTTGCCTCATTCTATTTTAATATATGTCTCAAGTAATAACCTGGACCTGTCTTATGGTTTGTAAAAGATTTAGGGTTCTAAATTTATCCCCAGTATGTCTTTCAAAAATTGTTAAGATTTTTGTTTGCTTTAAATAGACCTGAAGCCCCTGATTGGTGAAACTTGCTATTGAGATGAAATCTCATAAGATTTCTAACTACAATTGTTTTGAATTTCAAGTTGAGGTACGATTGCCTGATGGATAAACAAATCAATAAGTTATTCAAGGGATGCTTTCCTGACTCTGGGCTTGGAGGACAACTTTACCTTTTGCTAGGGTGGGATCCTTCTGACTCAGTTTCCCAGTTCTATTTTTTTTTTTTTTTTTGCTTCCCACCTTATTCCTGAGTCTGGCTATGACATGAAATTGTTACTGCATGATTGGTTGTCTGAAATTCTCTAGTCCTGTTACCCCATTCTTTAATATTTCAGTATCCTCGATTGATATTGCAGTCTGGTACTAGGCTCCTGAAGGTTCATGGTTGTCAGTTGTCAGAGGCAAGGATGTTTTCTCCTGTCATGTATACTCTCAAGCCTAAAGGACCAGTTTTGGTAGTATGATCATGCCCATGTTTTTCCTCTTATAGTGGGTTTCTATAATCAGGGAAATTGATAGAGGCCATGAGCCAATTATGTAATGTCTTGATATTTCCAATCTGACTATATATAGTCATTATATCCTAAATAATTAGGTAAATGAGTATTTGACCTAATCATCTATCAGTATTAGATGTTTGTGTCTGTAGATAATAGGGTCCTTAAAGATTTCTAAAAAATAAAATGTTATGGTTTGAGATTACAGCTGGTACATCTTTTTAACTTTTATCTGTATTATGTGTCCTGTGTTGTAAACATTTCCTTCCATGAAAAGCTACTGGCCAATCTATATTGGCCTCTACATCTTATAGCAGTCCTTGTGGACCAGTCTTTCTATCTAGGCCTACTTTAACATCTTTTGTTAGATTTATTTTTATTCTAGATTCAATTATAGCTGCATTGGCCAGCTCCAGGGATCTGAATCAACCCATTGGATGAACCAATCAACGGTGCCAGCATACCAGCCCCTAAAATGGGAACCTGTAAAATGGATTCAGTTCTACGCCCATTCTCAGCAGGAAGTAGTTTCAAAAGATGAGATCATCGCCCCTGACCCCTAAAGGACTTTGGGCCCCATTGAATTGGAGGAAAATTGGAACTGTTTGTGAATGAACACCAAATTTTGAGTGAGAACCCTGTTACAAATGTATTTGGGACTGAGGATGGGAAACATGAGATTTGGGTGTTACTCAGAAAGGGTTCGCTATTAACAACTAAACAATAACAGTTAAAGAAGTTAACTACTGACAAAATTATAGAATGTTATTTAATTGAACACAATGTTCCCTTCAGATCATGTGATTATTTGTGAGATCATTGGATAAGTGCCAGAGTAGAAAACTGCTGTTGTAAACTCACTCAAAATTTGGTGAGTCCCTTGTACAATGTATTTGGGACTGAGGATGGGAAACATTGGGTTAATATTCTGGTGTTACTCAAAGGGTTCACAAAGCCAACTACTAACAAAATTAGAATGTATCTGCATTATTTAATTGAACACAATGTTCCCTTCAGAACATGTGATTATTTGTGAGATCATTGGATAAGTACCAGAATAGAAAACCCCTATTGTACTAGTGTGTCATGTATAAGAACTTTAATTCACTTTCAGAATTTACATGTGGAGTGGCTACTTGATAATTGATTTCCTGTCTACTCCCCCTTGGATGATTCTTTCTACAAAAGCAGGGATAACAGACCAGGGACCAGGAAAGTTGGTGGATTTTCCACAAACACTTGAAAGAGTGAGGAAACCACCTTCACCAGACAACTCAATTAGGATTAGATTAAGGGGACAGCAGCTGAGGGAGAGGTGGTTGATGGAACTTTGACAGAAGTTAAACCTCTGGCATCAGATTGCAGGTATCTCTCAGGCCACCATAACCTTGTTCCCACCTAACCCCGTTCAGCCAGTTACAACCTCAGTGTCACCAGCTCCTGTTCAAATTTCCCTCATACAGCAGTTCCAGCTAAAAGCCTTTCCCATGATTCCTTTCAGCTTTATTTTTTACTTAGTCTGTTGCCAGCAGTGCATTAATTTTTTCCCCCTGAGGCTGGGCTTAATTGACTTGCCCAGGGTTACACAGCTAGGAAGTGTTAAGTGTCTGAGACCAGATTTGAACTTGTCCCCCTGAATTTCTATCCACTGCACCACCTAGAGGCCCCCCAGTGCATTCATTTTTAATCTCCACAAGTCTTTCTGAAATGCTCCTCTAGTCCTGTTACCCCAGTTCTTTAATATTTCAGTATCCTCCATTGATATTGCAGTCTGGTAGTAGGCCCCTGAAGGTTCATGGTTTGCTTGCCTTGACAGTCTGACAAAATGTGCATCCTTCGGACCCTTTCTGTATCCTGGTAGCAGTGTTCCCTCAGCTGTCTATTCTTCCAAGTGGAGCAGGTGGAACTATTTCAGGTCTCACCTTTCCCTCCTGGGCTATCACAGACAGCATGGTGCATGCAGTGTCACTCCTTCCTCTCATAGCAGGGTTAGGATTGGCCGGTTGTGCCCTGTAAGGGCCGCTGTACTCTTTACAAGTGGTTCTGGTTATGTGCACAGATGACCTCAGACCTGACTCCATTGAATCGGCCATCTCAAAACCAGAAAACCAGTCTGATTCCCTGGCTGAGGCAGTACTCCAGAACTGTAGGGGGCTTGACCTGCTATTGCAATGGGCCTGCCTCTGTGCAGCCCTAATGGAGGAATGCTGATTTATGCTAACAATTCTGGGGTTATCAGGGAAAGTCTGGATGAATGGAGCAGGGTCGGGGGATGAACTGGTACCAGTTTAATTCCCATAATCCCTACATCTTTTCTTGACTTATCTGGTCTCACGTAGTCAAAGTTATGGTGCTACAACTATGATTCAAAGGAGTATCCTCCTAAAAGCAGTAGGGAATATTTAATCTTGGATTAATAGGCCACAGCTCCTATTCTTGGAAAAACTGGATTGGATTCAAAGGCCCAAACCTCCCCTTCATATTCTGAATCCTGTGACCCGCTGTGCTTTTGGGAGAGGGAGCACTTGAAACTTTTATTGGTATTTCCTGGAACATGCAACTCCCTGAAGCATCCCTGTTATATAGCAGTAACACCTGCAGCTGGGGCCCCTTTTGTCTCAAGGTTATGCTCATTAAACTTTGAGAGCATCCGGATGTTTCAAAAATTTCTTAGATTAGCAAAAACTTGTCATGTGTGCCTTTCCTTTGTTTCTGCCTAGCATTAAGCAATGTAACCTTTAGTCTTTGCTTTTGTAATTCCCACCTATGCTATAGAATCCCTTCCCCTTACTGGTTTTGGCTTTTGTAAACCCCCCTCCTATTGTTAAGGCCATTTGATTTGAGTAAATTGAGCCTGCAATAAACTCCACTTTAAAACTTCCAAGGTCTGCCTCCAGTCTTTTTATTCCTAGCATAAGTTTCATTCTGGGCCTTCCCTTTTCCTTTGGTCTTATACTGATTAGAAGGAATAGAGCAAATACGGCCATTTATCTATTCATGTATAAATGAGAATGTTACTGGCTCAGGGTGAAACCGTATCCCCTGTAATCTGTAAAGCAATCACTCTGAAATTGTGTCCCCTTTGATTCCCGGTCTCCCAGACTCCAGAGAGTCTAGGTGAAGGCACATTTTCTAGACTGGGCCTTTTCTAAGGCAAGCCACCCCTCCTCCCCACTCCCATTGAGCTTTTGGTTAGCCTGCTCTCCATTCAGGAAGCCTTCAAAGTGATTTTCATTCAATTGGAGATCTGGGTGACTTGAAACTCCAAGATAAGTATTTAGGTCTGAGAGCATTGGCTCTCTTTTCAAGTGGGAACCTTAGCTTCAGACTTCTATAAAGGACAATTCTGAACTCCGGATCTTTGCCGAAGTCCGAAGTAGGAAATATTCTGGAAGGGACTCTCTCCTCTTGGCACAGCTGCCCACTGATTTTCCTCTCAGTGCTAACATCTATTTTCCTAATAGGACTTTGTCATTCAGAAGTCTCCCTTCCTAGCAAAGCTGACTTCTCAGCACCAATAAACATCCTTTTTTGCCTCTGAAATTTAGCGTTTGTGAATTCTTTTCACGTTGGACCTGCACCTCTGACCAAAGAAGGGGATTCTCACAATTCTGCACTACCACTAGAACAGCATCATTACCACATATACCACCCCAAATTGCACCCACATGTCGGATAATTGTACACAGTCAATGGTACTAATAGGTATATACACCAAAAACTGCAGTTACTGGTACCCTAATTCCATTGTGCTAGCGAAAAAACATTACTACAGAAAATACACTGGGAAACATCCTACCTCAAAACCTCCATCCTGGTATATTCTGTCACTCTACAAATTATCCCTTTTACTTGCCAACTTGTAATTCATCTACTCTAGTGGAGCCAGAAAGTGATATCCTTGTTAAATACTATCCGTTTAAATTCTGTGTATGCCCCCTCTGGATATGTTTGTGGCACATCAGTCTATTTTTTGTTTTGTTTTTTTTATTGAGTTCCCGACACTTATTTATCATTTTTATTTCCCTTCCCTCCCCAACCTTATCCCCATGCCCAAAGCTTCAAATGATGAGGCCTCATACTTGGAAACTGGGGTTATCAGGAAAGTGGCTCTTCTCCGTAAAAACCGTGACAAATGGAGCAGGGTCGGAGATGAACTGGTACTGGTCCCTGTTTAATTCCTCCCTAATATAATAGGGAACAAACAATAATTCAAATAAATCACTTAGTAAAAAGGGATTCTGGTCATTTGCATGTAAATTAACCCACCAGGATACAGGAAGACCAACTAGGACCTTGAAATGAATTCCCTTTCTCAAGAGGACAACGCATGTGACACATCCCCAATACAAGACGTGTTACTAAATTAAAGCAAAGCAAAGACTTGTGTGTGTATTATTTTATTCCCATTCTGAAAGGACTAAAGCATTTTTTTTAGTACTTCTCAGAGATGGGAAAAATTGGTCACCCTCCACCTCCCAATCCACTTGGGTAAGTATAGGGTTTCCTTTGTCAGTGCATTTAAAATGTCTTGTGCTGGGTGAAAGGTGAAATGACTGAGGGAACAAAAGGTTCAGTCTCTGGAGCATTTGGGTTTATTAAGCAACACATGGTAAATGTTCAATAAGCTGGGACTAGACTTCCTTAGTGTAGGCCTGGATCCCAAATACTTTTTGTACCTTAAAAACAATGACAAATATTGCCAATTAATTAAAAGAAAACTATAACATTAGGTAATCGGATTTCTAACTGGTGGATCTTTCCCAGAAAAAAGAACAAATGGGTGGTTCTCTGATTTCACAAAAAGAAGTGTCCCACTCCCCTCAAATGTGTATAAAATATCAAAGGAAGATAGGAACAATAACTGATCAATGCAGTCAGTTTTTTTTTTAACACAACCTCCCTCCAAGAAACAGTTTTACCTCCACTTCCGGGAGGACGGGAAAAATAGAAAAATCTCCGCGAGCCAATCACTGCTCGGCACAGACGCAGGCGCAGTTTCCGCAGTCACTCCCCCTCTCACCCGGTGCTGAGTATTATGGGAATCGGAGCCTCCGGGTTCTGGTCAGCCCTGGCTGTTTACAGCTTGGGTGCTCCGCGGTGGGCGAATGCGGGTTTGGAGAATTTTAAGGGATAGAGTTTTTTAGGGATATTTTGTGACTCGTGCTTCGGGCTTGCTTTGTTTTCTTCTCGGGGTCGTGTTGGTAAGGGTTGTGAGAGCTTGGGCTTCCACAGCCCGCCCCGCCCCCTGCATTTAAGGGTTGAAGTGCAGCTGTGGTTTATGAGACCATAAAAGTAGCACAAGAATCATAACTATAGAAGAAAAAGATTGGCTACGTCAAATAAGGATCAATTTCGCGAATGAGCTCTCGTTGTGAGGCCCCATGGTGTAATGGTTAGCACTCTGGACTTTGAATCCAGCGATCTGAGTTCGAATCTCGGTGGGACCTGCAGAAAATTTTCCATTTCTGATTTACTTTTTCGAGTTTAAGGCTTTTGTAGAACGTGTTTCATAGAATTTTCCTAACAAACCAAAGAAATATGTAGAAAATCACTGACTTCTTGTGCGCCTTTAAAGAAAGACTCTTCCCTACTATAGAAACTAATCCGAACTCTTAAGTAAATAGACGAGGTGGCCGAGTGGTTAAGGCGATGGACTGCTAATCCATTGTGCTCTGCACGCGTGGGTTCGAATCCCATCCTCGTCGCATTCTCTTGCTTGCTAAAACCGTGGTTTTTAATCCTTTGTCTCGGCGAAAAATTGGTTGTTACGCACTTACAAATTCGTTGTCGCTTGGCTGTTTGTCACAGCTTCACCCAAGAGTGATTTCCTAAAACCCCCGAATTACTAGCTAAGAAGTACACTCTGGCTTTTATTTATTTCTCTGTCCACTTCTAGTGGAACAAACTAGACTTTTTATTCAGTAATGACCAGTTACCTGCCTCATCAGCCTCTCGGTCACATTTATTTTGCCTAAAGTCCATCTGTGAAACATCCATGTACACATTTTATTAAGCCTAATTTAACTGTTGGAGCTGGAGGAGATACAAAGATGCAGTTAGAAAAGCTTGAATGCCTGTTTTTAAGGAACCAAAATTTACGGTTTCTTTACATTCCCAGAATTTGCACTGGGGTTTTCTGACTTCAGACTGTTCGGCGCTCCCTTTTATCTCTAAAAAATGTGTCCATTCTCTGTTCAAAACCCATTTCTTCTATTCCCCTCTCCTGTAATCCTTAATTTGATTACTTCCTTATTTTATAGCAAAGGAACTGTGAAGCCGTGGCGAAATTAAAAATAGATCCCCCATTTCAGAAATAGAATCAGAAGCCATTGTTAGCTCGTTCTTTTTGCAGAGAAAGAAACTGCATGTATCTGACGTTAATAGAATCAAGGTGATACAGTCCCTGAAGCTCACCCTTTTCTTGACGTTGTACCCAAAACGACACCTCGTAGTCGGCAGGATTCGAACCTGCGCGGGGAAACCCCAATGGATTTCAAGTCCATCGCCTTAACCACTCGGCCACGACTACTATGTGCTTCTACTTATCTCATGAATCTTTCATTTCTTCATTTTCTTTCCTGTTCCAGTCCAGAATTTTATTTGCAAGTGAATTTCAATAAATGTAGACGTAACAGAAATCTAACATGTATGTATTTAAGTAAAACCATGAGTGAAGAACCGAATGCTTGATCGGATTATTCTAAAGTTTTAATAAAAGCTGTTTTAGCAAGATAGGCATGGCTGTATGATAAAGTGAATTCGAAAAGCCTAGTTTAGTTTTGCTAACAAATATGTATGCATGCATGTATATGTATGTATGCACACATGCATATTGATCTGAAGATGTGTGTAAGCATGAATGCATGTATGTGCATGTGTGTGTGTGTAGAGTCAGTGCCGTTTTGTAAAAAAATAGGTGTGATCGTTTTGGGGTCCTGAGTAGAAGAGTGATGACAAACCTTAAACTAACTGCTAGTTTCTGAAAGGCTTTTTTTTTTTTTTTTTTTTTTTAAATCGGTTCAGTGAAGGGGAATGATCTTCCTCAGTCCACCGGTACTTTACAAAAGTGCTCTAGAAGAGAACTAGTTGTACCTTTACAAATCTGTAGAGTGAACCCAATAAAAAGTTTCTTTTTGTCCCTGAGGTCTTGGGGCCTTTCTGAAGTCCAGAAAGGAGAAGTGGATGGATTCTAAATACCTAGGATTCAAGGCCCACTGGAGTAAAAGTTTCATGAGGGGCAAGATGTATCATTCATTCCTTGCAATTTCTTTGGGTCTAACACAAGTGTGTGCAATACATACCAATTTATTAATAAACAAACTGATAACGAATGAATGTAAGCATGAACATAAAACTTCTTGTTTGAGGTATTCTCTCGCCCTTCTCACAGTCCAACATTATCTTGAGAAATTTGTGATTTCTAAAAAAAAATACGGAAACATAAATTTGGTTCCAAAAACCTTCTCTAAGTTACATCTAATTACTTTTTGCTTGAGCTCAGAGGCCCACTTATTGCCCATTACCACTGGAGCAAGGCAAAAATACAATAATCTGTAATCTAGTCTTAATAAGATTTCTTTCTTTCTCCAAGGTCAACCCACTTTTTCTGGGACTTTATACTCTCAATTTTTCTTCATTTCATCTTTTCTGTTTCACTAATCATCTTAATTACCTGCAAAATAAGAATTGTAGACACATCAGTTAACAGTATTGATAATTAAAATTTATAAGTACAAGAGTAAGTTATAAAAAGATGATATTTTACTTTTTTTAAATGCAATTTTATTTTGCTTCAAGGTTTAATTCTTTCACCTCCCTTCCCATCCCCTAACCCCGATCTTTATAGAGAAAGGAAGAAAACCAAAACCTGTAACAAAGATATAACATAGTCAAAGAAAACAAATCCTGACACTGGCCAAAACACACATCAAAGGAACAAAGGAAAGCCTCCACCTGCACTCAGATTCTAGCATTTTTCTATCTCGAAATGCCTGGGATATTTTTGGATCCTTTTCAAGGAAATGAAGGTCCACACTTTTTTATTGATTAATGTTAAACTTCCTTCGAATTGCTTTTCTTTTTGGTTTTTTCCTTCCTATATTATATTTAAACAATATTTGTATTTTTTAAATGTAAAATTAAAAACAATTTTGAATTTGTAAACAAAAGCTTCATGTCACCCCTAGCAGAGGATGGTTTCGATCCATCGACCTCTGGGTTATGGGCCCAGCACGCTTCCGCTGCGCCACTCTGCTGACGACGTCGCATGTCTTTTTTTTATTCCTGCAATTGGTTGTCTCATTTTCACAAATGTGGCAGTCATTTTTCCCTTCGCTTTTTCAGAGATCTGTTTTTCCTAGAAGAAATCTTCCTGCTGTAGCCCCCGATCCTGAGTCTCTTACCCCCACCCGAAGGAAGACAATCGAAACTTGGCTCTAATTTGGGACCGAACCTGAGTCCAACAATCTTCCTATTTCTGCACAAACGCTTGAAAAGAGAAAGGAAGTGCTGCGTCTTATATGCCCATGTGAATCCTACTTTGAGTGTCCCACCTAATAGAAAGATGATTAATAATAATCTAGATATTCAGCGTCTTAATACGCTCCTTTCCCTCCCCAACAGGGTATGTGTGTATATTAAAGTCTGAGCAAAGTAAATACTAGAAGCATTTTGGTTTGGTTTCTAGTTCGCTGCTGGTCTTTTGGAGGTTTTGCCCGAAGCACCACAAGCAAAATAAAGAATAATAGAACTTTTCCTGCAATCGAGCTCTGAAAATGCCTTGCCTAACTCCCCCTCCCCCGAAAAAAGGGGGGACGAGTTCGCCATGATGGGATACACACCTTAGCTAAGCCAGCTTAGCTTTGTACATCCGTTGTGCCAGAGCCAGAAGAGACCCGGAAAGAGATCTAGTTTCTATCTAGTTCCCGCCCGCGCGCTTTCAGTTCCCAAACAGGTCGGCTCCGTGCGTATATAAGCGTGTGCAGGCTGCTTGCTTCCACAGTCTGCTGCAGCGGTCTGATCAAACATGTCTGGTCGTGGAAAGGGAGGCAAAGGCCTTGGCAAGGGAGGTGCCAAACGGCACAGGAAGGTGCTCCGGGATAACATTCAGGGCATCACCAAGCCCGCTATCCGCCGTCTAGCCCGCCGTGGGGGCGTCAAGCGTATCTCGGGGCTCATCTACGAGGAGACCCGCGGCGTGCTGAAGGTGTTTCTGGAGAACGTTATCCGGGACGCCGTCACCTACACCGAGCACGCCAAGAGGAAGACGGTCACCGCCATGGATGTGGTCTACGCCCTGAAGCGCCAGGGCCGGACCCTCTACGGCTTCGGCGGCTAAACTCTTACACCTTTCACAAAATAAAGGCCCTTTTTAGGGCCCCCCAACCTTCTCACTTTAGAAGGGCAGTAACATGTTTGCAACCTTTAGGAGTCGATTTTTCTACAAACAAAGCTTTGTAAATTTCTATCTTTATTGTAACCTTTCCTTTTAGGCAAGTAACCACAGACCTCCTGGCCATCTCGGGGTTATTTCAGCAGGGTTAGGGCCGGGATAGGACGTGGGTAAATTCTCTGGTGGGGAAATGATTTAACTAACCAAGTTCTAGGTCCTCTGAACGCGGTCCTTATGTCTTCTGGGATCGGGCTTGGCGCCTTTTTTCACCAGCCATTTTCCACCCCTTTGGCCCGTCCGACTAGGGACAATCTACAATTGAAAGTAAGTCTTCCTTTATCGCCGGAGCATCCAGCAGTCCCAGGGGGAAGGCGGTGGTAATTTTCAGCGTCTCATCATCCAAACTAGTTCTCACAGACTGTGCTGTGGATAATCTTATGTCTTCTCCCCCACAGAACCCTGTGCTCCCGGAGGAGGGAGGATTCTGAGAGGCTTTTGTACCCCATCAATTAGTATTCTGGAGGGAATCTGATCTGAGCAACCGCCACAGCTTGCATCCCTGCTCGCTCTGGGCCAAACCTGTGGGTCAGTTCTCTGGTGACCCGCAGGCTTTTGGGCAACCGGTGCAGATCTGACTGACCAAGAAAGGACACTTCAAAGGTTACCCTCCCCCCCTCGGCTCCCCGGCTTCTCCACAAACCTCAGGAGGTGTGAAGCCCTGCTCTCACCTTAAACATTTGCTGTGCCCTAAACCCTGCCACCCACTTCCCAGCAGCGTTCCCCGAAATTGTTCATGACTGCTGAGATAACTGGGTTATTAAAGCAGCCCCGATCTATGCGATTTTCCCCTCGAAAACCCCGATGTGGTCTAGTTCAGATGGCTCCAGTTCAGTTCAGATGGAGTTCTGTACTCGAGTCATGGAGTCCGACCGATTTGCACCTTCCACTTCTGCTCAGGGGGAGGTGAACTAAGTACCTTTGACCCGTTCCTTATCCCTAAGCAAAGGTAAGCAAGTGTGTCAATATCTACACTGATTCCCATGTCCTGCATGCCCAGGGTGCAATCTGAAGGACTCCTCACATCTGTTATCTCTTCCATGGAGCAGGGCTCCGCAGTCCATCTGTCTGCCCCGCTGGTTGTCATGCTGTCGGCACATAGCCACCTTGCTCATGATCCTTTTCAACTTCCTCAGTTCCCCTGTGATTTATTCCCTTTGAGTTTTTGATATTTGATTCCCTTTCCTGATTTACGCCCAACATACCTCTCTCCTCCTTCACCACCTTCTAACAATCTAGCTCCTAGATGGGTCTCTTCAACTGCCCTTGTCTCCCTTGTTCCTCTGTACCCTTTACGTACTCCCTCATGCAGCAAGTCCTTGAACAACACAGGACAAGAAGAACCGGAGTTCATGTCTGTTTTTCTGATTACCGAGAAAATAGGATTCTATCAAATTCATAGAAAGTTTCCCTTTCTCTTCTGACAATTTGACCTTATCTGGGGAACATAAAAGTTCATCTCTTCCTCCTCCACTGTTGAGAAAGAACATGGAACTTTGCCCAGTGCTATATCAACCTTCCCCAACCCAGTGGCTGTTCCCTTCACAGACCTTGAGTGGAACTACGGCTCTGACCAGGACAGGACAAATCCGGATTACATGTTCATTTGTCTCATAAAGGTGAAAACAAGTCTAAAGAAGCAGGTGAGCAGTGCCAGAAGGAGGTTATGCAGGGTTCTGAGGAAAGCCCCACAGCCAGAGCTTAGTTAGGGGACCCCCTTGGTGATACACTCATCTGCCTGCCTTTCTCCAGCTGGAGCCACTGTAGTCAGCACAAACTTCGTTTCCCAGCAGCTTCTGCTGCTATCCACAGGAAATTACAAAAACTGGACCAAGGCCCTCAAAGCCTGTTGAATGAACTCATGGAAAATGCTCTCAATTTTTCTTCTAAAGGGACAATGAGGATAAGGAATGCAGGGTCAGGGCCTGAGGTCAGCCATTGGCCCAGCTGCAAGCCCAGCTCCTAGCAGCAACCCTCGGCCCACAAGGTCCAGCTGGCCTGCCACCTCTGAAATGTTTCTACCACTGGTGAAGGAATTGCCCCATGAAGAAACCATCTCTTGGCCCCTGCCCCTTCTGCCCCTAAGGAAGCCATTGGAGACATGAATGCCCCTTCACAATGGTACCCCACTCTAATGATGGAGCAGCTGCCCCTCAGCTCCCTGCCATCTAAGACCCTCAGGACTCAGACTGATGGAATTCTGGGAACAATCAAACTTCTGATTAATATGGGAGCTAGCTACTCAGTCCTATTTCACTATTCTGGGCTCTTTCCTTCTGGCCTTCCTCTAATGGGCATCCACAGTGGTTCCAGAAAATGGAAGGACATAAGTGTCCTCCTTTGTCAGTACCAAGAACAGACTTTCTCCTGCCAGTCTCTAATCCTTCCCAGTTGCCCTGTGCCTCTGTTGTGGGGGGGACCTCATGGCAGAACTTGTTCATGGCTGACCATGTATCTAGGTTAGGTGGTTTCCAGCCCCCTTCACCCCCACCCCTCCACATACATACACTCTCCTTTGAATGTTTGGGATTCAGTAGACACTTCAGTCTGGGACAAAGGGGTCTTGAGTCATGTAACCCCTGCCAAGCCAGCTAAAGTTCTCAAAGACCCTCATTATTTTTCTCACTGCAAACCCCAGGCTAGGGTGGAATGCCAGCCCTTCATAGAGAAATTTCTGGAGCATTGCCTCCTTGCACTATGCTATTCCTCTTGTAATACTCCCATCCTCCCTTAAGAAGCTGATAGCCCATAACTGTCTGGTCTAGTACCTTTGATCTGGAATTGATTGCTATCAATTCTACTAACATACTTCTCTGTATTCCCACTAGGGAAGCCACTTAGAATATGAAAAGAGGATACCCTTTCCTACCCCATCCCCACCACCAGATGACAACTTCCATCCTTCTTGGGCCTTGTAGGATGTTGTAAACTTTGGATCTTCCACTTGGTTCTTATTTCTAAGCCCTTGTGTGAGGTTAGGGGTTAGACACCTTCCCTACTTTATCCCTCTCAAAGCCATTCACACTGTTTGCTAACAGTAAACAGCCACAGACTCTAAAGGTACTAATCCAATTCCTCAGGCCAGACCCCAGTCCAGGGGCTTGCTTTTCTAAACAGCTGGGCCCTGTGGCTTCTGGGTGAATTATCTGCTTCCAGACAGTGTCAGCCATGGCTATCTTCACCTAAGAAGCTTCTGAAATCATTTCAGGGTATTTCCTAGAAGTCCAGATTCCAGGAGGGCTTTGGTGACCTTAGAGGCCTTGGTTTGGGCAGGGAAAACCTTGACTCAGTTGGTAAAGCTATCTGTTAAAATTAAGAGTATTCTTGAAACCAAGGGCCATCAGTGGTTGTTAGTGCCTGATAGTGTCAGTGTCAATGCCTTCTCATTAAGTGCTAGATACTGCTCTTAGACACCCCCAGTCTCATGCTCAAGATTTACAACACCCTTATGTGGGGAAATCTGGGGCACTGATACATTGTTGGTAGAGTTGTGAACATATCCAGCTATTCTGGAGAGCAATTTGAAACTATGCTCAAAAAGTTATCAAACTGTGCATATCTTTTGACCTAGCAATGTTTCTACTGGGATTATATGCTAAAGAGATATTAAAGTAAGGAAAGGAACCCACATGTGCAAAAATGTTTGTGGCAGTCCTCTTTGTAGAGGCAAGGAACTGGAAACTGAGTGGATGTCCATCAATTGGAGAAGGGTTGAATAAATTGTGGTCTAGGAATATTATGGAATATTATTGTTCTGTAAGAAATGATCAGGAGGATGATTTCAGAGAGGCCTGGAGAGACCCACATGATGCTGAGTGAAATGAGCAAAATCATTTTACATGGCAATAGCAAGATTATACGATGATCACTTCTGATGGATGTAAATCTTTCCAACAATGAGATGATTGAGGCCAATTTCAATGATCTTGTGATGAAGAGAGCCATCTGCACCCAGAGGACTGTGAACTGAATGTGGATCACAACATTGCATTTTCACTCGATGTTGTTCACTTGCATTTTGTTTTCTTACTCATTTACTTTTCTTTTTGATCTGATTTTTCTTGGGCAGAAAGAAAATTGTACAAATATGTTTACACATATTGGATTTAATATATTTTAACATGTATAACATGTACTGGATTGTTTACCATCTAAGGGAGGGAGTGGAGGGAAGGAGGGGAAAACCTGAAACACAAGGCTATGCAAGGGTCAATGATGAAAAATTATCTGTGCATGTTTTGAAAAAAAAAAAAAACTTTAAAAATTAGAAAAGAAAAAGAAAAAGCCTTTAGAGAAAATAAAATAATAAAAAAAAAGATTTGGGACACCCTTACACTGCTATCCTCCCTGATCTTTCTACAAGTCCCCTCAAGTACTAGTGTGAGGAAATTCTTGATTCTGCCTTTTCTAGCTGACCCAACCTTGCAGACTCCCCTTTACCAAATGCTGATGCTGAATGGTTCACATGTGGCTCCATCCTCATTGACCCAGAAGTCAGGAAAGGGGATTATTCGGTCACTAATCACCAGGAACTTATTGATGCCCACAGGCCACTGACATTTCAGTGTAGAAGGCTGAACTCATTGCCCGGATCCAAGCTCTAGAACAGGGAAGAGATAATGAGATTAACTATCTACACTAATTCAAAGTATTCTTCCATGTGTTCCATGCCCATGGGACTAAAGGGGCTTTCTCACTACCAAAAATTCCTCCATCAAACAGTACAGAGATTTTGAGGATCCTCCAAGTCATGAGCCTCCTTAACAACAAGGCTGTGGTATATTGTAAAGGCAATCAGGTAGGGGATTCCCCAGAAGTTCTGGGCAATCACAGAGCCTATGGGCAGCCTCATGGCTGCAAAGGCTATCAAAGAGTTAGCCTCTCCTTCATTCTTATATTCTCTCCCCAACTAGATTTTGAGCCTTAGGACATCCTGAGGAAACCAATAAGTACATCCCCCAAGCTTTCACTAAGAACTTGGCAGAGTAGTTTCACTTCCCCTACTGGTCAACTTGCCATGCCACAGGCCAGTGTTTGGAAACTGATCTCTGACCTGCATCCAGCCATTGGTTGGGGGCCCCTGCCTTTGACACTCTCCTCCAAATTGTCTTTATGGGACTCAGACTTTTAGAAACAGCCTAACAGTCCAATTCCTTTCTCTCTCCTATCTTAATATCACTATTTAGCTTTCTTGGGGATCCTGGTTCCTCACTCTTCTTTCGTGTATCTTCACACTTATTCTTATCATCTTGCTCCTGATATTTGAATCCTGTCTCTAGATTTATGTCCTTCCTGGGGGAGTCTGATAAACTTCAGATAATAGAACAAGATGGCTACACCTCCACAGGGACTCCCCTTATACTCTTTGGATTCTACATATGCTCTATTTAAATCATCTCCTCCCACTCCCAACCACCCAGGAAGGACCCACTGAGGCAGGAACATCTCTATGTCCCCTATCAGCCTAAAGCAGCTCCACAAGATGAGACTTTCACTCCTATTTTCAAATGAATTTGGGAATCTTTTGTTCTGGGTGATAAAATTGAATCAAGTGAGTTGACCAATAACCTACAATTTAAGTAGCATACTGACAACAAAACCACAAAAGGCACTTTGAAATGATGTCTATACACAATCAACCCTCGATCACATTTTTCCCCCTGTCTTCTCATTTTAATAACATTAAATGTTTCTATTTCTTCTCTTCTCTGAAAATAGAAAAAAAAAAAAAAAGCAAAACAAATCCTTTCTTGCCTGTAGTACTTTTTTTTTTATTAAAGCTTTTTATTTTTAAAAACATATACATAGATAATTCTGCAACATTAGTCCTTGAAAAACCTTGTGTTCCAGTTTTTTCCCCACTCTTTTCCCACCCCTCCTTCTTTAGATGGCAAGTCCAATATATGTTAAACATGGTAGAAATATATGTTAAATCTAACATATGCATACATATGTATACAATTATCTTGCTGTTCAAGAAAAATCAAATCAAACCAGAAAAGAAAATTATGAAGAAAATAACATGTAAGCAAACAACAAAAAAAGTGAGAATGCTATGTTGTGAACCACACTTAGTTCCCAAAGTCCTCTCTCTGAGTGTAGATCTAGATCACATTTTAATGACCCGAGACTCATGAACATATAATTAACATTAATGTGTCTCTCTTTTCCATCTTGTCAGGGGAACCTGAATCTCCTGGGAAATTGCATGTGTACTGAATCCTTGGTCTTTTCTGGCTTGCCTTCTCAACTAGGCTAGGCTGCTGCCTCCCTTAAGAAGCACAGCCTGCTAAGTGCTTTATCCTATATAAATGCCCTTTACTTGGTTTGGAGATCTCCTGACTGAATTCTTTCAACAAAGTAACACTGGCTCCAAACCTCGTTAGTTATCCCCGGATGTGGCTACTGTAAAATATTTTAAAAGCCAGACAACTGTATTTATGACCCTGCAGGTAAAAGGAAACCACTCTAGTTTATAGTTTATAGATTGTAGCTAGTTCTCTATTCTCCTAGAAGACCATGACCTCAGGGAAAGGATGCCATAACTTGCAAGTAAATAGGATTTAAGTGAGAGAAGGCTGTGCAAAGTCACCAGTCTCACTTTCTCCTCCAGAGTTATGGGGCAATGGTCAGACATAGATCAGGCTGGCTGGAGAAGATCCAGGATAGATTATAGAGCTGATAAAGTTAGAGCTTCATTTTAGGAATGCAAATTGGAGAGGAGTGAGGAGAGATTCAGTAGAGCAATCAATTACTAGCTGCTGAATGAGCCAGAAGAGAGATGATGAGGGCCTGTGTAAGGGTCCAAGAAAGGTCAGGCCAGCACAATTGAGATGTAAGTGGACCAATGGTCTTTATCCCCAGATGTGCTTAAGAGTTGAGTACTTAGGGACTTCCTTCGTGGGTGGGACCTCCACCCATGGTGGGAACCTAGATCTCCCTCTGAAGTCTTGGTCAAGTTCGGGATGTAGACTTCATTGTTGATTGGCTTGTGTCTGTGACCTCATTGACTCTATTTAAGCACAGGACTAGGAACACCCTACCCTCTTCACTTCCCTCTATTTTCCCTTTTCTCCTTCCTCTTTTACTTGGAGCCTGGACTGGGAGGTTGATACTAAGGTATATGTGAAATTACTTCAATGTTGTCACTGACCCCAGGCCTAGATTTCCAATTGAATAAGACCACTTAAGCTTGAGCTTAGGAGTGGTCTGCGACTAATTTTCAGTTCAAAAGAGGGTGGGAGTTACTCTAGAGAAATATCAAATCCAGATTTCCAGCTAAATGAGGCACTTGAGTTCCAGCTAAATAGGAAGTGGTCCTAGGCTGATCTTAATGAAACCACTTTAACTGTCCCAAGGATGGGTCCATGTCAGAGGACTGAGGTCCATGTTTCAGGGCTCATCCCAAAGGTCAAGGACCGTTTTAAGGCTCTTCCATCATCTCCAACATATGAAGCTCAGTGTAATACTGGAGAAACTAAGCAAGACAGAGATTAGAGAGTATTAAATACAGAATTTATTGAATGGAGAGATTTATTGGGACCAATGGATCCATGGTTGATCCCAGGACTGAAGGAGACTTGTCTCAAAGAATCCAGCCCTGAATATTGGATTTTTAATAGAGTAACAAAAACAATGACATAATGGGTACCTGGATGGGGAAGACCTAATATGGGGAGGAACCTAGATGAGGAGGACATAATGGAGGGAGGTACTGGAGAGGCTCCTGATATTGTAATGATGTCTAAAGTGGATAAAGACCTTTATCCCATCAAACATTAAGAGGGAATAAATATAGCTTAAGGTCTAAGATATAAGACCTTTATCCTATCAAACATTAAGAGGGAATGGTTATAACCTGAGGCAGAGGAACTCAATAGGAGAATTAGGGAAACTGAGTCAGGACATTAAAAGTGAACTGTGGCACTACATCAAATTTGACCTCATTTAGCTCTACCATATTAAGTGCTGCTCATATTCAATGTCTCTCTGAGCAAATTCACTCTGTTAGTTTCATTTCTGTTGACTTGGAATTTGATTGTGTATTCAATGTAAAATATATATATATATGTATATATATTTGAAAATATGTGAAATATATATATATTTATAATATTCTTGAAATTATCCAATAATTTTTACCATTGCTTTAAATCCTCCCTAAAAGGGTCACATGCATTATAGTTGGAAAACATTTTCTTTAAAACTTAAAAAGAACAAAGAATAATCCTTTTTTTTAAATGTTGTTTTTATTGAAGAGGAGCCAACTTGAATTTAGACTAGTGTCAGCCTAGTCAACTAATCACCTAGATTTCCCAAAGGCAAACTAAAACAAAACAGACTTGGGTCAGACTCTCTTGAGCAGAAAACTAGACATTTGTATATATTGAGCTATTTATTGTCTATTCACCTATTTATTCATAGGCAGCATAACATAATGGAAAATTGGCATGCCAGCTTTGCTATCAGCCAGCTGTGCTTCTCTGAATGATTCATTTACTTAGCCATTCTAAGTCTAGTTTCTTTTGTTGTAAAAATAGAAAAATAAGATCTGACCTATTATCACAAATAGCTTTTAAAACAGATGCACTGTTTTTTATATTATTGTTAAATGAAAATGTGTTTTTGAGATCTACAGAATGTGCTAGGCACTATGGAACTTTTTTTTTTTTTTTTTTTTTAATGAATCATATAATCTTTTCCAATAACAACATCACAAATAGTCTTAGGAGTGTTTGTTTGTTTAGACAATTGGGGTTAAATGACTTGCCCAGGGCCATACAATTAGGAAGTGTTTAAGTGTCTGAAGTCAAATTTGAACTCAGGTCCTCCAGATTTCAGGGCTGGTACTCTGCACCACCCAGTTGCTCTCCACTGTCCCACCTATCTGCCACACAGCTGTCCCTTAGGAGTGGTTATCAACAAAATTCCAGTATCTCTAAAAGTTGTCTTTATGAACTACTCTCCCCAGCCTTCAGTGTGTACCAAATAGATTGGATCTATATTCCCCTCTTTGTTCATTCATTTATTAAGCATTTTTGGAAAATTCAAAGATTGCATGCTAAATAGTCCCTGGCATTATAAAGACAAAATGAACCATGGAGTTTAGCCTTTAGGAATTTAGACTTTACTTGGGATGCAACATTTTCACAGAAAAATAAATGTAAGATAATTTGAGGAAGGAGACAGCAGTAAGGGCTTGAAGAGAGGCATAGAAGGTAGTAAATCTAAGGTAAGCCCTGAAGGAAGCTAAGGATTCTAAATTCAACACAAACTGGTCAACAGCCACGAGATTCTAAAGAAAATATAGAATTTCTCAATTGGGCTGAGTTGGTGGGAACACAAAGAATGTGAAGGGGAATGTTATTTAATATCTAGAAAAGTAAACTAGAATCAGACTGGAAAGCTTCAGCTGAACAGTGGAGGAGATTCTATATTCCTCAAAAGGCAGCAGGAAAGTGATATAAATTGTCCCCCTGATCTTTGGGGGGGAAGGGTTAGAAAGTCCCTGAATTGAAACCCCTTCCAGCCTTTGGAGGGGCCTCAACCCACCCTCCTGTTCATAGAGGAAACTCCCAAAGAAGTAATTTCATTCAATTCAATTGGAGATCTTGGCCTGGGGCATAATAATCACTATTCTCTATAGAGTTGAAAATTAGTGTCTCAAATTCATCTGGAGATTGGTCCCGAGCTCAGGGCCAAAAAACTCCAATATAATCAAAGCCTGTAAACCCAAACCTTCACAAAAGTCCTGACAGGATTTTGCCTTTTAAGAAAGCTCTTTCCCCCCTCCAATCTCACCTCATTCATTTGAGTTTGTGAACTCTTTCTCAAAGCCTGCTACCGGTCAGGGATCCCATTGTTGTCAGGGGATCTTTCAACCCTCATTTCTCACACCTCAACAAAAGTACCAAAGATCTTGAGAATATAAACAGGCTTATTTGTACTTTGGGACACTATCTGGGCAGCTCAGTGGAAAATGAGTTAGAAAGAGGAGAGATTGATAGTAAAGAGTGAGACCATTTAATAGGATATTTCAAGACCTCTCCCTCTTGACTTCATTTGAAATATTTCATGTATATTCACCAGGTCTTTCATTTTTACAACTTTCATCTCTCTTACCAATCTAATTAGTTACTAAGTTCTAGCCACAATATACCTGCAAATCCCATGTCATTTTAGAACTTTGTTTCAGTCAGAGTGAAATGAAAAACTTGGAGGAATACTCATGTCCAAAATGCACCACTGCCACTGTGTGCCTTTGGATGGGCTACTATTCTCTGGGACACAGGCTCTATAAGAGAAGGAAGGGGTTGAACGACATGACTCTAGATCTAGATTGATCTTATAAACGAAGTTCAAGGTCCTCAGAACGGGCCTTCATTGGCACCCTAGATGAACTACTTAAAGGGTCATCCTTTGGGTGAGCCATTTGTATGAGTCAGTCCTATCTCTACAATGAGAAGACATTAATGTAGATGGCCTAATTCCTTTGCATAAATGGAAAACATATTAAGTGTTCATTATGTCTTTATTAAGTGCTGACATTAGAAATAGAATAATCCATTAATTAAGCTAATCCACTGCTTTCAAAGAGCTCACATTAACATAGATAGGAGGCTTCATTTAGAGGACTAGGGGGTCCTTAGGGTACACTGGGAAGGCACATGAAAATACTTGGGAGACTAGTGTAGTGCAGCTGAGATAGTAAGGCTTGGTGGCTTACCATTTTAGCAGCAGGCTTATATATGGTAGTTCCCTGTTCATTCATGTCCACTCAGGGAAAGGAAGGGAGAATAGGGGGGACCATTCAGAATTTAAGGAGCTGGCCTGAAGAACAGAACAGAACAGAGATTCTGTATTCCTTCCTGCTAAGGTCAGGTCAGGATAAGAATGGTCAGTATACAGCAAGGAGGGGGAAAAGGGAAGGGATTATTGGCAGAAGTTTTGGGGAAAGGTAAAGTTCCAGATCTGCCAAATGGCATTTTAACCCTACCCAAGGTGGCAAAGTAGGGATGGGGAGATGTAGCAGACCATCTCAGGTCCCTGGACTTGAGGTGTGCTATTCTTATTATTTCTTTTGCTGACTTTAAGCCCATGAACATATCTTTCTATTGTCATTCTCTACCTTGTTCACAAATCATCTTTCATACCACAGACAGGATAATATTTCCTACACATGAATCTCAACTGCCTGCTATTGTCCATTGATAATAGCCTTGCCTTAACAAGGCAATAACAGACAATTATAAAATCTTTTGCAATATATTGCATTATAATGAAAAGCCTTTCCCCTACCCCACATCCCATTTTTTATTATGAAATGAGATAGATTCAAATATTGCCTCTGATACTGCTTGTGGGATCTGTTTCCTCATCTACTAAATGATATATTTGGAATAAATGACCTCCACGCTCTCATATAAGTCTATGATATTATATCTTTCTGAACATCTCATATTACTTTCTGCCAACTAATATACATTCCAGCCAATTTGTGAATTATATTTCCAAAGACAGACATGTTGTGTTTCCTCAACTTTGTTTGTAGCACTTGAGGTGACTTGGAAAATCTGACTTGATTTTCACCTCTGAAGTTTAAGATCTGTGACCATTGGTGAATAATTTCTCTGAGCTTCATTTTCCTCATCTTTAAAATGGAGGATGGGTGGTACTATCAAAGGATTGATTAAAAGAAATTTAAATCAATGATTTAAATCATTCTGCAAACATTAATATGCTACCCAAAAGAGTGCTAGCCATTAATATTGACACTATAAAACTATAAAACAGAAAGAGAACTTTGCTGTCATCTGTATTGTGAATAGTGGACAGAATTGTAGAGCAAAAGTCATGGAAATTTGAATTAATATGACTTGAGACATTTATGAGCATACTTTAATTTGCCTCAGTTCATTCATCTGGAAAAAAGGGGAGCAGAATAATACCCACCTCCCATGGATACTATGAGGGTAATATGAATTTATATTTGTAAAAATACTTTGTAAACTTTAAAAAAGCATCCTACAAGTATGATGGATTCCACAAATTATAGAATCTCTCTATATTTATGTTGGTTTTCAGGTAAAAATCAGAAGCATATTTTTCATGTTTAACATCCAAACCTTGGACAAGTTAAAGCTGTTCTTATTTATGTATTGCTGATAAATGACATTATAAGGAATTTTGTAATAAGGAGATAATTTTGTTGTGCCACAGTTTCCTTTTATTGTTCTGCCTCAGTTTCCCTAAATTGTTCTGCCTCAGTTCCTTGAATTGTTCTGCTTCAATCCCCCAGTTGCAACCCTCCTTCCTAAGCAGTTGGACTAAGATAATTAGGGCTGGGAGCCCTGACCATTGGCATTCCATGCTAACATATCTCTAAGTTCCAGACTTTCTGTTTCTAGTGACTACCCCCTTCACTCCCAGTTCATCAGAATTTATGGTCCTACCCCCAACCTGTCAGAACTGAATTGATGGTCCCTTCCTGGAAATTCCCTGTTTTCAAACACCATCCCTTGCCTTTGTCTACTCTGATCAATTAGTGCCATATATAAATCATTGGAATCTCACATTTGATACTGGATTCTTTGAGATGAAAGTCTAATTCAGCTCTGGAGTCAGAATGGAATTTGCTCTGCTTCCAGACTATTTGTCCCTCTCAGAAACCCAAATAAAATATTAAAAACTCTCTAATTTGTATTTTGCCTCAGTTTTTCCAGAATTAAAATTTATTGATTTTTCTGAGTGCTCTCGGGGATCTGAAAAACCCGAATTCTAGTTCTTGATGTTACTCATCAGTTGTATGGCTTGGAGCAAATCCAAGGATCCTAATTCTTTCAAGTTGGGTGATTGGATTAGTTTGCCTTTTTTTGTCCTTTTGAGTCCTAAAATTTCATGATTCAATAAACACTAGCAAGTATTACAATTTGCATTTTTTATTTTTGTCATGTTCACCCACACCCACACTACATTAAAAAGGTTTTGTGTGAGCAGGTTAAAGTTGACAGTACATGGTTAAATAAACCTTGGTGGCTATGGAATCAGTGTTGGGAAGCAGATTGTTAACAGAGAAAGGAAATTTTATATCAAATCTAATTTATGTATGATATTTATCTGAGTCCTCTCCTAGGCCTCATTTTTCTCATCTGTAAAATAAGCTAAGAGAGGGTCTAACTAAAATTAGGAATTCTTAACCGTTAATATAACACACACATGCACATTAGTAACTATTTTAATACTACCTTTGAAATCCTATGCAGTCTATTTTAAGCATTTAAAAACGTTCTGATTTTACATGAGCCAATACATGGTGAAGGGGATAGAACCAGGACAACGTTGTGCAGTTAAAGCAATGTTGTTCCATGAAAAATTGTGAATGACAGATATTTTCAGTAATAAAATAATACAAGACAATTTCAAAAGACTAAAGATGAAGTACACTATCCACCCCCATTGAAAAAACTTATATTGATTAAATACAGACTGAACCACTGTATTTCCATTTTATTTCTTTCATTTTTTTCTCTAGTCTTCTTGCACAAAACGAATAATATGGAAATGTTTTACATAGGTGCACATGTATAATCTTTTTTTTTTTTTTTTTTAATTTGCTTATGTCAGGGAGGAAGGTAGGGGAAGGAGAGAGAGAAATATAACTTGGAATTCAAAATTTTAAATTAAAAAAAAGTTCTGAAAAGGTATGCCCATCTGCCAAGGAAAAGGGACTGCTGATACAGCAAAAGATATGAACACCTTAACTAAATAATCTGTGGGATCCCTTCCAGATCTAACTCATGATTTAGTGTGCAAAGTTGAAATCAAGTAAATCTTAGTGCTCCATTTCGCCCTGAACTCCTCAGGAAAGGTATGTATGAAAGACTTAGTTCTTACTTGTATCTTGCCTTTTTTTTTTTTTTTTTTTTTTTTTTTTGCAATCTTCCCGCGAATTTTATCTATAAAGATTTAATCACCCCCCACCCCACTCCTTTTCTGAACCGAAATCAAGGTAAGAAGATGTTGGTTGGTCTGTTTTCCAATTGGAGGGGAATCTATTCTAGAAGTTATGTGTCTTTAAATGACGTATCTTGAATATAGTGGGCAGGAAACCACTTCAAAGCCCATGGCCCCGCCCACAGTTTCAGCTCTCAAACAGGTCGGCTCATTGGATATATAAGGGAGACTTGCCTGAGTGCACTATCAGTTCTCTAGGACTAGCTACCTATTAACAACATGTCTGGTCGTGGTAAGGGAGGTAAGGGCCTTGGTAAAGGAGGTGCCAAGCGGCACAGGAAGGTGCTCCGGGATAACATTCAGGGCATCACCAAGCCCGCTATCCGTCGTCTGGCCCGCCGTGGGGGCGTCAAGCGCATCTCGGGGCTCATCTACGAGGAGACCCGCGGCGTGTTGAAGGTGTTCCTGGAGAACGTGATCCGGGACGCCGTCACCTACACCGAGCACGCCAAGAGGAAGACGGTCACCGCCATGGACGTGGTCTACGCCCTGAAGCGCCAGGGCCGTACCCTCTACGGCTTCGGTGGTTAAAACAACCGCAAAACCGCCTAGGAAAACCAAAGGCCCTTTTCAGGGCCCCCCTCCACTGTCTAACAAAAGATCTGTAAATGCTAGTGCGGGTGACTTTTTTTTTTTTTTTCTTACGCAATTCAGGATTCTGCTAATGCTGTTAACAAAGTATCCTTGAGGGAGAAGGTTTGCTCAACAAAGTATCCTTGAGGGAGAAGGTTTGCTCTTAATCATCTCCTGAGCCGTTTGCGCAAGTTAGCATTCCTCCATTCACGTTTGTGTAATTGGCACAAAATGGAGTCCCTTAATGTATAGGCTGTAAGCAGAGAAGCTTATCAGATCCTGAGAGGCGGGGGGGGATTAAGCCAATCGAAGTGTACTCCCGATTCGATACCGGAGCCTCTTGTCCAATCAGAAAAGCAGCTTATGATCCGGACAGGTTGTCATCAGAAGCATATTTTTCATGTTTAACATCCAAACCTTGGACAAGTTAAAATGTATGTATTGCGTCCTAAATTACGAGCTCTTCCATGGACCACTGGAAATTTTAAAAGCTCCCTTAAGTGGAAAAAGGCAACCACACAGGGGAAGAGTGGCTTTTGGAAAATGCCTTTCAAACACTGAGAAACGAGTCGTAGATCCTTTTACTTTGGGGGCGTCGTGAGTATTGAGAACAGGAAGGTCTAGGTATTATATTCTAGTGTCTTTGTGTACGTGTGTTTAAAATGGCTCGTTTCATTCAGTTTATTCTGGATCATTTCGAGTTTTAGGGATTATGGGAGATTTCGAGATAAAATTCAAATGCCAAGAATTGGCCAAAAGAGGGTGGAAAACATTTTCCAATTAATTTACAATTAATATTCAGAAAAATAAACTCAATCTATGAGTTAAGGGAGATTATATTCTTAGAGACAACATATAGCTTTTCTAATAAATACAAGGTAGATACAAATTAAATGGGAGATTGCTTGGCAAAAAACTAGCAGTTTGAGTATTGGGGAAAGACTCCCCGGAAGAGGAAGTGCTTGGATTGAGTCATAGGGAGCCAGAGAATCAAGAAGTGGGTGTTTAGGAAGTCCTGAGTTCAAATGCTGTCTCACACAAAATGTGATAATTAATTAATCTCTCTTTGTCTCAGTTTCTCCCATCTGTTTAATAGGAATACTAGGTGCCTGCCTTCTAAAATCGTTGTAAGAATCAAAGGAAATAATACATGACAAGTACTTTGCAAACCTTAAAGTGCTATATGATAGTTAACACTAACCAGTATTCTCTGAAAGATAATCTTGAGGCAAAAATAACCCAAAAACAAAAGCCTATTTATTTCACTCATGTCACATTTTTCTCAGCTGTCTTTACTTGTATGAGCTTACACTGTAATACAGGAAAAAATCCTGACCAGAGAGCAGAAATTGGTAGAAACAATGAGTTTATTTGATTGTGCTTTGGGAAATGGAGATGCTTGTGGAAAGGAGAAGGGATTAGCTGTAAAGACATTGCCTGTGTTCTTGAAAGCCTGAAGACAAAGGGTGGTTGAGCTAACCTGAAATAGTGGGCAGGTGAAGCAATCCACCATCTGTCCCGTCCAGCGGGGCAAGAACGTGCACCCTAGAAGAGAAGAGGGAACGGGGGACAGGAGACAGGAAGAATGGAGACAAGACAGGCCTTCTGATCCAGTCTCGTTTATTGTAGGGATAAGCACAAGCATATATAGTAATGGCTCCCCACAGGTCCCCCTTTTTTCTCCTTTAATTGTGGAGAGAGTTGGATGGTGAATTTTATGGCCCCTTGGCCTGTGCCTGGCTTAGGTTGTTCCCCTGGGGAAAGGTCTTACCTGTCATGGGAAGGGTGTGGCATATCATGCACTTCCTGGCTTAGGTTGACCTTGACGGGGAATCTTACCCGTCATTGGCTAACCAGGCCTTGTTATTTGGGGGCATCTCTCCATCTCCACATAAGAATCAGGGAGATCGCCTGTTAGGAGGCGATGGTAATGGACCTGAATGGGTTTTGCCAAAATACTGTCTATCTGAGTTTTAACAAAGGCCATTAGTTTCTGAAAAGCCCAGGGCCCAAAGAACAAAAGTAACAGGAAGCCAAGGAAGGGTCCCAGTAGGGAAAGGAGATAGGGAAGGACTCCATGCAACCCACTCCAAAAGGGGGGTTTTCAGATAGTTCTTTGTGCCTCCTCACTAGGTTTTCTTGGAGCTTCTTTATCTTGTCTCGCACAATTCCAGATTTATTGGCATAAAAACAGCATTGTTCCTGTAGGGCTAAACATATCCCACCTTGTTCTGCAGTGAGAAGATCTAAACCTCTTCTGTTTTGTAATACTACTTCAGCCAAGCTATCAATCTGATCTTGAAGGTCATTTCTAGTACCTGAAGGGGCCTGGACATCATCAATCAACTGGTTGGAAAGTTTAGCGTAGGAATGAACAGCTACTCCTAGTCCTCCCGAACCTACTACAGCCCAAATAATTCCTAGACCTACAAGCAGTGGTACCAGGAGGACAGCCCTTTTTTTACGGCCTCCTATGTAATCAAGGCTGGGGGGGGGGAGGGGACTGGTTCGTCTCCTGGAATGATATCAATGTCTGGAAGGATGGTAGCTTGGATGCACTGTCTTGACCATTTTGTGGGGAGAGCTGTGAAAGCCAGGTTTCCCCCACATATGAACACCTGTCTGGGGGTGGGGCAGAGGTATAGGTAGAAATTGAGGAGCAATCAGCAAAGGTCATAAATCCCACATCAATATCGTAAGTATTATTCTGTGGGGATCATTGAATGCACAAGGTTCGACTAAATCCTACAGGCTGAACATGGAAAGGGAGGGCAATGGTACAATTACCTTCAGGTAGAGGAATATTTGTGTTATTTGTGGGAATAGCAAGGAGCATGGGTGTGCCAAGGGCCATACACAGCCAGCAGTTGCTTGCAAGGGTGGGATTGGTGGAGTTCAAAGCTCTGAGCATGGCTTCTAGAATAGTAGAAGTCTGGGTGTCAAGGTCTATACCTCAGGATTTTGGTAGTGCTAGGGGGTGGTAGTCTAGGGGAGGGTACATTTGTGTGGTGAATATCTCAATTTGTTGTTGTACTTCTGTGCCATGGTACTGTCTGTACCATGTCTGTTGGTACATCCCCATCTGATACAGGAGCATGTAAAGGCCAGCAAACATCTTTTCCAACAGTGGCCAGGCAGGAGGCTTGTGCATATTTTTGTGAGTGGCCTTGGGGATCTTTGCTTACAATTTCTCCTCCAACGGAGCCACTGTAGGTTCTTTGTAGTATGGCTGTCAGGTATATTTTACATCGGTATGGGTACACTGTTGGACATGGTTGTAACAGGAGGAGTGCATTGCTACAACTGTGTAGCAGTTACGAGGGCAGGGCCCCCACTGACCATCAGTTGGGGGGATTATGTTAGGTTTTTTCACACATTGGTAACTAGTATATGAGCTACTCCCCCGATAAAGTTTGCTTAACTAAATAAGCTGTGGCTGAGCCACAGTCAGTGACATGGTAAGATGAAGGGGTCACTGTGGTGTACACCCCTCTACACTCACAGGGGCCTCCATATAGCTGTTGGAATAACTTGTCCCTATCTGCCAGTGGCCCAAATCCTCCTCCTGTCAGGGGGTCGAGGATTAACAATGTCCGGAGCAGGATCATGCAGCTGGTTGTTTCCGTGACCTGTAAAGAGAGAACTTGTCTCAGGGAGAATCATCTTCCCTGGAAAATGTTTTATTGTTATTTTCTGAGTGATTACCTATTTGTTTTACCTAGGCACTCTGGCAACCACCTGGCAGAATTGGAGTGCCAGAGGTGATCAGCTGCAGTTTTACCATTGATGTCAAGATGTAGAAAATTCAAAATGAATAAGGCACGGTTGAGGAGGTTCTGAGGGGATTCTTTAATAGGGTACTGTACGGAGTACCCTTTTTTAGTTTAAGAATGGTGTTTTTAAGGGTTTGATGAGCCCTTTCCTCTATGCCTTGGCCTTGGGGGTTATAGGGAATGCCAGTGACATGTTGAATGGAAAGAGTGGCACAAAAAGCTTTGAAAGCTTGACCGGTGTATCCAGGGCCATTGTCAGTTTTAATGGAAGTAGGCATTCCCATGACTGAGAGGCAGGCTAGTATGTGAGTGATAACATGCTTGCAGGCTTCTCCAGTTGGAAGTGTAACAAAAAGGAATCCACCATGAGTATCTATGGTCATGTGGAGGCATTTAAGATTCCCGAAGTCGGGGAGATGAGTGACATCCATCTGCCCCACTTCATTTGGGAGTAGTCCACGTGGATTGACCCTGAGATGGGGTGTAGGTAAGAAGGTGACACATGCAGGGCATTGTTTAACTATCTGGCGAGCTTGTTCACGGGTGATTTTGTATAGAAGCCTTAAAGTATGAGCATTAAGGTGATGTAGAGAGTGAGCTTGCTGAGCCTCATGTATAGCAGAAGAAAGATGGGTATAGCATGAGGGAGTACCAAGGTCAGCAAGGGCATTCCCTTCAGACAAGGGCCCAGGGAGGCCGGTGTGGGCACGAAGGTGACATAGATAAAAGGGTGCAGGACGGGAATGAATGGTGGTCTGAATTTGAAGGAATAGGTTGATGGCAGCAGAGGCAGTCTTGATATACGCCACAGTTTCAAGAAGGGGACAGACTGGGCGATGTACGTGCTGTGTAAATGTTGAGGGGAGTGTGAGGGTATGTGTGGAGGACAGTAAATACTGCCGAGAGTTCAACAAGCTGGGCAGAAGTGTAAGGTGTAGAGAGAGGTAGTGCGATCGGGGATGACAAGCGGCAGTGCCTGTGGGGTTTCAGGTCTCCCGTGGTAAGTTTGAGATAGGGGCGGATCCAATTAATATCTCCCAGGAGTTTCTGAAAATCATTTAAAGAAACCAGATGGTCAGTCCTGAGCTTAAGGTTGGGAGGTTTAATAACTGTCCCATGGAGATCAAAACCTAGATAAGTGTCAGGATCCTTGGGCTGGACCTTATCGGGTGCCACCTGGAGGCTTTTGGAGTGGAGATTTGCATTAAGGCATCACAGCAAGCTAGAAGAGCAGAGCCACCCCTTCCGTCTATGAGAATGTCATCCTTGTAGTGAAGGATGTATAGGGAAGGCCAGCGATCCCTTATGGGATTGACAGTGAGAGCCACAAATTTCTGGCACAGAGTAGGACTATTCGCCATTCCCCCAGGAAGGACCTTCCATTGGAAGCGGGACATGGGTTTTTGGAAGTTAATGGTGGGAAGGCTGAAAGCAAAGCGCTGGCGATGGGCGGGGTGAAGGGGGATAGTAAAGAAGCAAAAGGCGGGAATGGGAAGACGTAGGCGCAGGGCGGGGGGGGGGAGCGGGGGCGGCGGGGGCAGGCTGTTGGGAGAGTTCTGAGTCTAAAAAGCCTGAGTTCCTTTAAAAGGTCATTGCGCTCTTTTGTGAGTTGTAAAGTTTCTCGGAGGGATCGGACCTGCGTTTTCAGGTCGCGGGGAGAGGGAGCGGGGGCGGCGGAGGGGGCAGGAGCGGTGTTAGAGGAGGAGGGGAAAGCGGGCATAATGCAATAGGGTGGCGGGCGCAGAGGGGCAGTAATGTTAGCCTTAGGAAGAACAGGAAAAGCACAATCAGGGTCCTTGTATCGGGCGGCTTCTCCTCCTAGTTCGGCTGAGCTGGCAGGGTCCAGCGGGCTCGTCCCTCAAAGCTACCAAGGGATTCTCCCCGAGAGAGGGGTAGATTTTTTTGTCCGTAGTCTTAGCGGGGAATTGTTTGAGGTCTTGTCTAAAGGCGCGGTAATGGACACAGAGTCCTCCTCCTTTTGTTCTTTTTCATTGTTAGCTGGGCCTAACTCAAGACTAGAATAGGTGCGCCTGAGAGCACCTTCCAAAAAGGAGGCGCTGTCCTGGATGACTTTATTTACATCGTCATCGTGGCGATGGACGGCAGTGAGATCTTTGATGCACTCCCAGTAGTTAAAGGCTGTGAGGGGGACCTTGTCAGGCCCAAAAGTTCTGTAATAGTCATTCACTCATCCACTCTTCCACCTTTTTTCATCTATAGTGCCCTCTTGTGGGAACCACGGGCAAACGGCCTCCAGAAATTGAAACAATTTTACCAAGTCCTTTTTCTTAACCTTTACTCTACGCGTCCTTAAAGAGTCTTTGAGAGCCTCAATAAATGGATCGTGAACACTAATGTCCTGTCCCATTGTGCAGACGCCTCACTTACCTCGGGTCTCTGTGCCTCGGGTCAGGCGGGCCCGCGGCGACCTTTCTTTCTATTTCTCAGACTGCAGTCTTCCTTTCTCCAAGAGTTCGATCCGACAGAAACCGTTGCCTGTTCCATGATTCTTCGAGCCCCACGTAGGGCACCAATTGTCCGGTCCAGCGGGGCAAGAACGTGGACCCTAGAAGAGAAGAAGAGGGAACACAACAAGCGCGACAGAGATACTAGGAAAGTGAGGAAAGTAAATGCTCAATGAACACTGCTGCCCTCCACCCCCAACATAGCCTTCCCGTCTTCCTTATGCCCTTCCTGCCCTGCTGAGAGGCTATATTATGAACTATAAATGTCAAGCCTCTGGTTTCTGGTGAGCTGAAGGGATGTTTAACTTGGGAGAAAGTAAGAAAACAGAATTTATTAAGCATCTACTATATTTCCAGCACTGTGCTAATCCTTTTACAAATTTAACCTTTCCACATCAACCCTGCAAGGGAAGAACTATTATTATCTCCATTTTACAATTGGATAATCTAAGGCAGACAGAGGTCGTGGTTCTTGGCCAGGGTCCCATAGGTAATAAGTGTCTAAGGCCAAATTTGAACTTTGTTTTGGCACTCTTAACTTACTGGTCATCTAGACCTTGAAATCTCTCAAAATAACAGCTTTTCCTCAGTGTTCATTCTCTTTATTTAAAGTATTCTGCTCCCTCTCCCCGCGACCTGAAGATGCAGATCCGATCACTCCGAGAAACTTTATTACTCACAAAAGAGCGCAATGACCTTTTAAAGGAACTCAGACTTTTAGACTTAGAACTCTCCAAACAGCCTGCCGCCGCCGCCCCCGCTCCCCCCGCCCGCCCTGCGCCTAAGTCTTCCCATTCCCGCCGTTCCTGTTCGGAGTCCTCTAGCTCTCTCCAACCCTTTCCTGTAATTGAAACCCACCCTGTTATATAGCTCCTTGTTAATATTTTCTTCTGTCTTACCTTCTGTGACTTCCTCCTGCTTCTCCGTTTACCTAACTACTCTTTCTCAATCTCCTTTACTGGTGTTTTTCTTCACCCCTTAATGAGTTCTCTCCTTGGAGCTTTCTCTGTCCTTGTCTCTCTCTCTCCTCCGTCTCTGTCTTTGTCTCTGTTTCCTCCCTCCCTCCCTCTCTGTCTGTGTCTGTGTCTCTGTCTCTCTCTCGTTCTTAGTAATTGCATCAGCTCCCACTGCTTTAACATTGCTGTAAACCAATGACTCCTAAATCTAGAAGTATGTGGTATAATAAATACCGATCTGGAACACGAATCTCAGAAACTTCAAAGACTTCAAAGCTGCCTTTCTATACCTGTTTCTTCATCTGTAAAAAGGGGGACTGGCAGGGATAGGAGAAGTAGGACTGCTGTGATTATTAGGGATCAGGCAAATAATGGTGTCTGATATTGGGGGGAAGGGGCTTATATTGATAATTGTCGTAATAAAGTTAATAACTCCTAGAAGCCAACAATACTTCAATTACTGCCCTACTTTCCCTACTATCTGGTGTCTGTAGTTGTGTAGCTATTTCTGACATTATGTGTCTAAGGATATGATTTTCTTAAGATTTTGTGCTACTCCTCTTTACTCTGTAGAATGTAAAACAACTAAATACGGGTGTGTATACATAAATCCGCACACAGTTATATTAATAAGTAAAATCTTTATACCCTTGTAAGGGTCTTCATATACTAGAATTCTGATTCACATGTAGAATACCAAAGGGTGGCCTTCAGGGAATCACAAGCAGCTCAAAAGGCCTTATAGTCATTAGTTTAGCATTACTGAACTCCCTGGGAGTTCTGTTTATATCAACAGGCTGGTATTCATTGTCCCTTACATCTTGTTATCTTCCCTAAAACTATATGAGAAGGGTTCTCCCTCTTTTTCTCAATAATAGTTTCATAGTTTGCTTTGCATCTGGGCTGAATGTATCCACAACAGCTGGAATCTTGGATAACTAATCAATATAAAAGGGGCCAAAACATAGTCCTGGAAGAGGAGGAACAGATAATACCCTGAGGTGCCCCAGTTGTCATCCTGGAACCATCATAAATGACACATCAGAGAAAAGACTTCCACACAAAGAAGGAAAACTAAGATTACATCTTGAACATCAGCAGCTACCAAAGCTTCTAACTTATATTGGGTGATTGTCATGCCAATGGCCTAATGGGAAGATCTGGAGGTTTAAAGCTTCCCACTCCTATCTCCAACCAATAATAAAGATCATCTCTAAATAAATATCCTTGAACATATAAGTCTTTTGAGTAGATTTCTTTTACCTTCTCTAATCACTCATTTGAAAAGACATGCATTTGCTCTCAAATCAAAGAACTGAAATGGATCAAATTTCCTTATTTTTAAATTCCCTGAACTCAGACTGTTGTTTCAGTTTCAATATTAAGTTGTTTTAATTTAAATACCTACACATAAGTGTTATTTTAAAGCGCTAGTTCTCAAAATATGATATGGAAATTCCCAAACATCTCCAAGACTCTTTTAGAGAGACTAGAAAACCAAAATTGTCACAATATAACTGAGATGTTTTAATTTCTAAAATGGTAAAAATCAATGTGTATAATCCAAATGAACAGATACTCTTTGCAGAGTCATCAATAATATTTAAGAATGTAAAGTTCCTGACACCCAAAAGTTTGAGAACTGTTTTTTAGTTCAATTGAGAAATATATATATATATATATATATATATATATATATATATGTAAAGTAAGGTAGACATATAAAATGTAATTCCATCTCTCTCTCTCTCTCTCTCTCTCTCTCCCACTTAAAAAAATATTGAGGAAGCTGTGTGATTCAGTAGATTGAAAGAACAATAGGCCTGAAGTTAGGAAAACGTGAATTCAAACCCACCTTCAAATACTCACTAGCTGGATGACTCTGGCCAAATCACTTAACCCTGTTTGTTTTAATCCACTGGAGAAAGAAATAGCAAACAACTCCACTATCTCTGCTAAAGAAAACCCCAATTGGACACAACCGAGTGACTCAATAACAACAAAAAAATATCTACCTGGATATTTTAATAGCATCTTATTGTTCAAGACCAAACTCATCTATCCTCAAAGAGCTGTTCTTTCTGTTGTGCCACAGTTCTCTTTAATTGTCCTGACTCAGTTTCCCTAGTTGGTTCTGTCTCCATTTCCCTAAATTGTTCTGCCTCAATCCTCTTAGTTGTAAAACTTGCCCCTCCCTGGTTCATTAAAACTGAGAACCATTTGCTCTAAGGTTATAAATTGTCAATGTGAGACTCAAAATGAGGGAGAAATCAGACTTCCTGGCTCCTAGCTCCTTCTACCCTCAAGAATTTATGGCATTACCCCCTCTAAATATTCCAAAAGATAAAATTATCTGGGATACCTCATTGACATCTTTACTTCTGTTTATTCAAACATCCTGACTCTGGCTTCCAGTTTCCCCCCATCCTGCTAGAACCAAATTTATGGTCCTGAGACTTTCCACTTTCAATGTTCTGACTCCACCCCTGCCTTGGTCTACCCCTGTAGCTGAGGCATGTGGGTATATATGTCACTGAGAACTCACATTCACCACTGGATACTTTGAGACCTGTTCAGTCAATCATACTCTCCAATTAATAAAATATTAAAAACTCTCTAATCTCTATCTTGCCTCAGTTTCTCCAGCATTACACTTCCTTTGACTTTGACATTTCTATCAACTGGCCCTCAATTCATATCTTTGCTATCTTTCAATCTTCCCTCTCACTAAATCTATAAACAATTAATTTTCCAGACTTCCTGATTCTATCTCTGTAATAGCTTTCTTTTTCCCTGACTTCTACCACTCTACTACATTTTCATATCCACTCAGCAAATGCAACCAAAATGCTAATAAATCTTCCTTCCAATATTCATTCCCTGTCCTCCAATCCATCATGCCCAACAAATGTAATATAATATTCCTTATGGACATGTCTGACTTTGCCATTTCTTTGCCCCAAACTTTTTGTATCTACCTCTTGCCAACAAACAAGATTCAAGCCCCTTAGTTTGGAATTCAGGGCTCTATATGATTGGGTATTAATCTATCTTTTCTAGTGTATCCCATAAACATCTTTATAATGCAGCCCACTTGGCTGTCCAATTAGACTGCTCACAGTTTTGTCAATATATCTTATATATTACTGTCTCCAAATCGTTGCTAATGTAAAATCTGGAGTATGTTACTCCGCTGAAATTTCCTCTTTGTCACAAATTGTAGGAATGTTTGGGTACTTCTCCACAGAGTTGTCTTAATTTACACTCCAGCAACTAGTTTCTCTTATTAGTGAGAATTGGTTAGAATAAGTTTTGATTTGTTGATGGCTCCATTTTTTGAAGGATGAAATTGCAATTAATGAAAGTCACTTTACTTTTGGAAGAGGGAATCAGGTGAATAATTCAAATCCCCATATCACTACTATAACATGCCTTCTTTCCCAAACTATTCAATTCTTCCCTCTTCCTGACAAAAATAGTCTATAGTATACCCCAATTCATTTATGTTTCTTGCTTCATTGTCCTTTATCTCAATTCTCTTTCCCATTCTTCCCAAATCTGGTTCCTTTCATGAATATAACCTTTTAACACATTCATGCCCGAGCACACACACACAGAGGGTTTTTTTTTGTTTGTTTGTTTTGTTTTTAATTATGTATTCTCATCTTGAACCAAAGTACAGTCATGACTTTTACCCTACCAAGTTCAAAGTAAAAATAATTCCCATAACCCCCAGTTGGCCTTGGTGGCCAAGTATGTTACATTTTATCTTTCCCCAGGGTTCTCCACTATCCAAAAAGGGACTTGGAAATATCTAGTCTCTGACATTGAACAAGCCCCACAAGTGATGTTCCTTGAATTCTAAGATCTCCTATATCCTAATTTTGTTTAGCCAGTAGCAATTGAGCAGTTTTTAGAAAAGAATTATTATTTTAAAGTCAATGCAAAAACAGTCATATGAATATGCACCTCCCCCCCTAAACCTGGAGTAATATAATCTAACCTCTTAAATTTCCCTAGTTTTTGAGGAGAGAAGGGATATTAAATTCTCAAGTTCCTATATAGTAGGTTCTAAATCCAAAGCCTCCTAGACCTGAGTTCCAAGCACCTAGGTTTTCAAGGTTCCTCTGTTTAACTGGCAGTACCATTAATCCTAGAATATTGCTTCCAAGATCACCATGACTTCACCTCCTAGGTCCCGGGGATCTATTGCAGGCACCAAGAACTGAAAAGGATATACAAAAGAAACTTAAATTCCAACCTGATTTAAGAATCTTCACAGTTGTACAAGGGAGAGAACCTTCCTCTTACTCCCAGGTAGGTGCATGGTGCTTAAGTTTGGAGTGAACAGGACCTTATTTTCCTTGGAAAAAGGAACTACCGATCTGATGATATTAAAGATGGACACAGTTCCAGCTACATTGCCATTGGAAAGAGGCTGCTCCCATTACGTGAGGGAATACAGAATATCCTTTTCCAGAAGCAAGTTCCTGGCATCTTCCATATCAATGTCTCCATATTAGTGCATGTGGGCATTTGCAAAGCTCCATTACATATATGATATCCTCAAAATTGAGTTTGCCTTTTTATGCTATTAGTCTCTCTTGCTTGTTGCCTAAATTGTCGTGCCTTTTGTGCATACACATTTGAGACCAGGAGTTCTATTTTTCTTGGGTTTATCTACTCTGAAAGTCTAAGTGTGTCAATTGCTGTTCTTTTTTTAGTGCAGTCACTCTTCTATGGTATCTATCATGGTGATAGTCACAGATACTTGTTAGATTCTTACTAAGTGTAAGTCCGTACTTGGCAATTTTCTAGTTCAGAGTTCACACCTTTAGTTCAAACCTTTACACTTTTAAACTTCTAAAAAGGAGTTTACACACCTTTAAAAAGGAGCAAATTCATTGGTTGTAAGTAGTTCCCACAAGCCCCTGGAGTACCCACAAGCCCATTCTCTGGGAGGATAAAAGGAGAAGTTAGAGTCTGGAAGATTCATTCTGGATTGGATCAAGGAGAAGACCTCCCGTGGATTCACAAGTCCAGCAATCCCACAGTTGTGGAGGGGAAGAGGAGGACTTGAGATTGTACCTTCGCCCTGGCTGGAGGCTCCAGAAGCCTCCCAAGAAACCTGCCCACAGAGGAAAAGATTATACAGAAAAGAAACCTCCTCCCAGAGAAGGATTATAATTGAGAGACGACAGAACACGACAGATACTCTTCTAATTAAATTTGAAAATATCTAAAACAATTATTCCTATCACCATTTGTTCTATATACTTTATTTCTAGCCAGGAATATGACAACACTTTATTTTAAGCTATGTTCCATATGTCTAAAAGTCATTCCAAGCCATCATGTTCTAACCCAAATAATTTCATTTCCCAAAACAAGTTTACTTTCCAAATTTTTTTTTCTCCTTTTCCTTTTACTTCAATAGGCAACAGCGAGAAAAATACAATCATTATCTCTATAGCCTTCTATTTCTTGCTCAAGAATTTTGGCATCTTTGGCAATACATAGTCAATTCCTTCTGGTAATGACAACAGTGATGACCACGATGATGATGATTTATATAGCACTTCCTGTAGAGGACAAGCAGGACTCTAACCCTGAGCCCTATAGTAGTTTCTGAAATTACTAACAAACATTTTCCAAAATCACTAACATTAGTACGTTTAGACTTATTGGGCCCTGAAAAGGAACCAAATTGCTATTTTGACTGTTTTTAACAGATCCTGTGGCTAAGCTATTGTCTAGATTGTTTCAGCAGCTTTAGTATTCTTAACGTGGCTTAGAGCCAAAATTTTGGTATAAAAGCTTTGTTTCCCAGTGACCCTAATTGCCGATTAGTTACATGCTCTTTGGTCCATCTGCTTTGGCGAAATAGTTTTGACTCTAAATTATCCCTTTCCCCTTATTCCAGAAACTTTGTAGGGTACTTTACAAATATTACGAAGTCTCACAGGAATTCTGAAGTAGAAACACTGAGGAAGAAACCTGATTGACTTGGTGTTTAGACTCACTCTCCTGTTAGATCAAGGTCTATATAACAATAAGCTTTTGCTGGAATGAAAGAGCCCAAGGGAAAGATGAGGTATACTCTTTTCTTTTAAGTAACTAAGCAAATATAAAGTTTCGTAGTCGGCAGGATTCGAACCTGCGCGGGGAGACCCCAATGGATTTCTAGTCCATCGCCTTAACCACTCGGCCACGACTACCTACATAGTTGCAGCTACTGTGATTCTCTAAACAATTGATCCAGGTAACTCAAAGACAATTCCTTTTTGACGGGCAGAAGGAAACAAGAGTTCCCCAAATCAGTCCACTTCCGGGGAATGCAGTTTCATTAGACGTAATTTAAAAGAGTTGGACTCCATAAGCTCTAAGTCCCTTTTAGCTCTAATATCCGACATTACTGGTATATATGGGAATTTGGGAAGAGAGGAATTTCGGAAAAAGAAACTTGGGGAGCAGAACCTTAAGGGAAGATCAAATGAACCAGGTTGGGCTTGGATTAGAGCCTGACTAGGTACACTGTAGATATTAAATAAAATAAGCAAAGGTTTGGGGAGAAGTCACCTGATCTCGGAGACTTCAATTATCAGAGAAGAGAAGCTGGGACTAGCAGAAGTCTTAGCGGGTCGATTTGGGGAGGTACTCCACCCAAAATTAACTGAAAGGAGCAAGTTTTATCTAAATTTTGACGGATCCAGAACCTTACAAATGAGTAGTGTTGTTGAGGTAAAATAGGCTTAGATTGGAAGGGAAGTTGAATATTTTAAAATCAGAGGTTTGCCAGAACTGAGAGTCTCCTGAAGTTCCTGAACAGGGGAGAGAGACCTATAATTGTGAATATTTCTTTGCAAGAAATAGTCTAAACAATGCACAGAGAAATAGCAAATCAACACATTAAACATTTCATAACTAGAGGATTATTTTTAACAGCCAATAGAGTACTTCATTGACACCAATGAATTTAAAACGATGTGTAAATCTGTTTTTTTGGTTTTTTTTTACTTCTTCTGGAAAGATGTAGTTGAAAATAATGAATCCTGTCCTGTAGGATTTTGTATCACTGACATTGCAAGGGATGAGAAAATGGAAAGGGTGAAATGATCAAATCTTCAATTTAGGGAGGCAGTCCGCTGGCTTTTGGAATGAGGTGATAAGGGCAACTGTTTATATGATGCTTTCAGGTTTACAGAGACTTTTGCAAATATTATGTCATTTATGCTCACAACTGTGACAGACAGAGTCCATTTCACAGTTGGGAAAACTAAGACCAGAGTAACATAAGCATCAAGAGCTTCATGGTTTGAGCTCAGTCTTTCTGACTCTAGTCTAGAGCTCATCCTTAGGTCCCTTAGATGAGGTCAAGGCAAGGAAGTAAAAGACAGTTTGGGATGGTAGAAGGGAAAGGTGAGGAATTATGAATGGAGACCTTTTAAAGGGCAGAAGCAACTTAGCAAACATTTATTAAGCATTTACTGTGCGGCAAGCATTATGCTAAACATCCTACTCTTAAAGAGGGAAGAAAAGACATATAAGCATTCATTCTTTCATTTAACAAGCATTTATTAAGAGTTTACTACGGTGGGACAACTAGGTGGCGCAGTGGATAGAGCATCAGCATTGAGTTCAAATTTGACACTTAACACTTCCTAGCTGTAACCTTGGGCAATTACCCCCAATTGCGTCAGGGAAAAAACAAAACAAAACAAAACTCAGGGGTTTATTTTTCGGGAAACATGAAAATGAACAATAAGAAAACAATTAATTGGGGGATGGGGGGAATGACCCAATAAGATATATGGAATGTCAGGCAGCATACAGTTTAAAGTTCAAAATTTCTGTGGAGGAAGTGGATGGAGAAGAAAAAAAATCTTTTGTAGGATGAATGAAGACAAGATGGAAGGAATCTGTGTGAATGGATTCTATTCTTCGATATTTTTTGAAGAAACAAAAGGAGAGGAGAAGAGGAAGGAAATGGAAAGATCCGAGTGTTAGGAAGTAAATTAACAGTTAATTTATTCAGTGGAGTTTTTTTCTTTATTGGTGATGTTTTATTACTATTATTTTAACTTCTTTTATCATTCCTCTTGAAACTTGCTATCCTGGAGGAACAAGATGATCTATCATTTAAGACTTAAAGCAATCCTTGCTGTACTTCATCTAGAGCTGTACATTGCGAGAGAGGGTGAAGAAAGGGCAATGTGTATTTGAACCTGTAATTCAGAAGGGGATTTGAATCAAAGTGAGTGGAGCAGGAGAGAAATTTGGCGTATAATATAAATGTATATAATACACCGAGAACGTGTACCAAAAAGTATAGGTCCCACCGAGATTCGAACTCAGATCGCTGGATTCAAAGTCCAGAGTGCTAACCATTACACCATGGGGCCAGCTGTGTGGGAGCTGTAGAAGACTGTTTGAATACCATTATTTAATTGTCTCAGTTTTCTCGTTCATAAAAATAGTTTTAGGATACTAGATTTAGGTTTGGACTGTGTATGTACATACAACATTGAGATTTCTGATATTGTAGCTTCATACAATCAAGTGAAGTCCCATCATTTTAGTGTCAAGGAGAAACAAAAGGATCTTACTTATCTGTTCGGAACAAGTTAAATGCTTTGTCTTCCAGTCTAAAAAATAAAAAAGCAGCAGAAAGACAAACAGAAAAGTTTGTCTGTGTCTGTGAGTCTTTCACTTTAAGTGCTTTATCTTCTAGTCTAAAAAATAAAAAAGCAGCAGAAAGACAAACAGAAAAGTTTGTCTGTGTCTGTGAGTCTTTCACTTTAAGTGTTTTATCTTCTAGTCTAAAAAATAAAAAAAGCAGCAGAAAGACAAACAGAAAAGTTTGTCTGTGTCTGTGAGTCTTTCACTTTCACCTTCCGCTCCCTATCACTTCCACCTCTATTTTGTGTCCTACTCTATTTCACTGTAAACTTAGTTTCCCAGGGCAGGAATAGGAGACTCGAGGCCACACTTGTTATTGACGGGGAGAAGGTGATGAATTTGCTTCCCCTAGAGAACTTCTCTTCAGAGAAAATACAAGGATTTTCATTAGCTTCCTACCCACATCCTCTAGATGTCCTTTAACTTACCAATGTCCTTCCGAAGACTAAAACGGAAAAAAGATACAATTGCAGTCTGAGCAGGAGCATGTTCTGGAGTCTAGGACTCTCTGGCCATTCATTAGTGTCTTTCTTTACACTTGACACTGCTCTTGAGCTTCTAGTCCATTTAAATACACAGATTTTTAAATAACTAATTGCTATCTAGCCACTGATTTCATGAAGACGAAATCTTTTTTTAAGACTAAGATTGTGCATTCTATTAAATTTTGTATTACTCGATTTATTTCATTACCCAATTATACCTTTTTAGACACTGACTTCACCAAATATATCATCAGCTATCTTTCTTTGGCATTGTGTCAAATGAAAATTATATATAAATGTATTACATGTAAAATATATAACATTATAATAGAATATAATTATATATGTTTATATATGTGTGTGTGTGTACACACACACGCACACACACACACACGCAGACACACACTTTCATCAAGGTGACTGACAAAACAAATGACCAAGGATATATTTCTGGATCTTTCCTTTACGGCCTCTCCCTAATTTGACATCACACTCTGAGGCCACTTCCAAATGCACCCAACTACTATCATATTTCTCTATTGTCTCAGGCAGTGGTCCTCAAACTTTTTAAATAGGGGCCAGTTCACTGTCCCTCAGACTGTGGGAGGGCCGGACTAGAGTAAAAACAAAAACTCACGCTCTGTCTCCGTCCCTCAGCCCATTTGCCACAATCTGGTGGGCCGCATAAACGTCCTCAGCAGGCACATCTGGCCCACGGGCTGTAGTGTGAGAACCCTGGCAGGAATAGAATGAGTAATATTGTCAAATTCTACTACAGTCTAGATTAAGTTTATCTGCATCTTTCCCTTAATTTGCCTATCTAGTAATTCTTAAAAAAAAAGAAGGAAATTAAATTGTCATGATTTTATTTTGAAGAAGACATAACTAGTCTTAGTGATTATATCTTCCCTTTTTAGGTGTTAAAACATTCCTTTGACAATGTTTCAATTTTTTGCTTGAAATTAAAATTAAACTCCTTGTTCTATGTTTTGAGGCTTCGTTTTCTTGTTTTAAAAAAGCATACAAATTTACCCTTCTTCATTTCTATTATATTGTCCAATTCTCTATGATCTTTCAAAAATAAAATATGGGAATTTGCCTATTACATCTGCCATTTCTTTCAGTCACCTGGCTTTAGTTTCCTTAGGTTGAAGACACAGTCATTAGAGTCAGTGAAATGCTCTCTCTGGCTCTTTTTATTTACCTTGTGATTAAATTCCTTATTAATCACCAGTAATTCAAACTAATAGCACTTACCAAGAAGTCACATTAAGAACCATAGTTAGAAAAATTTTCCCTAATAAAATGTTCTCCCATAAATACACACAACACTTGTAAGCCACAAGCTTAGAGTGCAATGGAAGGAACTTGTGTATGTATATATGTATGTATTATGTCTGGGATTCTGGAACCAGGTTGTTGTATTTACCACTCAGGACTCTGGGAGTAATCCTGAGGATTAGAGGTGTCTCTTTTCTAATGTCATTGACTCAAGACCCTCTTTTCTGTAGATTGTCTCCCTCTTTTAGATCCCCATCCATTTAACTAGTTAACCTAAACTGGTTTTTAAAAAAGGTCATTTGCTTCGAAGATACAGCAAGAAAAAAAGAATATAAATATGTTCTCTCCTGGTTTAAAAAAAAAGGTTATTTGCTTCAAAGATATAGCAAGAAAAAAAGAGTATAAATATGCTCTCTCCCTCCAAATACCTTGGAAATGCATATTCTTCTATATTAGTTCAGTCTGGGATAGGGGTGGGTGTTTCTATAAAACATTATTCCTATCAATCTCCCTATTCAAATCTGAATACTGTAGAGTTGGATCTGAAGGTAGATATTTGATGCTGAGCTATCTATAAAACTTGGCATGAACCTTATTCCTGGATGCCTAGATTTCTGAAGCATCTTTCCCCTGTCCATTTGAAGCTTTCAGGATCAGAGCCTTCAAATTCCTTCATCTAAAATAAAAAAGCTAATGCTTAGGGTAGGCCAAAAACCAAGATTTAACCTCTTAAAGTATTATTTTTCACCAGAAGCCATCAACAAAGGAATAAAACCAATAGCAGATATGATATACTTAATTTTAGGAAATCATCCAAAAACCTATGGTAGACAATTAATAGCTTTAGCAAAGTTGCAAGATATAAAATAAAACCACACATATCATCAGCATTTCTATATATTACTGATAAAATCCATCAGCAAGCGATAGAAAGAGAAATTCCATTTAAAATTACTGTAGACAAAATAAAGTCCTTGGGGGGGTCTATCTGCCAAGACAAATCAAGAATAATAACAACACAATTACAAAATACTTTTCACACAAATAAAGCCTGATCTAAACAATTGGAAAAATATCAATTGCTTGCAGTCAAGGCAGAGCTAATATAATGAAAATTACAATTCTGCCAAATTGATCTACTTTTCCAGTGTCATATCAATCAAACTGCCAAAAATTATTTTATAGAACTAGAAAAAATGATAACAAAATTCATGTGGAAGAACAAAAGGTCAAGAATATCAAGGGAATTAATGAAAAAAATATAAAGTATGATGGCTTAGCAGTACTAAACCTAAAATTATATTATAAAGCCAGCAGTCATCAAAACCATTTGGTACTGGCTAAGAAATAGAGTGGTGGATGAGTGGAATAGATTAGAAACAAACAACACAATAATCAAGATTTATAATAATCTATTATTTGATAAACCCCCAAACTCTAGCTTCTGGAATAATAGCTCATTAGTTGACAAAAATTTCTGAGAAAACTGGAATATATGTCAGAAACTGGGCATAGACCTACATCTCACACCCCATACCAAAATAAGGTCAAAATGAATACATAATTTGGACAAAAAGGATGATACCATAAACAAATTAGAAGAATGCAGGATAATTTACCTATCATATCTTTGGAGAAGGGAAGAATTCATAACTAAAGAACATTATGAAAGGCAAAATGGATAACTTTGATTACATTAAATTGAAAAGGGTTTGCACAAACAAAACCAATATAAACAGGATTAAAAGGGAGTACAAAGTTGGAAAAAAAAACTTTTTTTTGATAAAAGTCTCATTTCTAAAATATATAAAGAATTTTGTCAAATTTATAAGAGTACAAGTCATTCCCTTATTGATAAATGGTCAAAGGATATGAATAGACAATTTTCAGGTGATGAAATTAAAGTCATCTATTATTATATGAAAAAGTGTTCAAAATCCATATTGATTGGAGAAATCCAAATTAAAACAACTCTGAGGTACCATCTCGAACTTCTCAAATTGGCTAAAATAACAGGAAAAGACAATGTTGGAGGGGATGTGGGAAAACTGGGACATTAATGCATTGTTGTTGGAATTGTGAAGTCATCCAATGATTTTGGAGAGCAAACTGGAACTATGTCCAAAAGGCTATCAAATTGTGCATATCCTTTGACCCAGCAATGCCATTACTGGGTATCTATCCCAAGGAAATCTTAAAGGAGGGAAAAGGACCCACATGTGCATAAATGTTTAAAGCAGCTCTTTTTGTGATAGCAAAGAATTAAAAAATAAGTAGATGCCCATAATTGAGGAATGGCTTAATTGTGATATATGAAAATACTGGAATATATTGTTCTATTTTTAAAAATGATGAGCAAGCTGATTTTAGAAAGGCTTGGAAAAATTTACATGAACTGATCTTGAGTGAAACAAGCAAAACCAGGAATACTTTATACACAGTAACAGCAAGAATGTATGATGATCAACTATGAAAGACTTGGTTCTTAGTGATTCAATGATCCAAAGTAATCCCAATAAACTTTGGACAAAAAATGCCATCTGAATCCAGAAAAAGAACTAAGGAGTCTGAATGTAAATCAACACATACTAGGTTTACTTCTTTTTTCTGGAATGTTTTTTTAATCTCTCCCATGGTTTTTCCTCTTTGGTCTGATTATTCTCTTCCAACATGACTCATAAAGTAATGAATGTGTATTAAAAATAAATAGGAAAAAAAATCACCAATAGCAGAGTCCCAACCAAGAGAGAAATAGTTGCCTTCAATTTTGATTCTGCAACTGTAGCCTGTTAAACAGGCTGTTGTCCATCCTGTAGATTAACATGCTTGAACCATAAACAGACTGTTTATAAAGGTGTCAAAGTCTTTCCAAAATGCTTCCAATATATGTTATCACTACTCTATTGGAAGCAGACTCCCAAGCCTCTTTCACCTGGAGAATCATTAGCACACTATGTATACTTGTAAGGATTAGACTCTGTGGTCAAGCCCACATTATAGAATACTTAACATCATATCACTTTTGTTCTTCCTTCCCCTGATCTTCACTCAAATATTAATCACCATGCTTCTGTCTTCTCTCTACTTCATCTCCTTACATGAGAAGGGCCAAAGAGGAAAAATCTACTGAATTCTTCTTCCAAATGATAATTCTTCATATTTTAAGTTATTCTACTTATTCTCTTTTTCAAGTTTGAAATCTGTCAATAAATCAACCAATAAATCACCAAGCATTTATTTAAGCTTTTACTAAGTTTCAGACTCAGTGCTAGGTACAGAAGATACAAATACAAAGAATAAAATAGTCCCTACTCTTGAGGAATTTCTTCCAATCAAAGAGACAATAATTACATATATAATCATATAAACAATACATATATTGAAAATAAATATAAAAAAGATGCAAAATTGCTAAACACTAGGGAGTTTGGGAAAGAGGACACTAGTATCTGGGGGAAAAAAAAAAAAAAAAACCCAGACTGGGGAAATATTCACAGTAAGGGGGCATCATAAGAATCTTGAGCCAGCAAAGGAGACTGAGAAGAAACAGGCAGGTTGAAGGAGAACTGGGAGAGATCAGGAACTTCAAAATTCAGAAATGAGACAATCCAAGCTGAAAGAATTCAGAAAAGAATAGTTCATATTAAATATAGCATGTAGGTCAAGAAGGACAAAGACTAAGAAAAAAGATCATCAGATTTGGTACTTATGGAATTATTGGTAGTGTTGAAGAGAGCAACTTCAGTTGAATGATGCAATAATAAATCAAACTGCAAAGAACTGAGAAGTGAGAGAGTGAATGTTTGTAAGTTTTTTGTTTGTTTTTTTCCCTAGCAGTTTGTCTGAAGAAAAGGAAGAGACATACAGCCTAGCTTGAGGACTTGTTAAGGTCTATGGAAATCCTTTTCATTTGTTGTGTTTTGTTTTTAAGATGCTGTCAATTTGAAGTCATCAGGAGAGGGGATATGTATGGGAAAGGTTAAATGATTAGAAAGACAGGGTAGAGAGTGCAGTTTCTTAGAGAAGAAAAAAGGTAATGAGATAAAGGGAATATGTGGAAGGCTTACCTTTAAATAGAGAAAGGTTAACTTTGTGAGAATCTGGGAGAAAGGAGGAAAAATGTTAAGGACCATGCTTATGTGAAGGGGCAGGTCAATTGTCCCAGAGGCTCCCACAGCTGTGGATCATAACATCTGAAGAAGTTGCAAAGCAACCTTTACTGACACAGGTGTTGCTTGTGGACTGGAAATGAAATAAATTGGAGGCAGAGGGAAGAGGAGAGAAGTCAGACAACACACCTATCTCTCAGTGGAGAGAGGTCAGAGAACCAACATCTTCTCAATCTCCTTGTATCATCATATCCACTCACATGAAGAGAACCATTCTACAGGTCTGAGTTAGATCTCCAGCAGCCAGTGGCAAATAATTAGGAAGGAAGGGAAAAAAAAAAAAAAAAAAAACCAACTCATGTTCCCAGCAGAACAGGGAAAATTCAAATAAAATTAATTTCAAGAAATCACATATAATAATAGAAGACATTATATTCCTAACTATCCAACTCTTCTATGGTTTGCTTGTAGGTTTTCTTTCGTTTTCTGCTGTGCACTTTTTACTTTATTCTTTTTTTGCCCTCTCCTTCCACTTGAGCTAGTATTTTTAAAAACTTCCTTGGATTCAATAAAGTCAATTCAATCTCGTTTCCTAAAAGGTCAAAAAAGCTACAAGGTTCCACCGAGACTTGAACTCGGATCGCTGGATTCAGAGTCCAGAGTGCTAACCATTACACCATGGAACCAGACGAGAAACTCTCGGTGGGAATTTTATATGACGCAAAAGCGATATCTTTTAGCTAAAGCATTTTTTGTTTTAAGTTTCATTTAAAATCTATACTTCCTTTTTTATCTTCTTTTCCCTAGAGGAAGTTCTTTTCACTTTCTCCCCTGAATAGGAAGAATGCCAGAAATCCCTTTTGTACCTCATCTAACAGCCAGATGGAGCTGCATAAAAGGCATCGGATTGTTCCTAATATATGCAAAATATTCAAGAGGAAAAGGGCTTTGATTTTTAGAAAGGAAATATTTTTGGGAGAGGAAAGGATGCACAAGGGAAAATTTTCTTCAAAAGTCAGGAAAGTTACTCCCTTCTGATTCATACCTTCTATTTTTTTTTTTTTTTTAATAGATTTCATCACTTTGGGGGAGGGGGGAAGGGGGAAGGATCGAGGGGCTCTTGAGCGCAGATTTCCAGTTCACTAGATCTCAGTTTGAGAGTGGTAAGAGAATCCAAAACATTGAGTACTAGGAACATCAGGTACGTGCTGAGAGAACCTAATCCATCTGATAACTAAATGTCGACAGTAATCTCAAACAAGTCAGTTTCTAAATCTATACACAGAAACAGCCGCTTTAGTCACACCCCAATTATACAAATAATACAAATATTACATAATACAATTTGTACAAATAATATAATAATACAAAACATTGCTCTTTTCACTCAAAACAGCTCTCTATCTCTGTGTATTTGTCTGTCTCTTTGTACTTTTTCTGTGTGTTTGTGTCTCTTTGTATCCTCTCTCTCCCTTCTTCCCTCCCCTCACCCATTCTCTGTCTTGGTGTCTCAATTTTTCTGCCTATTTCACTTTATCTTGGTCTCTTTTCCTTTCTATCTCTTTCATAGTAATTATGTATGTATATATGTATATATGAAAATATTTCTGGAAGAACTGAGTCATGCCTTTAACTTCTTTTGGGCCCACAGGGAATGCAGTGCTATGTTCTGTCACATGGTCATGAGATTTGGACTAAGATGAAGTGGAGGAGAGGTGACCTCTCCTTAGAAGGGCTTTGCTTCCTGTTCTCCCACTTTCTGGTTTCTTAAGTGCTCCCACCAGAACTTGACTTACAACTTAATTAATAAGTAACTTTGGGTTTTCCCCTAAAGGTAAAAAAAAAAATCAGTGTATATTATGAATGCATATTATGGTATAATATAATACTCATAATGTTGTGAGTTTTTATTATGGGATAGGAATTTATTAATATACATGAAAGGAATGTTAAACAAAAATGTATAAGTATGCATTTAATAAAAACAAAAGTCAACTAGATTTAGTAATACTTTCATAGTCTGCTGGGGTCATACTTAAATCTCATAAGAATATAAAGCATTTTGCAGTGCAGCTAATTAATTATTTGCATTTTTACCTCACTTCTATACTGTCCAAGAAACTCCTGGTAAAACTGACTTTCGGTCAATCTTTTTGTTAAAGGATGATCTCTCCAAGAGAATTTCTCAGCTGAAAGGAACTGATTAGAAGCTAAGATCTCGCCAAATCTTTTATAAGGCCATCCCCAAGCCTAGGTAAATCTACATCCAGAAATAACTGAAATCAGGAGAGAGCAAACACAAGAGTTCAAAGTTCATGATTAAGCTTGCTAAGGGAGATATTCTGTGTTCACTGTGATATGAAAGTCAGGAACGAGGCAAGCCAAGCTCTATTTCCCTACATGGGGGAATTTTTTTTTTTGGGGGGGTGTATCGGGGAGAAACTGTTTTGGAAAACAGCTTAAACAGTCCTGACAGCAAGTAAAACTGGAAAGGAAGAGTGTATCAGAGGCCCCAGGTGCTACAAGGGGCCAAGAGCTGGCCCCTAAGGTTCAAATTTAGCCTGAAACATCCTGGGCTCTCCACCAGCATGAACAGGAACAAGTCATTTGACTATCACTCTACACAACGAAAGTAAAAGGTTAAAGTTAAAGAACCAGATGATTTTTGGGAAGAGGAAAAAGAAAAATTGAATCTGTGGGACTTAAGAGAGAGCGATAAAAATTTCTTGAGGTTCTTTTAAAGGGCCGAGATCTGTCTACTTACCTCGTGATGGAATAGGCTAGGCTGAAGGAGAAAGGGGCTGACTTATGTTTCCCAAGACCTGATAATAAGTGTTTATATGAAGCTCGAAAGTTTTTGAATTTCCCTTTGAAGGCAGTATTATAGATAATATACCATTTTATAGACGAGGAAACAAAGGGACCTAGAAGGGTTAATTGACTCAGGATGAATTGATCTTCATTTTTCACCAAGGGTTCTACTTGGTTTGGATTCTAAAAACAATATGCTTCCCGTAGGATAAGCCCATCACCACAAATATTACCATGGAGAAATCTGGTACTCAACACCTCCTCTGTACCTTTCAGTTGCTCCTCCCTTCTGATTACAGTGTTGGAGAGTTTCCTCTCCGGTACCCTCAGATTTTTTATCTTGACCCAGCAGCTTTCTTTCTTGTCTAGTCTTTCCGAGTTAGATTGTAAACTCCTTGAGATTTTATATTATTCTTATTCTTAATTGCATATATAATTCTTATTATATATATTATAATTCTTTTTCTTAATTGTAATTCTTTTTAATTATAATTCTTTTTCTTAATTGTATCCTTAGTGTTTACTTAATTAAGTGCCGGGCACTCAATGCTTATTGACTGACTCAGAATCATCATCAAGATAGTCTCAGATACTACCTACTCCAAACATCATTAAAAAAAAAAAAAAAAAAAAAAAAAAAAAAAAAAAAAAAAGAGGCAGCTGAGACAGGCTAAGGGAATTGACTAAAGTCAAAATTTTGCCTGTCTTCAACTTCCGGAGTTCGAGCCCGGAACATCTCCAATTCTACTTATTCCATCATACTACTTCAAGGTTACTTCCAGAAAAGTAGACAGTATCTTAAGACTAGAACATCAGTCACCTACTCCTACGGAAGAACACACACTTATATTTTTCCCTTTTGCCTCAGAATTTCGCGACGAAGGCAGAAAGAACACGAAATTAAGAAATGTTCAACTGTACCGGTCTTCAGTATCAGAAGAAAGTCGTTGATCCCATTATTGTCATTAAAAACACTTCTACATTGACTTGTAGAAGTCAAAGAAGTGACAAAGAGCAGGTCCCACCGAGATTTGAACTCGGATCGCTGGATTCAGAGTCCAGAGTGCTAACCATTACACCATGGAACCACTCCACTGAGATTTTCTTTTTTTCCCTCTAGGACTTCAATAATCATATCTTTGTTTTCATCCTCTACTTTTCTTCCAGCCATCAGGAGATTTTTTTAAATTCCTGAGTTATACAGACATCCAGAGGCAATTGAAATGAACATCTCTAGTTATCTCTAAGATCCTTACTGAATCTTCGATCCTGTGATCCCTTTTCTTCCCTTCCTAATCTGTCCTCCGTTTTCATTTTCTGCTCTGCACTAGAAAATCAAGCAAAAATTCTTCCTAGGTCCCTCAGAATATCGGTAGCGATCTTTCTTTGTAATCAGTTTCACTTTCCCTCTTCTCCCTTCCCCCTCTCCCCCCAAAGAGGGAACGGAATAGGCAACGAAGAGTTCCCTTGGATGATTATTCGCTTAATAAATGATTCTTTTTGTGAATAAAAAAATCTGAAATCGAATGCACTTCTCCCAGTCCGGAGCAAGAAGCAGAACACTTCTCCCCCTCCCCCCTCCCTTAAAAAAAAAAAATGGCCTGGTGGGCTGCTCTAGCAGGGTGCCACCACTCTCAATAGAGACTGATTTCTTGAATCCTCCAATCTCCTTTTAGCCCCCAGATTGGAAAGAAATCAAACTTTCAGGGGAAACCATCCAGTTAAGCCTCAGGCTTCTGTGCATAATTTAAATGCGGGAACATACTCCGGGGTCAGAGATTAAATTTGAGAGTTTCAATGTTTGCATTTGAGAAATCTTTCCTTTAAACAAGACCGAGTTGTATAGTAACTACTACCATTATTTAAGTAGTATTCATTCAAGTAAATGGAGTTAAGTGAGGGAGGCTGTGCAAGTTCACCTGTTTCCCTTTTCTCTCCAAAATCATCTGAGTCCATTGACAAGATATAAATCAAGAAAACTGGAGATGGCCCTGGATGTAGTCGGAGACTTTGGCATTTTTAAGCTAGGTCTTCAATAGGTCTCAGTTTGATTAGAACAGCATCAGTTACAGAAGGACTGTGAATACTCCCAGTCTCTCCTAGGTGCTTTACTTGCATATACAGTAATCACAACTGGACTGCAAGCTGTTAACAGATTTTTACTGTCTTGGTTTCTAAACTGAATAGTTGCAGTAGCACAAAACGGGACTAGAAACAGGTTTTAGAGATAAAGTAAGTTTAATTCATCAATTTCAGAGCAAGGAATACAGTTTTTATTGGAAGTTCCCTTGGGCAGGAAACCTTCTATTGCAGGAAAGGTAGAGATTTTATACATAAATCATAAGTAGGAAGGGAGGAGAAATGGATCACAAATGAAAAATAAATTGTCGGGGCCTGAGTGGTTTCCCATGACAAGCCCACTACTGTAGGACAGTATGGATGTTCTCCAGTCAAATGGGAACAGCTCTTAGGCGATTGTTTCAAATCCTGGGGATCATTATTTGGTAGGGGACAGAGTACTTTGACAAGACAGTTTCTACAAGTTTTGAATCGCTTCATTGATACAGGAGAGTGCTTTCAAGAGTTAACTGATCATTTCAAGTTGCATTGTAAGACTGACTCCCAAGTCAAAGTCTGCTAGGAAAATAGTAACTATGAAAAAGGTAGATTATTGGCATATTCATCAAACATATATCAATAATTATGAAAATGATATTTTCCCTACAAATCTCCCTAACCTTTCCACATAGAGAAGTTGTATCAACCAAACAATGTTATTGAGTCAGTTTCTATTACATTTGCATTAGCAAAGAGGTTGGAAGAGTAGGAATTATAGAGAAAAGACATATACACTTCCTTTTCTTGGAGAAAATGGTCTGTAGAAGGTGATTATAGGTAGGTAGATGAAAGGACAGGATGACCAGACTCCCTGTTTCTGCTAATGCTCTGTGACCTAGAACCATGTAAATATTTACTACACTATCATAGTGCCTTTTACAAATTGGACTTTTAAAATATTTAATTGAAATAAAAACTTTTACTATTCTTAGACCTGGGAGTAGAAATAAATTTTACAGAACAATCAGCTGGCCTACTAGACAAATTCAAACCATCAAAGTGAAACATCACTACAAATATTCAAGACAAAACATCCTGTACAGAATATGTGGAAAATTTGTCGTTACACTTGTTAAACCACCAATAAGGATTCCAAAGCCTCCTCGTTGAGTTCTTTTGCTTCTTAAAACCGTATCTAAAGTTAAACTATTTACATTCCTACTTGGGAAGATGATAACTCCTAAGAACTTTATCCTTATTAGAACAGTTTAGAGGGTAGGGATGTGACTTCTCTGTGATGGAGTGATATAAAAAATATAATTAGGGTGTGAGAAAAAGGAATGTACTGAAAACAGGGAAAGGTAGAATGTGGATAAATTATCTCACATAAAAGAGACTTGATGGAAGCTTTATAATGGAAGGGAAAAGGGGAAGTACAATACTTGAATCTTATTCTCACAATTAGTTCAAAGAGGGAATAACAAACTCAGTTGGGTATAGAAATCTTACTCTATAGAAAAGTAGCAGGGAGGGAGGGGATGGATGGTGATGGAAAGGAGGGTATGTTGGAAGTGATGATCAGAAGTGTGTGGGACAGCAAAACTACCCCTGACTTAAAATGACTATTAGAGATTTCTCAAAGTGAAGATTAGAAGTTTTAGTAGAATGTCTCTCGAGAAGGGAGCAGTCAGTTCCCCGAGTGCTCAAAGAAAGGAGGCTGATGGTTACAAAATTGGGAATGATTAAATAATCAAAACCATAGGAACCCATGACTCCCTCCCCTTATCCGGTTAATTTTCACTGCCTGCTCATAATTGCTTATGTGAAAGTGGTAAATAGGTTACCAAAGTTTGCTAAATTCCTAATCAAGCTGATATGGTTGACTCATTGCAGGTGTATTTGTGTAAGTTTATGGTTACAATGTTTGCTAATGCTTCTTGAGCTGATATGAGCATTCTAATATAAGGTTTGTACAAAAAATTTCATTTTTCCCAAACCCATCAAACCTTCATAAACTAAAATTTAGGTTATAGGTTCAATCTAAAATTTAGGTTATAGGTTCAATCTACCTTATTGATTTTATGAGAAACCACATAATCCTTCATAGAAGTAAAACACAGGGTGAAAGGAGAGAGAGACACAGAGGCAGAGGCAGGATAAAGGTAGGGAGGGAGGGAAAGAGCAGAATGGGTCATTCCCCAATTGATGAACAGTCAAATAATAGCACCTAGACAAAGGGGGCATGTCGGCTTTTAATCACCCAACTCATACTTGATTTTTTTTTTAAAGAATGCTTTTTATTTTTAAAATATATGCATGGATAATTTGACAACATTGACCCTTGCATAGCTTTGTGTTTACAATTTTTTCCTCCATCCCCCCACCCTCTCCCCTAGATGGCAAGTAATTCAATATATGTTAAACATGTTAAAATATATGTTAAATTCATATTGCTACACAAGATAAATCAAGATGAAAAAAAAAAAAAGAAAATGAGTAAGAAATCAAAATGCAAACGAACAACAACAAAGAGTGAAAATGCTGTGTTGTGATGATCCACATTCAATTCCTACAGTCCTCTCTCTGGGTGTAGATGGCTCTCTTCATCACAAGATCATTGAAACTGGCATCAGTCATCTCATTGTTGGAAAAAGTCACATTCATCAGAATTGAACATCATAAATTATTGATGTTGCCATATACAATGACTTCCTGGTTCTGCTCACTTCCCTCAGCATCAGTTCATGTAAGTCTCTCCAGGCCTTTCTAAAATCATCATCCTGATCATTTATTATAGAATAATAATATTCCATAACATTCATATATCATAATTTATTCAGTCATTCCTCAACTGATGGGCATGGACTTGGTTTCCAGTTTCTTGCCACTATGAAAAGGGTTGCCACAAACATTTTTGCATATGTGGGTGGCTTTCCTTCCTTTAAGATCTCTTTGAGATATAGGCCTAATAGAAACATTGCTGGGTCAAAGGGTATGCACTTTTTGAGCATAGTTCCAAATCGCTCTCCAGAATGGCTGAAACCATCCACAACTCCACCAACAATGTATTAAGTTTCCCAGTTTTACCACATCCCTTCCAACATTTGTCCTTGTTTTTTCCTGTCATTTTAGCCAATCTGAGAGATCCAATTCATACTTGTGGCTCCAAGAAGCTATAGCATGCACAGCAGCCACACCCTGGTAAAACCATCTTGGCAGACAGGTTAAACCAGGTTGAAAGTAATTAACAAGCCTCAAACCTACTGATAAATTAAGGAAATGCTTGCTTCAAGCATGGGAAGATGGCTCTCCTCCCTTCCCACCCCCTAGAAGAAAGGGTAGATGAAAACAGTTTGTTCCAGTGGTCATGAAAACAGCTAAAGTGGGTGGGCCCTGTGGAATTTTTAGTTTAGACAAACATCGAGATACCATTTTATGGTAACAGCCCTCTTTAGCTATTGTCTGTATTATTTCATTAGTTCTAATGAGTCTTCTTACCTTTAGTTGCTTCCAATTTTACACCCTGGGCCATTTCCAGAGGTCCTAACTTGTGTCCTGCCTCTAGATTTCAATGACTCTGGAAGAGAGAGTGAGGCTAGCAACTTTGTTGAACTCTGTCTTACTTAAATTTAATTCACTCTCAAGTGAAGACATCACCATGTGATGTCATTAATCTTCAAAAACAAAGGACAAACAAAAAATAAAAGGAAAAGGATCTATAAGTACAAAAATAGCTATAGCAGCTCTTTTTATGGTGGCAAAGAATTGGAAAATGAGAAATTTCTATCAATTGAGGAATGGCTTAACAGTTTGTGGTATATATGATGGAATATTATATAAAAAATGCTATAAGAAATGATGAACAGTATGATTTCAGAAAAATCTGGAAAGTGCTACATGAACTGATACAAAGTAAAGTGAGCAGAAACAGGAAAACACTAACCACAGTAATCCATATGTTGTATGGCTTATCCACCAAATGTGGATGGCTTAGCTAGTCTCAGCAATTCAATAATCTAAGACAATTTCAACAAATTTAAGATAAAAAATACTACCCATCTCCACAAAAAGAGTCTGAATATATATCAAAGCATTCTTTAAAAAACTTTTTTTCTTTGTGTTTCTTTTACAACTGACTGATATAGAAATCTGTTTTATATGACTTCACATGAATAAACTTTCTAAAATTCCCTTCTCACTGGGGAGAAAGGGAGAGGAGTGTATTTAGAAATCAAAATTTTAAAAAATGTTAAACATGTTTTTACATGTAATTGGAAAAAATAAAATATGTTAAAGATATAACATGAGATATTTACTTTAAATATATAATAAATACGAATGGACCTATATCTCTTCCCAATAATTCAGGCAGGCATACCCTCTGAGTCTACAAAATATTGTTCCTATCAAGTTCATGCCCAAAAGTAATCTGACTACTGAATGAGTTCTCAATTTAGATTTTGCTATCCTGGGTCTAAAAGGTCACTGATAAAGGTCAATCCTCATCTCTTCAGGCATTAATGTTATGCTGGCTCTAAAATGATGAGAGTGTTTTTGGGAATTTCCATAAATTAGAAGTATGTCAAGAACCATTCCAGGAATGACTTGGTTTTAAGGCCCAATAACAATTGGTTGAGATGCCAAGCACATTGAGGAAACTGTGCAGACTTTTCATTTGCTTGTTTTGCTGGAGAAATGTCCTAAGTCTACTATCTAGAAAATAAAAAAGACAAGGAATTTAAGTTGTCAAATATAAGGAAAATTAATTTAGTTCTTTATTCCGAAAATAATTTCAACCGAAGCCTTCTAGATCCCTTACTGGACATCAACATTTAGAAAAATAAATAAATAAATAAAAGTGTCTGGGTAGCACCATTCAAATTTCTTTACATTCAACAAGAATTTATTAAGTGATTAATACTTACCAAGCATGGTACTAAAACTTTGCTTCTGAATTTAGGGAACTTACATCCAAATCTGTAACTATTTACATTAAAAATATATACAATGTAAATGGAAAGAAATATCAGAAAAAAAGATATGGGGGAGTGAGAAAACCGGGATAGACTTTCATTAAGTGAAATTTGAATGGAATCTTGAAAGAAACCAAAAAAGCTAGAAGTGGGGCCGAATAGAGCATTCTGGGCAAGAAACAAGAGGAATTGTAAAGGTATCTTATAGGGAAATAGAATGTGTGGAATGGTGGCAAGGAGATCACTTCAACTAAGTCATGAAGTTCATAGTGAGAAGTGATATATATATATATATATATATAAGAAGGGAAAGGAGGGATAGAGGGAAAACCCCATAAGCTTTCATCCTGAAAGACAGCAAGAGGACCTCATGACCCAGAAGAGATTGTAGAAATGGAAAAATATGTGAGCTAGATATGTTCTTGGTCTACTTTTTTCTACAATTTCTCAGTCATTAAGATAATTCGGGATTCAGCCCGAATTTCTCTCTCTCTAGGCTTGAGATCTGCATTTAAAAAGAATATTGACCCTTTGATAGCTCACCCCAAATCAAATCTAACACATCCAGCCAATCCGGAATCTTTCTCTAAAACCTATTTCTTGTCCTGATATCTTTCTATTTATAGCAGAACTTCTGAAGGAGAAGGAGGAAATGGAGGAGGAAGAGAAGAAGAAAGAGGAGGAGGAGGAGATAGAGGAACACCACGAAAAGGAGAACAAGAACAAGAGAAAAGAATTTAAACTTTGTGGTTTTATATATGTCTCTTCCATATTCTTTACTGCCTATCTTCAATCACTGACAGGGGTTGATGCATGCCACCTTAGCAGCATCTCTTACATAAACTCTCTTTTCAAATACAGGCCCTCTTTAGCCATTGTCTGTATTATTTCTTAGTTCTAATGAATCTTCCTACCTTTAACTGCTTCCAATCTGCCCTTCTTAACATCTCCTTTCTGCAAAAAGAAAAGATCATGTCACTTCTCTGAAATATTGACTAAAATGAAGATCAAATATTCAAAACCCTCCACCGATCCACAAGGTTTTATTAAAGCACATATTTTGTTACAAACTCTGGGGACACCAAAGGAAAAAAAAAAGAAATTTGTTGCTTCCAGAAATTTACATTCTATCAGGGAAAAAAAAAATTGTAGACTTAAGTAGATACAAAATATGTACTTAGTAAATT